>NC_134398.1:50238951-50838951 GCF_050003625.1 Haematobia irritans
AAATAAAATCTTGACAAAATTTTCCATAGAAATAAAATTTTGACAAAACTTTCTATAAAAATAAAATTTTCACAACATTTTCTATAGAAATAAAATTTTCACAAAATTATCTATATAAATCAAATTTTGAAAAATGTTCTATAGAAATTACATTTTGACAAAATTTTCTATAGAAATAAAATTTTGAAAAAGATTTCTATAGAAATAAAATTTTGACTAATTTTTCTATAGAAATAAAATTTTGACAAAATTTTCTATAGAAATAAAATGTTGACAAAATTTTCTATAGAAATAAAATGTCGACACAAATTTTCTATAGAAATAAAATGTCGACACAAATTTTCTATAGAAATAATATTTTTACAAAATTATCTATAGAAATAAAATTTTGACAAAATTTTCTATAGAAATAACATTTTTGACAAAATTTTCTATGGAAATAAAATTTTGACAAAATTTTCTATAGAAAGAAAATTTTGACAAAATTATCTATAGAAATAAAATGTTGACAAAATTTTGTATAAAACAAAATTGTTACAATCTTTTCTATAGAAATAAAATGTTCACAAAATTTTCTATAGAAATAAAAGTATTGACAATTTTTTTTTTCATAGAAATAAAATTTTGACAAAATTTTCTATAGAAATAAAATCTTGACAAAATTTTCTATAGAAATAAAATTTTGACAAAATTTTCTACAGAAAAAAAATGTTGACAAAATTTTCTATAGAAATAAAATTTTGACATGACTTTCTATAGAAATAAAATGTCGACAAAATTTTCTATAGAAATAAAATTTTTGACAAAATTTTCCATAGAAATAAAATTAGGACAAAATTTTCTATAGAAATAAAAATGTTGACGAAATTTTCTACAGAAATAAAATGTTGACAAAATTTTCTATAGGAATAACATTTCACAGGATTTTCTATAGAAATAAAATGTTGACAAAATTTTCTATAGAAATAAAATGTTGACAAAATTGTCTATAGAAATAAAATTTCGACAAAATTTTCCATAGAAATAACATTTTGACAAAATTTCTATATATATTTCTATAGAAATAAAATTTTGACAAAATTTTCTATAGAAATAAAATTTTGGGAAAATTTTCTATGGGAATAAAATTGTGACAAAATTTTCCATAGAAATAAAATTTTGACAAAATTTTCTATACAAATAAAATTTAGATAAAATCTTCTATAGAAATAAAATTTTGGAAAAATTTTCTATAGAAATAAATTTTGACAAAATTTTCTATAGAAATAAAATTTTGACAAAATTTTCTACAGAAATAAAATTTTGAAAAAAATTTTCTATAGAAATAAAATTTTGGCAAAATTTTCTATAGAAATAAAGTTGTGACAAAATTTTCTATAGAAATAAAATTAGGACAAAATTTTCTATAGAAATAAAATTTTGACAACATTTTCTATAGAAATAAAATAAATGGAAGTTGTTCAGCAAACATTTCTGTTTAAGCGCACTCGAATCATGCAAAATTTTCTATAGACATAAAATGTTGACAAAATTTTCTATAGAAATAAAATTTTGGAAAAATTTTCTATATAAATTTTTTTTTTGACAAAATTTTCCATAGAAATTAAATTTTTGACAAAATCTTCCATAGAAATAAAATTTTTGACAAAATTTTCTATAGAAATAAAATTCGGACAAAATTTTCTATAGAAAAAAATGTTGATAACATTTTCTATAGAAATAAAATTTTCATAAAATCTTCTATAGAAATAAAATTTTGGAAAAATTTTCTATAGAAATAAAATTTTTACAAAATTTTCTATAGCAAAAAAATTGTTGACAACATTTTCTATAGAAATAAAATTTTGACAAAATTTTCTATAGAAATAAAAGTTTGACCAAAAAATGGAAGTTGTTCCACAAACATTTCTATTTAAGCGCACTCGGGATCATTCAAAATTTTCTATAGAAATAAAATTTTCGAAAAATTTTCTATAGAAATAAAATTTTCGAAAAATTTTCTATAGAAATAAAATTTTCGAAAAATTTTCTATAGAAATAAAATTTTGAAAAAATTTTTTATAAGAATAAAATTTTGACAATATTTTCCATAGAAATAAAATGTTCGAAAATTTTTCTATAGAAATTAAATTTTGGAAATATTTTCTATAGAAATAAAATTTTGACAAAATTTTCAGTAGAAATAAAATTTTGACATACTTTTCTATAGAAATCAAATTTTTTTAGACAATTAATGTCAATAGAAAATCAATAAAAAAGTAAAAAATCAATGAAAATAAAATTAAAAATTTTACCCTCGCAATGATTTTAACCTTTTTCGCTTCCTCCTCCTCCAGAGGCCTTTCTACGCTTATGATATGTACAGAATCAATGACAAATATGATGACTTATGGAAGGAACGTTGGACCTCGTGGGCGGGATGCGGGCAAATAAAACTGATACGGAATGAAATACGTTTATTAAGGATTTTACCCGTAATCCATAAATTAAGATTTGTTTCGTGTACTTAATTTTCCAGTATTAACCCTTTCAATACCGAAATAAACCTAATGTTAAAAACTTTAATTTTTCTTCTGTGTTTACTTGTACTAACAGCATGTAGAACAAAAATTGCAATTTTGAAAACCTACCTCAATTACTTCAAGAGCTATATGAGCTTGTCCTGAAAACTTGATGCTTGAATTGTGACCAAATGGTCTTACGAAAATAAGTGCTAGTTGGCCTATAATATCCTTCAAAGTGTGAGAAAAAGTACAAAAAAACGAAAAGGTATCAGCTATAGTTTTTGTATGAATGTTCATTTACTAGAAACATACAGTAGAAAAATTGTCTCAAATTTTCGTATTTTTCGTTTATTGCTAAAGAAGTTTATAAAAATGTATTTTAGACCTCACCAATATTGATTTATAACTTATTTATATTAAAGTCTCTACTTTAAAATAACATCGAGAAATAAATCGAAACTAAGTGGGAAAATAGAATTTGGTATCTTTTCCAATGTCCTTCTAAGTGGACATCGGTAGTGAAAGGGTTAACGAAATTTAAAAGTGATTTTTTTCATTGCATTTATATTAAATTAACTTGTTTTTATGCTTAAACATTTCTTTGAAATTATCGTACTGAAACATCTTGGTTCCCCCAAGGCTCCTTAAAGTCTCTACAACTTTATATTATGAATTTCCATTATATTATTAATTTGAAAAACGTAAGTTCCCTTCAAATTTTTATAGGTCTACCTTTTTTAAAATTCATCAGCAGCAATAGATATTAATGTTTACCTTATTCAGTCGTATTATATGCTAGACATGTTTGAAATTTCTAATTACCAATTATACTTGACTCAAAAGGAATAAAACCTGTTCAATGTTTTTTTTTTGGCAATAGAAGCAACTTTGAAATTTAAAATCTACAAATATAAATAATGTCTTCATTATATACACAACAACGAAATATTGTTTGGGATGAAAGGTGTCATCATAAATTAAATGCTAGTAATAATGAATAGAAGATAATTTAATTAAGACAGCAAAACCTTATTAAAACAATGAACTTGAGTGAAAAATTAATAGAATAAAACAAAATAACATTTGGGTTTGCCCTCAATTGTCCATAGCCAAACGGAAGTTCAATTTACCAACTTTCTAAAAATGGGAGCTTACAATACAATGATGTTAAGTGACTTGGTCATTTTAGCACCAATGTTTTTTGTTCGCTTTGAATATTTTTATTTATTTACAGAGAATATGACCTTCTTCACAGAAAGGGAAAGCTTAAAATTCCCTAATAAAACTATAATAAAAAAAGTGTTTCCATTAAACCGCTAACCACATATTTAAGCATAAGTGAGTTTTAAATAAAATAAAATAACAAAAAAGATTCTAGAAATTTTGCTGTTATAGTAAAATATCAAATGTAGACGTTTCGATTATTGTTTGTAGTTAAACTTCAAAAAATTTAAAGTAGGTTATGTACTCTTAGATAAAGTTAATTTCTTTAGATACTATTACAATTTTAATACGACGTTATTGGACATGAAGATAAAGGAATTGGTATTATTGAGTTGTTGAAAAAAAGCGCCAAATAGCAATTTCCACAAGCCTAACTAGACATGTGTTTTATTGCTGGCTAAAGCTAATTTCCATAGTCTTTAGTGTAGATCTGGGGTGAGATGATGCAATTTGGGTCTTATAGTTATGGAAATTACATACGAGAATTAATCCTCTCAAATCTGGAATTTTCTTTTCAATAACTTAATAACACCAGTTTCTTAATATTCATATCCAATAAGCTCGTATTAAAATTGTAATAATATGTAAAGTATTTGATTAGGACGAAAATCAAATACTTTACATATTATTGAAGAACATTATAAAAATATTTACTACATGCGGCTTGTGGAATTATAACCAAAATTATTTATCATACAGAAGTTGCCAAATAAGTAATAAATATTTCCGGTTTAGTATTTTTCTTCTCAACGATATAAATTCATCTAGTTTTAGTGCGGCTAATGGGTGTACCAAAAACCAAAGAAATGAACAAAATAATGCGGAATACATTCTGCTGAATAGTGACTTCAAACCTGAGTCTAAATATAGTAAATATTTAATGATAAATATCAGATTTCAATTCGGAGAAGCTATGTAAGTAGCTTTCAATGAAATACAGGGTGATTTGTTAAGAGCTTGATAACTTTTTTTTTTTAAAAAAATATTGGGATACTCTAGTTGTACTCGTTTACAAGGAATTGTCGGTATTTTAAGGCTGGATCCAAAAAAGCAGTTAATTTAGACCAATAACCTTCAGCTACGCCATCCTATATATCTATAATTTCTCGTTGTGATAAGTACTCCTTTTGGAAGCAACGACTCCTAAACTCTCGTAGAGCGGGGCAAGATCCAAGGAAATGAAACAAAGTTTCGCTCTGGTTCTGGTTACACAGCGTGCACAATTTCTTATTTTCCTCGGCATTAAATTTTCAGATTTAGTAAGTCACATCGTGCCCTAAATATTAAGTTTATTTCATTTATTTTGGTGAAATCAGTAAAGTAATATTTTCCTCTTGCACTATTTAAATATTTGTAAATCCTGGAAATACTTTGCGATTTGCGGTCAAGATAATATTGGAAGACTTCTATTTTTTTGCATCTTAAAACTTCTTCATTAAACAGCTCCCACTCATTTCTATTTTCTTCCGGCCACGATAAATTTAGATTGTGGGTAATTGTTTTGAGATTCGAAACCCAAAATACCTCCTCCTGTAGCACGAGCGTAGTCAGAATTTTTGGCATACGTTGATCGTTATATTCAAACATGATTTTTTTAATATATTCCAAGTGAAGACCTAAAGTATAAAGGTGACTGTTCTCTAGACCAGTTTCTAGCATCAACACATAATTTGGTGTAAAGCTTGGTAATTTAAGGATTTTTTTCAAGAAGTAACGCTCCAGATTGTCCACTTCTTCAAAAGGGGAAAATCCCCAAACCTGGGCAGCGTAAGACTGTATTGCCCGGCAGACTGCTTGATACACATTCCATTTTTTGCGAATACTAATTTCCTTATTGCCAACTAGGTTAGCCCACGTACTGTTTAGTGCTGTTTTCGATTGGATCGTCCTTTTTATTACATGTTTTCCAAATGACATTTTGGGAGTGATGGTAACGCCAAGATATTTGTATTCGTTTGTTAATTTGATCGTTTTCCCTTTATAATACCAAACATCCTCCCTACTCAGTCGTCCGCCTTTACGGAATACCATTATTTCTGACTTGTCCATATTAACATGTAAATTCCACATATCACAATAACTTTCTTGTCTTGATATCATAAACCGCATCGTATCAGGGTCTTCTGCCAGTATTACAATATCATCGGCGTAGAGAAGTAGTCGAATATTTGAGTCATGTACATTAATACCACCTTGTATGTGTTCTTCGAGGTACAACGAAAAGAGCATTGGGGACAGTAAGCATCCCTGTTTAACTCCAGAGTATGATTGAAAATAGTCAGAGATATCTTCGCCAGTCCAGATTGCGTATTCCGTTGAGTTGTACATATTTACTATGAGCTTTGCAAGTTTATACGATATTCCAATTTGATATAATTTATATATAAGTGATTTTCTGCAGATATTGTCAAAAGCTGCTTTGAAATCTACAAAGAAAGCGTATGTTTTCTTGTGTTGTTTGAATCTCAGGTTCACGATTGACGCTAATTTGTATATGTTATCAACCGTTGAGTAACCTTTCCGAAACCCCGCTTGACATTCTGTTATAAATTCCCATCATAAGTAAGTGTATTATGGCCAAATTTAGGAAAATCGGGCAATACATATATATGGGACTAAATCTAAATCTAAACCGATATCTGTGATGAAGCAAGGAAAAAAACTTTATATTATAAAAATGCGCCTTCTATGCAAAGCAAAATTTGCATTCGTATTTTAAAGACATGAAATCTTTGACCTCACGACAATATTTTTTTCAGTGTGTATACAGATTTTCATCTTTAAAATAAATTCTATTGAAAACATATTGCAAGCTACCCTTATCGATTGATAACCACTGTATATTGACGTAGTTGGTTTATTTGGTTATTTGTTTGCTTTTGTATTCTGTCATTTATAAAATTGTATATTTCGAAGAAGAAGAAGAAGAGGAGAAACAACAAAAACGCAACCAAGCACTCAGTTTTGGTAATGATGACGACGATCCGTTAGTGACTGTAGTACCTAAACTCACCTCTCACAATGCGGTGGCGATCGATGGCGGCGTGACTTTAATTATTTTCAATATTTCCGTTACTTCTCTTAAAAAAACCTCAAATTTAAAAGAAAAAAAAAAATTAAATACTAACCTAAAGCATTTTGGCGCGCATTATTAACGATCGCGAGGTTTTAATGATCAATTGCATTAATAACCAAATACGGGGCGTATCTATGTGAAGTGTGCGTGTGTAAATGTAAAGATTATTAAATATTTAAATATTTTGTTAGTAACTTATTTGTTTGGATTTCCTTAACTTTTCTCTCGAGAAAATTAACAAATTGCTGCTGGTGATTTAATATCGTAGAAAATCTTGTGATATTTGGTGTAGTTTTTCCTTTAGTTTGTATTTGAAACGACTTTAGTAACGAAAACCAAAGCATTGATATTTTGAATTTGTTTTAAAGAAATATTTGAATGCCAACGAATAAACGAATTAGTTTAAAGGTAAGAAATAATTTAAACTATGGAGTGAGGTGGCACTTTAGATTTTTATACCCTTCACCACTACTGTGGTACAGGGTATAGTAAGTTTGTGCATTTGTATGTAACGCCAAGAAGGAAAAGTCTGAGACCCATCGTTTAGTATACCGATCGTCTTAGAATTAAATTCTGAGTCGATTTAGCGATGTCCGTCTGTCTGCCTGTCTGTCCGTCTGTCTGTCTGTCTGTTGATGTATTTTTGTGTGCAAAGTACAGCTCGCAGTTTTAGTCCGATTGTCCTAAAATTTGGTATAGGGTCCTGTTTCGGCTCAAAGACGATCCCTATTGATTTTGGAAAAAATCGGTTCAGATTTAGATATAGCTGCCATATATATTTTTCACCGATCTGGTCATAATTGGCGTGTATATCAACCGATCTTCCTCAAATTCCGTACATCCGAATATTTTATGAGTCTCGAAAAACTTGCAAAATATCAGCCAAATCGGTTCAGATTTAGATATAGCTCCCATATATAGCTTTCGCCCGATTTACACTCAAATGACCACAGAGGCCAATTTTTTTGCTCCGATTTAGTTGAAATTTTGCACAGGGAGTAGAATTAGGATTGTAGCTATGCGTGCCAAATTTGGTTGAAATCGGTTCAGATTTAGATATATCTCCCATATATAGCTTTCGCCCGATTTACACTCATATGACCGTAGAGGCCAATTTTTAACTCCGATTTAGTTGAAATTTTACACAGGGAGTAGAATTAACATTGTAGCTATGCGTGCCAAATTTGGTTGAAATCGGTTCAGATTTAGATATAGCTCCCATATATATGTTTTTCTGATTTCGACAAAAATGGTCAAAATACCAACATTTTCCTTGTAAAATCGCCACTGCTTAGTCGAAAAGTTGTAAAAATGATTCTAATTTTCCTAAACTTCTAATGCATATAAAGGGTGATTTGTTAAGAGCTTGATAACTTTTTTTAAAAAAAAAACGCATAAAATTTGCAAAATCTCATCGGTTCTTTATTTGAAACGTTAGATTGGTCCATGACATTTACTTTTTGAAGATAATTTCATTTAAATGTTGACCGCGGCTGCGTCTTAGGTGGTCCATTCGGAAAGTCCAATTTTGGGCAACTTTTTCGAGCATTTCGGCCGGAATAGCCCGAATTTCTTCGGAAATGTTGTCTTCCAAAGCTGGAATAGTTGCTGGCTTATTTCTGTAGACTTTAGACTTGACGTAGCCCCACAAAAAATAGTCTAAAGGCGTCAAATCGCATGATCTTGGTGGCCAACTTACCGGTCCATTTCTTGAGATGAATTGTTCTCCGAAGTTTTCCCTCAAAATGGCCATAGAATCGCGAGCTGTGTGGCATGTAGCGCCATCTTGTTGAAACCACATGTCAACCAAGTTCAGTTCTTCCATTTTTGGCAACAAAAAGTTTGTTAGCATCGAATGATAGCGATCGCCATTCACCGTAACGTTGCGTCCAACAGCATCCTTGAAAAAATACGGTCCAATGATTCCACCAGCGTACAAACCACACCAAACAGTGCATTTTTCGGGATGCATGGGCAGTTCTTGAACGGCTTCTGGTTGCTCTTCACTCCAAATGCGGCAATTTTGCTTATTTACGTAGCCATTCAACCAGAAATGAGCCTCATCGCTGAACAAAATTTGTCGATAAAAAAGCGGATTTTCTGCCAACTTTTCTAGGGCCCATTCACTGAAAATTCGACGTTGTGGCAGATCGTTCGGCTTCAGTTCTTGCACGAGCTGTATTTTATACGGTTTTACACCAAGATCTTTGCGTAAAATCTTCCATGTGGTCGAATAACACAAACCCAATTGCTGCGAACGGCGACGAATCGACATTTCACGGTCTTCAGCAACACTCTCAGAAACAGACGCAATATTCTTTCTGTACGCACTGTACGCATTCGTGTGGTTGGTTTAATGTCCAATAAAGTAAACTGAGTGCGAAACTTGGTCACAATCGCATTAATTGTTTGCTCACTTGGTCGATTATGTAGACCATAAATCGGACGTAAAGCGTGAAACACATTTCGAACCGAACACTGATTTTGGTAATAAAATTCAATGATTTGCAAGCGTTGCTCGTTAGTAAGTCTATTCATGATGAAATGTCAAAGCATACTGAGCATCTTTCTCTTTGACACCATGTCTGAAATCCCACGTGATCTGTCAAATACTAATGCATGAAAATCGTAACCTCAAAAGAATCACCCTTTACTAATGAGTAAAGCTATTAAAATCGACTAGACATTTAAATGGTTATTGTAAATTTTTATACCCTCCACCATAGGATGGGGGGTACATTAACTTTGTCATTCCGTTTGTAACACATCGAAATATTGCTCTAAGAGCCCATAAAGTATATATATTATGGGTCGTGGTGAAATTCTGAGTCGATCTAAGCATGTCCGTCCGTTTGTTGAAATTACGCTAACTTCCGAACGAAACAAGCTATCGACTTGAAACTTGGCACAAGTAGTTGCTATTGATGTAGGTCGGATGGTATTGAAAATGGGCCATATCGGACCACTTTTACGTATAGCCCCCATATAAACTGACGCTCAGATTTGGCTTGCGGGGCCTCTTGGAGGAGCAAAATTGATCCGATCCGGTTGAAATTTGGTACATGGTGTTAGTATATGGTCTCTCACAACCATGCAAAACTTGGTTCAAATCGGTCCATAATTATATATAGCGCCCGTATAAACCGATCTCCAGATTTAGCTTGCGGTGCCTCTAAGAGAAGCAAATTTCATCCGACTCGGCTGAAATTTGGTACATGGTGTTAGTATATGGTATCTCACAACCATGCAAAAATTGGTTCAAATCGGTCCATAATTATATATAGCGCCCGTATAAACCGATCTCCAGATTTAGCTTGCGGAGCCTCTTGGAGGAGCAAATTTTATCCGATCCGGCTGAAATTTTTTAAATGGTGTAAGTATATGATCTTTAATAAACATGCAAAAATTGGTCCACATCGGTCCATAATTATATATAGCCCCCATATTAACCGAGCCCCCGATTTGGCTTGCGGAGCCTCTAAGAGAAGCAAATTTCATCCGATTCGGCTGAAATTTGATACATGGTATAAGTATATGGTCTCTAACAACTATGCAAAAATTGGCCTACATCGGTCCATAATTATATATAGCCCCAATATAAACCGATCCCCCGATTTGGCTTGCGGTGCCTCTAAGAGAAGCAAATTTCATCCGACTCGGCTGAAATTTGGTACATGGTGTTAGTATATGGTATCTCACAACCATGCAAAAATTGGTTCAAATCGGTCCATAATTATATATAGCGCCCGTATAAACCGATCTCCAGATTTAGCTTGCGGAGCCTCTTGGAGGAGCAAATTTTATCCGATCCGGCTGAAATTTGGTACATGGTGTTAGTATATGGTATCTAACAACCATGAAAAAATTGGATCACATCGGTCCATAATTATATATAGTCCCATATAAACCGATTCCCAGATTTGACCTTCGGAGCCCCTTGGAAGAGCAAAATTCACTCGATCCGTTTGAAATTTGGTACATTTCGCTAATGTCTGGCCGGTACCAACCATGCCAAAAGTGGTCCGTATCGATCTATATTATATAAACCGATTCCCAATCACAGAAAAATCACGATTGCCACTCGAGCCAAAAATAATGTACTAAAATTTTATTGCCATAGAAAATTTTGTCAAAATTTTAGTTCTATAGAAAATTTTGTCAGAATTTTATTTCTATAGAACATTTTGTCAAAATATTATTTCTATAGAAAATTTATGAAGCATTTCATAATTGGAGAGGAACATTTTGCAAAATTTTCCAAAACATCTGGAATTCTACCAATCTACCAAACAGTTAAAAATCTGCCATTTTTGGTAGACTTGTGTTCATTAGAGAGACCGCAACTTATATGGGGCAAAAAAATGTCGGAATCTTGTTCGCCTTAACACCACAAAACGAATCCCCTTTCCAGATATTGGGGTAGCCAAAATTTGAGCCCGATCAAACGACGTTAACATGTACCGCTCGTCGCTCAAAATTTGAAAAAAAACGAATTTTTTGGCCAAAAAGTTTGGCGGTACGTGTTAACGTCGTTTAATCGGGCTCAAATTTTGGCTATCCCAATATGTGGAAAGGGGATTCGTTTTGTGGGGTTGAGGCGAATGCTCCTAGTGGCACCAGGTCGCGTTTTCAAAGCTAAAGGCTGGCGTTTGATCATAACATAAATTTTTAAGGACAAAATAAGCTATCGTTTGTGATATCGTGCGTGTTTTTATTATTTACCGTTCTCGAGTTATGGCTCAATACGTCAATTTTTTGGCCAAAACATTAGTTTTTTTTCAAATTTTGAGCGACGAGCGGCACGTGTTAACGTCGTTTAATCGGGCTAAAATTTTGGCTATCCCACTATCTGGAAAGGGGATTCGTTTTGTGGGGTTAAGGCGTACAAGATTCCGACATTTTTTTTGCCCCATATAAGTTGCGGTCACTCTAGTGTTAATATTTGTATATAGCCCCCATATAAAGCGACCCCCATCTTTCAATTCTGGCTCTATATATCCCGCATGGACTAACTTACAATTTGAAGATGATGGTAAAAAGTTTTAAGATGCCTTGCCATCGGCCGCAACCCAGTAATTTAATTGTGGATGACGTCTTTAATAGAAGTTTCTACACTGAAAAAAATATTGTCGTGAAGTCAAAGATTTCATGTCTTTAAAATACGAATACAAATTTTGCTTAGCATAGAAGACGCATTTCTCTAAAATAAAGTTATTTTCCTTGTCCAAAAGTCGATAAACTTTTCAATGAAGTCGTATTGTCCTTATAATTAAGTGATTTGACTTAAAAATGGGTATCTTAACATGAAAGAAAAAATTTATAGGCTAAGGTCAACTTGACTTTAATAATTCAGAAAAATTCTTTAAATTTAATGAAATTGTCTTTAAATTTGTTGTCTTTTTGCATCTTGACTACAAAGCAAAAAATCGTTCAAATATAGGACATGTTTTTCAAAACTTTATTTTGAAGACGTTTTTTACTTCAAACATAGCATAATTTCTACTTGAAGTCGAGTCCTAATTTGGAAAATAAAGTTGCCGTTAACTCGTTTTTAAAGGACTTTGGTAGCATATGAAGAAAAAAAGCTTAGAAAGCGAAAAATTAAAATTTGCTTCCTAGACCTAAATTTAAAAGAGAATTGTGTCTTAAAAGTATCCTTACTTGTATTCTCCGCTTCTTTGGCTCGGAATCAATACCAAATTTTTTAAAGTAAAGACAAAATCTTTGGAACCGATTATGCTTTTTTTTCAGTGTACGCAATACATAGTAGAGGGTACATAAGATTCGGCCTGGCCGAACATACGCCCGTATATACTTGTTTTCTTTGTTTTTACTTTAATTAATTATATTTTTTTATATAACTGTAATATAATAGTTGATTGGTGGCCATGTGTAATATAACCCATAAGCCTTAATTTATTTTAATAAATACCTTCTGACTTTTAATTGGGGTTTTGTATACCAAACAGAAATTTCTATCTATACAAATCAAATTTTTTTCCTATCTATTAAAATAAAGCCCCTCATATAGCACCTTCAAAATCTTCTCATTTATCATTAGCACATACTGTTTCTTTCTTTACAAAAACATATAAAAAAATTAACAATAAATAAATAAAATGATCTAAACAGTTTTAAGAGTTTTTTTGTTGTTTTTTTTTTTCAAAGCCATAATAGAGAAATGAATTGAAAACGAAACATAGACTTCACAAACCAAAAAACAAAATCCAAACTTGTCTAAAAACCTGACTTTGTATAGGGTGACATCAGCATTAACTTTTAGCTAAGTTTTTTTTCTCTTTCTTATTATTTGCCAACAAATCTCAAAAGGCACATTACAATTTCAGTTTACTGGATAAATATGGTGAAAAGTTTTATGGTAGAAAAAAAAAACAAAAACAACACAAAAAACGGTTAATAAATAATTGTCTGAAGCAAATCATCATTTATAAGCGTTTATTAAACGTCAACTATTTTTTTTTTGCAATGACTTTTTATTTGCTCATAAAAGAAAGTTTTGCGAAAAACAAAAACGCAAAAAAAAACTAATTCCCCTAGAAATTCCTTGGACATTCAAGCCTGAATTGTTTAAATTGCGTGTTTCTAATGTGAATTGGGTGAACGCAAAACAAAATTGCAATTTTAAGTAAAAACTAGTAATGTGACATTGATTTGTGTGACAATGAAAATTACATACAAGTTTGCATCATGTCAATTTGGAAAAAGGTTTTTTTATAACAAATTACAACAATTGAAATGAGAATGTGTATACACAAAATATTTTTCATTTCGTTAGAGAGAAAGGATTTCTACTGAAAAAAAAAATCCTGAAACATTTATTTCTCTGAAGAAAAACTAACGGGATTTTGTTAAGTTAGCTTTGGGAGCGTATTTTAATTAGGTTAATTGTCATAGGATATTTTTCATATATACACATACATACACACCTCCGCACATCATTTTATTTGGAAATGAAGAAAAACGATAATATTTATCTAGTCCAGAAAATATTTTTTATTCTTGAAAGATTATTAAAGTTTTCATCAATTAATTTTCCAAATGGCTTTATAACCTAACTAAATCAAAGCTATGAGAAGCGATGACATTGTCTATGTAAGAACCATACGCGCTTCGTAAATCTTTTGGATTTTGTATGGAGTCTCTCTGCGGAAACTGAACATAGTTTAGTTATGATTAAATTAGAGTAAATTGAATTTTAATTTTAGTTTTTACTTTATTTTGATTTTAATTTTTACTTTAATTTTAATTTTTAATTATAAATTTAATTTTAGTTTTAATTTTAATTTAACTGTTCCAATACGGCCCCGATGCCAAAATCACTGTTATCGCAGTGCACGTAAAACTTTTTGGAAAAATCGTAAGAAGATTCCTGATTTTTCTGAACGCTTCGTCGGCCTCTCAAGTCCATTGGAATTTCCTTTAGGTCGATGGGACTTTCGTTTTAGAAAAGACGAAAATTCCATACATATACATAGACCCAAAAATTCGCGGACTTGTTTTATGTTTTTCGGAACGGGCCAGGATTTTATATTTTCGGGGTCCATTTGGTCCAATTTAATTTAATATATTCTTTTCCTCTATTAAATACTTTATTTAGACTTTATGATTATATGAGAAGTATTGTATACAAATCCATAAAACTTATCTTTAAGCTTAAATAAATTCAAGGGTAATGTATTTATGAAGTTCGGTAATTGAATGGCTAAAGAACTTTTCTCACATAGGGTGCTATCCCTTGGAAGTTTATAGCGTCCTTCTTTCTTCACTTCTCCCGTCGTATGACGGACTCGATCGATATACAGTGAAACCTCAGAAAGGTAGACACACACGGTCGACACCTCCACATTCGACACCTCCAATTATGAGAGGGTCATTTTTATGTGTTAATATAGCAAACTTCCCCAGATAACTGTCAACATTTGGGAGACATCCGGTTTTCACATTGTCCAATATTGAGAGGTTTCACTGTATATCGATAATACCGGCTAAAAAAACTGACCCTTATCGCTCCACTTCGGTACCATTTCCACATTACTTCGAGGTGGTGCTCGACCTTTTTGTCTACAGTGTCTCCGTCCAGACTATAGCTTTTCTATGTGTCTATCTCTTATGCGCTTTACAGAGTATCAGTTATTCCGGACGTCAGTGCTTGCGTCGAACATATCCCATTTATTGTGCACATTATAAGTTAAGTCCGAAGGCATAATCGATACTGCTGCATGTTTATGGGATCGATAACACATTTACCGATTATTTAGTCATCGCCGACAAGTCGTATCGATCCGACACACTGTAAGATTCTTTACAAACAACGACATTCCGTCCGGAATAACTGATAGTCTGTAAAGCGCATTACCGTGGTCATTCCATAGTGTGTGAAGTAGAGTTGTACCAAAAAAACTCGGTTCGATATATTGGACAATTTTAGTATTTCTAGAAAATAGGCATAATTCCGCAGTCTCCGGTTTACATTCAGGCCTTTGGGTCTTGCCCGGTCATATACATTTCTCAGGACCCTTTTTGCTCTCCTGTATGCAAAGTCTGTTGAAAAATACATTTTCATAATTTTTCAACTAAAGTCGATAGTTACCAAATAATATATTTATGACGATATTTTTTGTTATTTGAACCAATGACTTCACTTTCTTAAACCAATAAACCACTGTTCAATTACAATAACATTTATATTTACCTTCATTCAAAATGTGTGGTGACAGTAAACAAGTACAGATGTATGTATGTATGGCCATATGTTTGTTACCAACTGTCAATTATTGTTGGCAAAAAGAATAGTGGTATAAACAGACGAAGATGAATAAAACCCAAAAGAAAACAAAAACCTAATAAAAAGTGAGTGAGCACAAAACTGTTTATTTACCTCAGTTGGTGTTTGTATTTATAGGTGTGTGTTTTTCGTAATGTTTATCATCACATAAAGAAGTTGATTTGAAGACATGACGAGCCACCTTTCAAATCATGTCATGTCTTCCTCTCCCTCATTTTCACACCTTCTTGCAAAACACTACAACCTCAATGGAGAAGTTGTAGTAGTTTGCAATCTACCTACTATCAACGCTAAAAACAACAACTTCCATCAAAACATTCCGTGTCGTTTATTATACGACACAAGAATAATGACTTGTCTTATTAATTTTCTCTTTACGAGCGAGAGAGATTGTCTCGCCCAATTCTAAGCCAAACTCCACAACAAAGACTTGAAATACATAAACAAAACAGCTGACTTGGTATAATAACCGAAATGGTTTTACTGTTCTCTAAATGGGCCGTGTAAAAGCAATTACTCAACAGTTATTAAAACTTCTAGCATTTTAGTTCAATGAAGCGAACATGATTGTTTATTTTGTTGTTGTTATCGAATTATTTTTATATTAGACTGGTGGAGTAATATACACGAAAAGGCCACCACAAAAGGTAGATTATTTACTGTTTGGTAGATTTTGCAAAAAATTTCCCCTCCAACTAAGAGAGGAATATTGTCTAGATATAAAATGTTAAATAAAATTTCCAAAGAAATAAAATGTTGTCAAAATTTTCTATGGAAATAAAATTTTGACAAAATTTTCGATCGAAATAAAATTTTGGCAAAATTTTAAATAAAATTTTGACAAAACATTCCTATGAAATAAAATTTTGAGAAAATTTTCTATGGAAATAAAATCTTGAGATCATTTTCTATAGAAATAAAATTTTGACAAAATTTTCTATGGAAATAAAATTTTGACAAAATGACACAATTTTCTATAGAAATAAAATGTTGACAAAATTTTCTAAAGAAATAAAATTTTGACAAAACATTCTTATGAAATAAAATTTTGAAAAAATTTTCTATAGAAATAAAATTTTGAGAAAATTTTCTATATCAACAAAATTTTGAGAACATTTTCTATAGAAATAAAATTTTGAGAAAATTTTCTTTAGAAATAATATATTGTCAAAATTCTCTATAGAAATAAAATTTTGACAAAATTTTCTATAGAAATAAAATTTTGACAAAATTTTCTATCGAAATAAAATTTTGACAAAATTTTCTATAGAAATAAAATTTTTACAAAATTTTCTAAAGAAATAAAATTTTTACAAAATTTTCTAAAGAAAAAAAATTTGACAAAATTTACTATAGAAATAAAATTTTGACAAAATTTTCTATAGAAATAAAATTTTGACAAAATTTTCTGTAAAAATAAAATTTTAACAAAATTTTCTATAGAAATAAAATTTTAACAAAATTTTCTATAGAAATAAATTTTGTACAAAATTTTCTATAGAAATAAAATGTTGACAAAATTTTCTAAAGAAATAAAATTTTGACAAAACATTCTTATGAAATAAAATTTTGAAAAAATTTACTATAGAAAAAAATTTTTGAGAAAATTTTTTATACCAACAACATTTTGAGAACATTTTCTATAGAAATAAAATTTTGAGAAAATTTTCTTTAGAAATAATATTTTGTCAACATTCTCTATATTAATCAAAATTTGACAAAATTTTCTATAGAAATAAAATTTTGACAAAATTTTCTAAAGAAATAAAATTTTGACAAAATTTTCTATAGAAATAAAATTTTGACAAAATGAAAACAAAATTTTGGCAAAATAAAATTTAAAAAGAATGTTGACAAAATTTTCTATATGAATTAAATTTTGACAAAATTTTCTTTATGAAATAAAATTTTCCAAAAAAAAAAAATAAAATTTTGAGAAAATTTTCTATACCAACAAAATTTTGAGAACATTTTCTATAGAAATAAAATTTTGAGAAAATTATCTTTAGAAATAATATTTTGTCAAAATTCTCTATATTAAATAAAATTCGACAAAATTTTCTATCAAAATGCAATTTTGACAAAATTTTCTATAGAAATAATATTTTGACAGAATTTTTTATAGAAATAAAATTTTGACAAAATTTTCTATAGAAATAAAATTTTGACAAAATTTTCTATAGAAATAAAATGTTGAAAAAATTGTCTATAGAAATAAACTTTAATTTTAATATTCTAAAGAAATAACATTTTGACAAAACATTCTTATGAAATAACATTTTGAAAAAATTTTCTATAGAAATAAAATCTTGAGAAAATTTTCTATAGAAATAAAATTTTGACAAAATTTTCTATAGAAATAAAATTTTGAGAAAATTTTCTTTAGAAATAATATTTTGACAAAATTCTCTATATTAATCAAAATTTGACAAAAATTGCTTTAGAAATACAATTTTGACAAAATTTCCTACAGAAATAAAATTTTGACAAAATTTTCTGTAGAAAAAAAATTGACAAAATTTTCTATAGAAATAAAATTTTGACAAAACATTCTTATGAAATAAAATTTTGAAAAAATTTTCTATAGAAATAAAATTTTGAGAAAATTTTCTTTAGAAATAATATTTTGTCAAAATTCTCTATATTAATCAAAATTTGACAGAATTTTTTATAGAAATAAAATTTTGACAAAATTTTCTATAGAAATAAAATTTTGACAAAATTTTCTATAGAAGTAAAATTTTGACAAAATTTTCTATAGATGTAAAATTTTGGCAGAATTTTCTATAGAAATAAAATTTTGACAAAATTTTCTATAGAAATAAAATTTTGACAAAATTTTCTGTAGAAATAAAATTTGTACAAAATTTTCTATACAAATAATATTTTGACAAAATTCTCTATATAAATCAAATTTTGACAAAATTTTCTATAGAAATAATATTTTGACAAAATTCTCTATATAAATCAAATTTTGAGAAAATTTTCTTTAGAAATAATAGTTTGACAAAATTTTCTATAGAAATAAAATTTTGACAAAATTTTCTATAGAAGTAAAATTTTGACAAAATTTTCTAAGGAAATAAAGTTTGAGAAAATTTACTATAGAAATAAAATTTTGACAAAATTATCTTTAGAAATAACATTTTGACAAAATTTGCTATTTGAAATTGAAATTTGAACAAAATTTTCTATAGAAATAAAATGTTGAGAAAATTTTCTATAGAAATAATATTTTGACAAAATTCTCTATATAAATCAAATTTTGACAAAATTTTCTTTAGAAATAATATTTTGACAAAATTTTCTATAGAAATAAAATTTTGACAAAATTTGCTATGGAAATAAAATTTTGACAAAATTTGCTATGGAAATAAAATGTTAACAAAATTTTCTATAGAAGTAAAATTGTGGCAAAATTTTCTATAAAAGTAATATTTTGGCAAAATTTTCTATAGAAATAAAAAAACAAAAAATTTCTTTATAAATAAAATCTTGACAAAGTTTGCTTTGAAAATAAAGATTGAGAAAATTTACTATATTAATAATATTTTGACAACATTTTTTATTAGTATAAAATTTAACAAAACTTTCTTTAGAAATAAAATTTTGACAGAATTTTCTGTAGGAATAAAATTTTGACAGAATTTTCTAAAAAAAAATAAAAATTGCTTTAGAAATACAATTTTGACAAAATTTCCTACAGAAATAAAATTTTGACAAAATTTTCTGTAGAAAAAAAATTGACAAAATTTTCTATAGAAATAAAATTTTGACAAAACATTCTTATGAAATAAAATTTTGAAAAAATTTTCTATAGAAATAAAATTTTGAGAAAATTTTCTTTAGAAATAATATTTTGTCAAAATTCTCTATATTAATCAAAATTTGACAGAATTTTTTATAGAAATAAAATTTTGACAAAATTTTCTATAGAAATAAAATTTTGACAAAATTTTCTATAGAAGTAAAATTTTGACAAAATTTTCTATAGATGTAAAATTTTGGCAGAATTTTCTATAGAAATAAAATTTTGACAAAATTTTCTATAGAAATAAAATTTTGACAAAATTTTATATAGAAATAAAATTTTGACAAAATTTTCTGTAGAAATAAAATTTGTACAAAATTTTCTATACAAATAATATTTTGACAAAATTCTCTATATAAATCAAATTTTGACAAAATTTTCTATAGAAATAATATTTTGACAAAATTCTCTATATAAATCAAATTTTGAGAAAATTTTCTTTAGAAATAATAGTTTGACAAAATTTTCTATAGAAATAAAATTTTGACAAAATTTTCTATAGAAGTAAAATTTTGACAAAATTTTCTAAGGAAATAAAGTTTGAGAAAATTTACTATAGAAATAAAATTTTGACAAAATTATCTTTAGAAATAACATTTTGACAAAATTTGCTATTTGAAATTGAAATTTGAACAAAATTTTCTATAGAAATAAAATGTTGAGAAAATTTTCTATAGAAATAATATTTTGACAAAATTCTCTATATAAATCAAATTTTGACAAAATTTTCTTTAGAAATAATATTTTGACAAAATTTTCTATAGAAATAAAATTTTGACAAAATTTGCTATGGAAATAAAATTTTGACAAAATTTGCTATGGAAATAAAATGTTAACAAAATTTTCTATAGAAGTAAAATTGTGGCAAAATTTTCTATAAAAGTAATATTTTGGCAAAATTTTCTATAGAAATAAAAAAACAAAAAATTTCTTTATAAATAAAATCTTGACAAAGTTTGCTTTGAAAATAAAGATTGAGAAAATTTACTATATTAATAATATTTTGACAACATTTTTTATTAGTATAAAATTTAACAAAACTTTCTTTAGAAATAAAATTTTGACAGAATTTTCTGTAGGAATAAAATTTTGACAGAATTTTCTAAAAAAAAATAAAATTTTTGCAGGATTTTCTATAAAAATAAAATTTTGACAAAATTTTCTATAGAAAGAAAATTGTGACAAAATAAGGTGTTTTTGTTTGGTAGTGTTTTGGTAAAATGTGCTCCAAATTTAGTAGATTATTTTTGGCTCGTTTTTGAATATTTGTTTAAACATTTGGAAGATTAACTGTCAAAAAAGTTACTTAAAAACAAAAAAAATAATTTAGTTATCCTTTTTAAAATTTTTGCATAAAAAGTTACAACATTTGACGATTTTTTATTAAAAAACCTAATAAATAAATAAAAAATATGTGAATATATCCATAATTACAAGTTTCCAAGTGAATGGGGTAATATTATTATGTTAGTTAGACAATTAGCTGACTTTGGTTAAATTTTACCTAAAGGTGAGTATTAAGTTCGAGTTTAGCCGCTAAAATCGTAATTTTTTCACTAAAGTGAAAACTAAATCAGTAAAAAAGGCATACAATTATACCTATTTGTTGCAAATTTTATTATAACTTGATGGGGAATTGCCCAAAGCAAATTTTTACAAAGTTTGTATTCCTTAAAATGGATTATTAAAGAAAAGTAATCGTGAAAAAATTCCGATTTTAGCGGCTAAACTCGAAGTTTATACCCACCTTAATGGGAGAAATTATTGTTATTTAAATAATTTTTTTGCTTACTTTAATGACATGAACTAAAAATGAAAGAAATTTTATATATAAATATTTTTCTGAAATGTGTTAATATTACTTAAATTGTGTTCAAAATATGAAATTTTCTGTAATAAAAAAGTAATATTACTAATAAATTTTCTTAGTTTGACAAGAAGTATGAACTTTGCAACTGTATCATGTGGCAATTATTTAAATATTTTAGTTGAAATTTTCACAATTGGTTTCACTGTTTTTGGGTGTATTAATAATTGATTTATTATTTTATTAAATTATTTATATTTTTTTGTTATTCACAACGAACTGCATTCATAGCCGATTTTCTTCAAACTAAGAGAATAATTGTGTTTCTATTTACCTCTCTTGAAATAGTTTTCCCCAATTTAACACACATTGGTATTGTTAACGATGAATATCTCTTTTAAGAGCAAATGTGAGGGAATAGCTTATAGCTTGACTTGTTTCCATTCTGTTATTCTCAACAATATTTCCATATGCTGGAGTTAAGAGACAGAGAGGGAGAGCGAGGATAGAATTATTTTTTATTTATTCTCTTGTGAGTCAAATTGCAATGATCTCTTGTTTGTTTCAATTCCGTTTTGTTCGAAACTGTATAATAGAAGTGGAGGGAACATTCATAATTATTTAAACTTGTATTTATATAACTTTGTTATAATTGATGGAATAATTACAAACACATTTTGAATTGTAAACTTATGAAAGCAGATTTGCTTTTTTATCTTGATTCAATCTTTTTATTAGATATTCTTTATTTAGGTTGAAAATTTTACTACAAGAAAAACCATAATCCATAGTAATAATAATTAAAATTGATTTATTTTTATTTTCAGGTACGTATGAAAAAAAAAAAACAAAATGTAGACGTAAGTAAAATGTAACAGTAAAAACAGAAAAGCCAGAAAAACTGCAAATATTTTTTATACCCAAATGTGCATTTTTTATGGTAATATAAGAAAATAAAAGCTTTATATCACTTAAAATGCATATGAACTAATTTTTTGAACTTTTGTTAGCCTATGACAAAATTTGTGTGATATTAATTCCGTTCGTGTACCCGATAATTTTTGATAATTATCACATCATTTTTAGTGCAAGTCCTTCGTGTGCTGAAAAAGTCAGTCGATTTTGAAAGTTTTTCCTGGACATTTTTTTCACAGAAAAAACTTGCAGGATGTTATACACAATTATCAGCTATTTTTAATCAAAACCAAATCATTTGTGAAATATATTGCACAATGTCAATGTGTAGTATAAAATATGAATATGCTTATTGTTTCAAAAGCTTGAAATGAGTTAATGGTGATTTGGTAAACGCGGACATTTTTGCTCTTTTTACCAAAAAGAATTAAAATCCATTCCTACTCCATTGCAAGGTTAGACTGAATAATTTTTGCTGAAAAAATACAAAAACAGACCTATTGTTGTTTCATTCACGTCAATGTAATTCAAATTATATTCATAATCTTCAGATTTGTTTTTTATCGAACTCATAACTATCAGTAAAGCTGTCGATTGACGAATAAGTTTCTTGTGAGAATAAAAACTGTTTCGAAAAACGTATGGAAATTTCTAGTGAAATCTTTGGGACCTGAAAAAAACTATTCGCTAAAACCAGTTATTTTTAATAACCGGTGTACGTTACAAACGTATTCGAGTGTAATTAATTGTACAGCTAATTACTCTCTTTGAAGTTAACCCCCCCCAAAAATCCCTCATATGACCATATAAAAATTTCAATTTACATTTTATAGATACACGATTATAGTTTTCGTTTTTAGGACGTTAATAAAATTAGAATTTTGTGGTTATATTTGTATGTACATATTTGGAGAAAAACAAACAGAACGTTACAATAAATAAATATGGGAAATACTAAATAAAAAATCTCATTACAATAGCATGTACTGTAAATATAGCTACACATCACTGTATTACATGTGCGCTCAGTGAGTTTAGGTAAATATGTGTGTGAGCATGTAAACAAAATAACATTGTAAATAAGTCATATTACATATTCACATCTCATATTTCGGACAGGAATTTTTTAAACAAATAATAAAATAAAATACAAAAAAAGCAAATAAAACCTTTACTTTGTATTAGCAAAAGCTCTCCATACCGGCCCTCAACACTAGCATGAAAAAGAGAGAGGGTGGGAGAGAGTATTATTACCAAATTTTGATTTATGGGATTTCTGGTGTAGACATTAGACGGCAACAACATTAACATCTTGTTCACATTGAGAGATAGTATGTTTTTGTTTTGTATTATCGTTTGTTTGAGAAAAGCGGTGGGTTCATGGGGAGGGGAGGTGAGGTATAATAAGGAGATAGGTATTTGTAAGGTTGTTGTTATTGTTAGGCAATTTGTGAAGTCTATTGAAATTTACATACCTACATACATTGTTGTTCAAATGAATTCATATGTAACTATTTGTTCTTAACAAACCGGGCATCCCAACATTTGTTTACCGTATATGGTTGTGTTTACAGTGATATTAACATACAACCATACATCATAACATAGTAAGTTTGAGATGAAAATCACAGTTTCTTTTTAGAAGAGCTCAATTTAAGCTGACTACTTTATTTGTAAAATGAATGAAATTTCTTTGTGATTTTATTTCTAATATAAGTTAAGTGTAAGCATAACAATAGCGATGGGAGATAAGCTAACACTTGTTTCAGTTTATTATACCCTCCACCATAGGATGGAGGGTATATTAACTTTGTCATTCCGTTTGTAACACATCGAAATATTGCTCTAAGACCCAATAAAGTATATATATTCTGGGTCGTGGAGAAATTCTGAGTCGATCTAAGCATGTTTGTCCGTCCGTCTGTTGAAATCACGCTAACTTCCGAACGAAACAAGCTATCGACTTGAAACTTGGCACAATAAGTTGCTATTGATGTAGGTCGGCAGGTGTTGCAAATGGGCAATATCGGACCACTTTTACGTATAGCCCCCATATAAACCGACGCTCAGATTTGGCTTGCGGAGCATCTTGGAGGAGCAAAATTCATCCGATCCGGTTGAAATTTAGTACATGGTGTTAGTATATGGTCTCTAACAACCATGCAAAAATTGGTCCATAACGGTATATAATTATAAATAGCCCCCATATAAACCGATCCCCAGATTTGACCTCCGTATCCTCATGGATGAGCAAAATTCATCCGATTCTGTTGAAATTTGGTACGTGGTGTTAGTTTATGGTCTTTAACAACCATGCAGGAATTGGTCCATATCGGTCCATAATTATATGTAGCCCCCATATATAAACCGCTCCCCAGATTTGACCTCCAAAGCCCCTTGGAAGATTAAAATTCACCTGATCCGGTTGAAATTTGGTACGTGGTGTTAGTATATGGTCTCTAACAACTATGCAAAAATTGGTCCATACCGGTCTTAATTACCCAACAAAAACTAGGTAACCACATCTCATTACAATTGACATTACCAGGAGTAAAGCTGTCATTACACGTTGCATTACATTGCGGCGAGTTATAATGACTAACTTGTAATGACAAAAATAAATACTTCTCGGTAATTTTCGAATTGTTATTCTCAAATTTTTAGGCAGTTGTAGTTAATATAAGTATTCACATAATCGAGCACTTACATAAAAAATCAAAAAGAATATGTAATGTAACGGTAATTCTGAAGATTTTTCCGTTAAGAATTTTTTATCACAAATATTTCATAATAATTGTGTTTAATGACATTATCATATTATGTTTTAAATAAACATAATATGATAATAATCCAAAATGCACTTAAACTAAATTTCAAATGCCATTTGCCTTATAAAAAAGAGACTTAAAATCCACTTTTAGTATGTGAATTGCCTATTGGATATATTATAACTTAATTCACGAATCCAACTCCCTTAAACAACCTACATTTATTTCTATTTTAAGTGTGACATTAATTTGAGTGTAATCGTATTTAGATTATTTATTAGATTTTTTGTTTATTTATACAATATTCTATTTCTATTCAGTAGTTCTCCTATTACAGCACCACTCGCCATATTTTGATCCATTGTAATCGGCGATAGAAATCAATATTTTCGAGATTTGGTTGCCTGAGACTATAAGTGGCTATTTTGCAAGCTTTGGTGTATCTACGAATAAGTCATTACATATTAGGTGATTATATGCTTTAAATGCACTACTTATTTTATGGCCGAAAGTATGCCTGGGGAGAAGTACTTTCCTCCTAGGACATGCTTATGTAAATGTAATCCGAAACGATGCCAATTAATAAGTGGTTATTAATTTTTAAATAGGCTTACCTACAAGATTACCGGGTAATGAGAGTTTTTGCTGGGTATATATGTTTAACCCCCATTTAAACCGATCCCCAGATTTGACCTCCGTAGCTCTTGGAGGAGCAAAATTCATCCGATCCGGTTGAAATTTGGTACGTGGTTAAATTTGGTACATGGCGCTAGTATATGGCCGCTAACAACCATGCCAAAATTGGTCAATGTCGGTCTATAGTTATACATAGCCGATCCCCAAAAATAATCTACCAAAATTTTATTTCTATAGAAAATTATGTGAAAATTTTATTGATATAGAAAATTGTGTTAAAATGTTATTTCTATAGAAAATTATGTCAAAATTTTATTTCTATAGAAAATTTTGTCAAAATTTTATTTCTATCAAAAATTTGGTCAACATTTTATTTCTATAGAAAATTTTGTCAAAATTTTATTTCTATAGAAAATTTTGTCAAAATTTTATTTCTATAGAAAATTTGGTCAAAATTTTATTTCTATAGAAAATTTGGTCAAAATTTTAATTCTATAGAAAATTTTGTCAAACTGAATTATATACGTACTTAATCGGCCTTTTTTGAGAAGACGGTGTTACGAAGTTTTAAGATACCTTGCCATCGGCAAGTGTTACCGCAACCCAAGTAATTCGATTGTGGATAACAGTCTGTGGTAGAAGTTTCTACGCAATCCATGGTGGAGGGTACATAAGATTCGGCCTGGCCGAATTTACGGCCGTATATACTTGTTTATTATGGGAAGCCCAATATTTGATGAAATACCGTGGCGGTTGGCGGTGATTTGCCAAATTAAATTTTGTACAGTAATCCCTCGATTTACGTCGTGATTGGTAATTTGACGACGTTAATCGAAACGACGTAAACCGAATTAACAATTGCTCATATTTACTCCAAGGTCCATTTATGTATGTATGTGCGTGTACATAATAAAAATTTATTCTGATAATTGGTTGATAGTTTTGCTTCAAGTAGAGGATGTTGATGAGGAATGTGGTAATTCCGAAACAGCTGTACATCCAACAAGCATACTTTTCCTCTGTTGGTTAAGCTACATTTGTAGTTTAGTCAATGCATGGTTTTAAGCTGAAATCAAAAACAACCACAATAAAACACTTCACAAATAAAGGTAGTTCAGTAATTTCGGTAAGAATTTCAGAAAAAAATGTTTCGATGTCATCATCGTTGATATTTATTTTACGTATGGAAGGCATTTCTGATAAAGTGGGCAAAAAGTTTGATGGAACAAAAAATTTGACGACATAAATCGAAACTACGTAAACCGAGACGACGTAAATCGAGGGATTACTGTACTTCCTTGGCAGAAAATTGGATAGTGTTATCATTTTTTTTTTATAACTCACTACTAGGCATTGTTTTGTGTCTAAAAAAATCCCTTGAGGCAATGACATCCAATTCGAATAGTATTGTAATCTTTCCACGTTGGGAACAAAAACCAAGTGATACGGGAGCAACACAAAAGATTGCGTTAGGTTAGATTGCAGGTCTCAGGTTAAGCCAATATTTGACTTGTGCGCTGTACTAGCTCATCCTCTTTTTCGTAGTCTTCTCCTGTCCTAGAAACGTCGAATTGCCAATTTGTTCGTAGACCTTGTAAAGGGTGGTTAAAATTTCAAGGGCCGATGTTGATTTTGAATAAAACACAAACTATTTAGGAAATTATTGTAATTTTATTTTAATATGATATATTGGTATTACTCAATTATGTATGGAACAAAATATCGGCCAAATAGGCGCCGCGACCTCGGTGGCATACCTTCATCCGATGGTCCAAATTTTCGATGACGCTGAGGCATAATGGAGGTTCTATGCCGTTAATGTGCCGAATTATCTCATCCTTTAGCTCTTGAATTGTTGCTGGCTTATCGACGTACACCTTTTTTTTCAAATAACCCCAAAGAAAAAAGTCCAACGGTGTCAAATCACATGATCTTGGCGGCCAATTGACATCGCCATTACGTGAGATAACACGGCCATTGAATTTGTTGCGCAAAAGAGCCATTGTTTCGTTAGCTGTGTGGCAAGTGGCACCGTCCTGCTGAAACCACATATCGTCCACATCCATATCTTCCAATTCGGGCCATAAAAAGTTCGTTATCATCTCACGATAGCGAACACCATTCACAGTGACTGCCTGACCAGCCTCATTTTGGAAAAAATACGGCCCGATGATGCCGCCAGCCCATAAACCGCACCAAACAGTCACTCTTTGTGGGTGCATTGGTTTTTCGACAATCACTCTTGGATTCTCATTCGCCCAAATGCGCCAATTTTGTTTATTGGCGAATCCACTGAGGTGAAAATGTGCCTCATCACTGAAGATGATTTTCTTCGAAAATTGATCATCCACTGTTACCATTTCTTGGAACCATTCTGCCCATTCACGACGTCCATGGTTCAAATTGAGTAAGTCTGAAATAGAGAAATGTCAAATAAAATTCGGAAAAAAAACTTGGCGTTTAGGTGTGGTTCACATTCAACATCGGTCCTTACAATTTAACCACCCTTTATCTAAGCTATAATAGGTCCTAATTCATCTCTTCCTGGTGTAGCTGGCCCTACTTCTTGTGAATTCAGTGATAGTGCTCTAATGTCTGTTCATGCCTACAACCCATTGGTCCAACTGAAATCATATTGCTTATATTGGTTTAGCTTTCTCTACTCGTAAGTCCACTTTCCTGTTTGTCCTAGACCAATTGGCTATTTCATTTACCTTGATCATGATTTTGTATGCCAATGCGGTTCGAGATTGCTCTAAAGTGAAATGTATTTGAATACGATCTCAGTGGGGATTGAAATTAAATCATGGTGTCTGGGTCGATCGCGTATGCATCACATGTCCGTCCTCTCGTCCATTTTCAATTCATCGGTGTAATAATCATAACCATTTCGGGTAAACGATCGTAGGTTGCTACAGCCGCTATTTTTACTTTTTCCCTATTATCCTTTGATGGTTCGCCATCTTCCGTGCTTTCTCACAATTTCTCATCAACTTCAATTATATCACTACAATGGTGGACTCTCTTTTCATCTGTTTATGACGTTTATACCAAGTCAACAGTGTTTTTAACTTATTTAAACATTGACCCCACCTATGCCCACAAGACTATCAACGCATATGTCGGGATTGGTCTTATTATGCTTTCATATATGCAATGTGTCATATTTGTATTCAGACTAGTCGAAGTTGATCACACCATGTGAGTTCCCCCGACTGAGAAGATAGTCTTCACCTTCTTCCTACCCTGTTCTCTAAGTGCAGTCTACTGTTCCAACGCTTTATTGGTGTCCAGAGCGACATCCTTAGGATGTCGTTTAAACGCCGTCAACCACTGCTCTGGAATTATATCACGCTAGCGGTTGTAGTCCAGAGTAAGCGAAATTCATTTCCCCCAAAGCTTTCTAACATGCCAAATTACGTGCAGAATATGACCTATCTGGAATTTCGGTTGTGACCGTTCATGAAAATGTAGCAAGAGGTAGTAAATTGTATATGCGATACTTTGGGTGATCAGATGTACTAAGTACTTATTTTTCTGTACGAAAAAAATTATCGTTGATGACTTTTTTATACGAAGATATCATCGTAGATGACTTTTCTATTGGAAAGATCAGCTTTTATGACTTTTCTATTCGGAGAGAACATCGTTGATGACTTTTCTATTAGGAAAGATCATCGTCGATAGAAAGGTATTCGGAAAGTTTATCGTTGATTAATTTTCTATACGATGTTATACGAATAGAGTATCGTTGATGTATTTTCTATACGTAACGATACTCGTTGATGACTTTTCTTTTCGGAAAGATCATCGTTCATGACTTTTCTTTTCCGAAAGAACATCGTTGATGACTTTTCTATGGGGAAAGATCATCGCTATTGACTTTTCTTTTCGGAAAGATCATCGTTCATGAAATTTCTATTCGGAAAGAAGATCGTTGATGATTTTTCTATTCGGAAAGATACTACTTAATGACTTTTCTTTTCGGAAAGATCATCGTTGATTACTTTTCTAATCGGAAAGATTATCGTTGAACATTTTTCTACACGGAGAGATCATTGATGATAACTCTTCTTTAAGTAACGATCATCGCTAATGACTTTTCTATACGAAGGGATCATCGTTGATGGCTTTTTTATATGAAGAGAGCATCGTTGTTGACGTTTCTATTCGTTTATCGTTGATTAGTTTTCTATAGGAAGTTATACGAAGAGAGTATCGTTGGTGACTTTTCTATTCGGAAATATCATCGTTGATGAATTTTCTATTGGGAAAGATCATCGTTCATGACTTTTATTTTCGGAAAGAACATCGTTGATGACTTTTCTATTCGGAAAGTTTATCGTTGATTAGTTTTCTATACGAAGTTATACGAAGAGAGTATCGTTGACGACTTTTCTATTCGGAAAGTTTATCGTCGATGACTTTTCTATTCGGAAAGTTTATCGTTGATTAGTTTTCTATACGAAGTTATACGAAGAAATTATCGTTGATGACTTTTTTATTCGGAAATATCATCGTTGATGACTTTTCTATTGGGAAAGATCATCGCTAATGACTTTTCTTTTCGGAAAGATCATCGTTCATGAAATTTCTATTCAGAAAGAACATCGTTGATGAATTTTTGTAATCGGAAAGGTTATCGTTGATGACTTTTCTTTTCGGAAAGATCATCGTTGATGACTTTTCTAATTGGAAAGATTATCGTTGAACAGTTTTCTATACGGAGAGATCATTGATGATAACTCTTCTTTAAGTAATGATCATCGCTAATGACTTTTCTATACGAAGGGATCATCGTTGATGGCTTTTTTATATGAAGAGAGCATCGTTGTTGACTTTTCTATTCGTTTATCGTTGATTAGTTTTCTATACGATGAGAGTATCGTTGATGACTTTTCTATTCGGAAATATCATCGTGGATGACTTTTCTATTGGGAAAGTCGTTCATGACTTTTATTTTCGGAAAGAACATCGTTGATGACTTTTCTATTCGGACAGATCATCGTTGATGACTTTTCTATTCGGAAAGTTTATCGTTGATTAGTTTTCTATACGAAGTTATACGAAGAGAGTATCGCTGATGACTTTTCTATTCGGAAATATCATCGTTGATGACTTTTCTATTGGGAAAGATCATCGCTAATGACTTTTCTTTTCGGAAAGATCATCGTTCATGAAATTTCTATTCGGAAAGAACATCGTTGATGACTTTTCTATTCGGAAAGATACTCGTTGATGACTTTTCCTTTCGGAAAGATTATCGCTGATGACTTTTCTAATCGGAAAGATCATCGTTGAACAGTTTTCTATACGGAGAGATCATTGATGATAACTCTTCTTTAAGTAACGATCATCGCTAATGACTTTTCTATACGAAAGGATCATCGTTGATGGCTTTTTTTATATGAAGAGAACATCGTTGTTGACTTTTCTACTCGGAAATATCATCGTTAATGAATTTTCTATTGGGAAAGATCATCGTTCATGACTTTTCTATTAGGAAAGATAATCGTTTAATACTTTTTTAATTCGGAAAGATCATCGTTCACGAAATTTCTATTCGGAAAGATCATCGTTGACGAGTTTTCTATACGGAGAGATTGTTGATGACTCTTCTTTACGGAAAAATTATCGTTTATGACTTTTCTGTACGAATACATCATCGTTGAAGGATTCTTTTATACGAAGAGATCATTGTTGATGAATTTTCTATTCGAAAAGATCATCGTTGATGACTTCTCTACATGAACAGATCTTCATTGATAACTATTCTATACGAAAACATTTCGTATTTTGATTTCTATACAACAAGTTGATATGGATCCAAATTACTTTAAAAAAATTGTTTTTCGATTCGATATTGCCATATTTTTAAATTTTTATTATAACATTCTCTACATGCAACTTGTTTCTGAGAGATTCGCGAAAGTTTTTAAATTTCTTTCAGCGTATAACCGATGTGATTCATCAACACCATTGAATAATTTTCAATACCTCTTTTTTCACAAAACAAAAAATAAATAAAAATATTATTAGTAACCATAATTTATATGTTCTTGTTTTGTTTTTTTTTTTTTTGTTTTTCTTCCCACTTGGCAATTAATACTTCAAGTAGAAAACTCATTGAGAAAAACTGTTGCTTTCGTTATTCCATTTGCAATATTATAAGAATAAATATTGCGGGTGGCAATGAATGACTGTGGGCAAAGCGTTAAAGCCAAAATATTATTCCTTTGTTTATAGGAAATATCAAAAGCGCATATATAGATGTGTATATGGAGGAAAATACATATATAAATACAGTAGGACCCAACAGTGTAGCAACACCTAGGAGATTTAATGAAAATTTTTAGTAATTGTTCAGAAGCTAGTTTTATGTTAATATTAAAAAAAAACCTTTGATGTTCCCATATTGGCACGAACTAAAACCTCCAACATTGGTAACATAACATTTTAGGCACCTTTTGTTTTTTATAAACCATCTATTATTGTAGAATATATTGAAATCTTCTCATACAGATTCAAAATAAAATTTCTCGTTTTTCCAATTGAACATTCATGAAGGCGACGTTGGGAAAAAAGTTTCCGCGCAACGCACTTATTCAAAGAAAAGTACAAGTATAAAGTTTTACCCCATAGCACCACCATGTTATTCTTTTGTTGTTTTTCAATGAATAGCGGTATGCACTATTCATTCCAAATGTTCATGACCATTCGAAATATCAATATACAAATATAGCTAGCAATGATGGCGCTCTCGTTGAGGTACTATTGTGTTAAATGTAAAGAAGGAAAAGGGGAATATCCAGAAGATTCTAAGTTGTAGAAATACACAATTGTGCTAAGAGGCATGCGAAAGATGGCACCCACTGATAGAAAAAAGTTGATTCTTTCAATTACTCCACGGCTTTCCTTCTATCAATTTTGTGGCTATAATAAAGTATATTTAAATTTTGTATGCATGATAGAAATGTTTTTTATTTATTTCACTTTTCCTTTTCGTCGATATTCATTTTCTATTATATAATTCTATTGAGATATTTGAACGAGGCACGTTTCATGAGTGGCAAAATTTCCTAACGTGGTATAAAATGGGTATTCTGAAGAAATTATTAAATGCAATTTAAATTCTCAGCTAAACGAAAAACAGGACAAAGAAGCTAAAAAAGGGAGGTTAGATTATTTCTCATTGAGGACTCTATATTACTTGTCTTGGAACACCTATCATTACCCAAATAAATCATCGTACATTAAAGATCAATGGAAAATCATCGTTTATGATGACGATCCATCATAACTATTCTATACGAAAAGATTGTCGTTGATTACTCGTTTTGATATTACCGAAGAGAACCTTGGATCATTGTTGTCGTTTATCAATTTTCTATACGAAAATATCATCATTGGTGATTTTCAATACGAGAGATATTGAAGACTTTTCTATACAAAGTGATAATCGTTGATGAATTTTCTAACAAGAAAAGTTCATCGTTGATGACATTTCTATACGAACTCATTTTCGTCGTGGTATTTTCTATACGGAAAGATCGTCGTTGTTGGCTTCTCTACACGAAAAGATAATCTTCGATGACTTTTCAAAACAAAAAGATAATCGTTTATGATATTGCTTTACGAGAAAGTCGTTGTTGATGACATTTATGTACGGAAAGATCATCGTTGATGACTTTTATATACGAAAATATCATCGTTGATGACTTTTATTTATGAAAAGATCGTTGTTGATGACTTTTCTATACGAAAAGATTATCGTTGGTAATTTTTCTGTACGCAAACGTGTTCGTTGATGACTTCTCTACAAGAAAAGATCATTGTTGATTACTTTTCTTTACGAAATCATGTTCGTTGATGACTTCTCTACAAAAAAGGATCATCGTTGATGACTTCTCTACAAGAAAAGATTATCGTTGATGACTTTTCAATACGTTGCTGATGACTTTTATGTACGGAAAGATTATCGTTGATGAATTTTATATACGAAAACGTCATCGTTTATGACTTTTGTATTCGAAGATAACCGTTTATAACTTTTCTTTACGAAAAGGTTGTTGTGGATGACTTTTCTATACGAAAAGATTATCGTTGGTAATGTTTCTGTACGTAAACGTGTTCGTTGATGACTTCTCTACAAGAGACGATCATTGTTGATTAATTTTCTTTACGAAATTATGTTCATTGATGACTTTTCTATACGAAATCATGTTCGTTGATGACTTCTCCACAAGAAAAGATCATCCTTGATGAATTTTCAATACGAAAACATGGTCGTTGATGAATTTTCTGTAAGAAAGAATGATCGTTGATGAGTTTTCTTCACGTAAACAACAAAGTTGCTGGCTTTTCTTTGCGAAAACGTCATCGTTGATGACTTTTCTACATTTTCGTCGATGACTTTTCTATAATTGAAAAGATCATCGTTGATGACTTTTTTGTACGAAAAGATCGTTGTTGATGACTTTTCCATAGGGAAAGATCATCGTTGATGAATTTTTTGTACGAAAACATCATCGTTGATGACTTTTGTATTCGAAGATAACCGTTTATGACTTTTCTTTACGAAAAGGTTGTTGTGGATGACTTTTCTATATTAAAAGATTATCATTGGTAATTTTTCTGTACGCAAACGTGTTCGTTGATGACTTCTCTACAAGAAAAGATCATTGTTGGTTACTTTTGTTTACGAAATCATGATCGTTGATGTCTTCTCTACAAGAAAAGATCATCGTTGATGACTTCTCTACAAGGAAAGATCATCGTTGATGACTTTTCAATACGTTGTTGATGACTTTTATGTACGGAAAGATCATCGCTGATGAATTTTATATACAAAAACATCATCGTTGATGACTTTTCAATACGTTGTTGATGACTTTTATGTACGGAAAGATCATCGTTGATGACTTTTATATACGAAAACATCATCGTTGTTGACTTGTGTATTCGAAGATAACCGTTTATGATTTTTCTTTACGAAAAGGTTGTTGTGGATGACTTTTCTATACGAAAAGATTATCGTTGGTAATTTTTCTGTACGCAAACGTGTTCGTTGATGACTTCTCTACAAGAAAAGATCATTGTTGATTACTTTTCTTTACGAAATCAAGTTCGTTGATGACTTCTGTACACGAAAAGATCATCGTTGATGACTTCTCTACAAGAAAAGATCATCGTTGATGACTTTTCAATACGTTGCTGATGACTTTTATGTACGGAAAGATTATCGTTGATGAATTTTATATACGAAAACGTCATCGTTGATGACTTTTGTATTCGAAGATAACCGTTTATAACTTTTCTTTACGAAAAGGTTGTTGTGGATGACTTTTCTATAGGAAAAGATTACGTTGGTAATGTTTCTGTACGTAAACGTGTTCGTTGATGACTTCTCTACAAGAGACGATCATTGTTGATTAATTTTCTTTACGAAATTATGTTCGTTGATGACTTTTCTATACGAAATCATGTTCGTTGATGACTTCTCCACAAGAAAAGATCATCCTTGATGAATTTTCAATACGAAAACATGGTCGTTGATGAATTTTCTGTAAGAAAGAATGATCGTTGATGAGTTTTCTTCACGTAAACAACAAAGTTGCTGGCTTTTCTTTGCGAAAACGTCATCGTTGATGACTTTTCTACATTTTCGTCGATGACTTTTCTATAATTGAAAAGATCATCGTTGATGACTTTTTTGTACGAAAAGATCGTTGTTGATGACTTTTCCATAGGGAAAGATCATCGTTGATGAATTTTTTGTACGAAAACATCATCGTTGATGACTTTTGTATTCGAAGATAACCGTTTATGACTTTTCTTTACGAAAAGGTTGTTGTGGATGACTTTTCTATATTAAAAGATTATCATTGGTAATTTTTCTGTACGCAAACGTGTTCGTTGATGACTTCTCTACAAGAAAAAATCATTGTTGGTTACTTTTGTTTACGAAATCATGATCGTTGATGTCTTCTCTACAAGAAAAGATCATCGTTGATGACTTCTCTACAAGGAAAGATCATCGTTGATGACTTTTCAATACGTTGTTGATGACTTTTATGTACGGAAAGATCATCGCTGATGAATTTTATATACAAAAACATCATCGTTGATGACTTTTCAATACGTTGTTGATGACTTTTATGTACGGAAAGATCATCGTTGATGACTTTTATATATGAAAACATCATTGTTAATGACTTTTATTTACAAAAAGATCGTTGTTGATGACTTTTCTATAGGGGAAGACCATCGTTGATGACTTTTATATACGAAAACATCATCGCTGATGACTTTTGTATTCGAAGATAACCGTTTATGACTTTTCTTTACGAAAAGGTTGCTGTGGATGACTTTTCTATACGAAAAGATTATCGTTAGTAACTTTCTGTACGAAAACGTGTTCGTTGATGACTTCTCTACATGAAAAGATCATCGTTGATGATTTTTTTATACGAAAGCACCATCGTTGATTAATTTTCTATATGGAAAGATCATCGTTGATAATTTTTCTACATGAAAGGGATATTGTTGATGATTTTGCTATACGGAAAGATCATCGTTGATAATTTTTCTATACGAAATCATCATCGTTGACGACTTTTCTATACGGAAAGATCATCGTTTATGACTTCTCCAGATGAAAAGGTCATCGTTGATGATTTTTCTATACGAAAGCACCATTGTTGATGAATTTTCTATATGGAAAGATTATCGTTGATGACCTATCTATACGAAAAAATCATCGTTGATGACGAACCGACCATTGTTCAAGACTTTTCTACATGAACCGACCATCGTTGATAATTTTTCTATATGAAAGGGATATTGTTGATGATTTTGCTATACGGAAAGATCATCGTTGATAATATTTCTAAACGAAAGCATCATCATTGAGGACTTTTCTATACCGAAAGATCATTCTTGATGATTTTTCTTTACGAAATCATAATCGTTGATGACTTTTCTACACGGAAAGATTATCGTTGATGACTTCTCTACGCTAAAAGGTCATCGTTGATGATTTTTCTATACGAAAGCACCATTGTTGATGAATTTTCTCTATGGAAAGATCATCGTTGATGACTTATCTATATGAAAAAATCATCGTTGATGACGAACCGACCATTGTTGAAGACTTTTCTACATGAACCGACGATCGTTGATAATTTTTCTACATTAAAGGGATATTGTTGATGATTTTGCTATACGGAAACATCAGCGTTGATGACTTCTATACAAAAAGATCATCAAGATCAAAGTTGTTGACTTCTCAATACGAAAAGATCATCGTTGTTGAATTTTCTGTACGAAAAGATCATCGTGTTTTATGTACGAAAAAATCACCATTGATTACTTTTCTATACGAAAAAATCACCATTGATTACTTTTCTATACGAAAAAATCACCATTGATTACTTTTCTATACGAAAAGATCATCGTTGATGACGAACCGACCATTGTTAAAGATTTTTCTACATGAATCGACCATCGTTGACAATTTTTCTACATGAAAGTGATATTGTTGATGATTTTGCTATACGGAAATATCAGCGTTGATGACTTGTATACGAAAAATCATCAAGATCAAAGTTGTTGACTTCTAAATACGAAAAGATGATCGTTGTTGACTTTTCTGTACGAAAAGTTCATCGTGTTTCATGTACGAAAAAATCACCATTGATTACTTTTCTATACGATAAGATCATCGTTGATTACATTTGTGTACGAAACAATCATCGTTGCTGACGTTTCTATACACAGAAAAAAAAATCACATTCAACATTTTTCCAATTAAAATCTTAATTGAGTTTTAAAAAATATTCAATTAAATTTTCAATTGATTCAACAAATTTTTTAGATTGAAACAAAAATCAATCACAAAAATTAATAGTATCAATTAATTTTTTAATTGGATCAATTATTTTTTTATTAACTTTTTAATTAACTTTTTAATTGATACTATCATTTCTGTGATTGAAGACATTTCAATTCAAAAATTAATTGGATCAATTAATTTCGTGATTGAATTAGAAAAAAAATGTTTGTGTGTACCGACCTTTGATGACATTTCTATGCGAAAGGATCAACGTTGATGATTTTTCTATACAATTGACCATCGTTAATTTCAGTGCTATACAAAAAGATTATAGTTGATTACCTTTCTATGCGAAACGGTCATCGTTGATTAAATTTCTATACGAAAAGGTCATCGTTGATGACTTTTCTATAGGCAAGGGCCATCATTGTTCTACACAAAAAAGGACATCATTGTTTTTTTTTATGACTTGTTCTATACAAAAACGTCAATGTTGAAGACTTTTTTTGTATAAAAAAAAAACCGGAATCACCAAGCATTATTTCACAAGTCCATGTTATTGTTGAAACATTTTTTTTTTTGAATATAGTTTTCATTTAGAAAGCCAACAACAATTTTCTACGCTTTTGCGGTTTTTCTCGCTATTGTACATACTGTTCCCATCATTATAAATTAATTTGAATTATTTTTGGATTTTTGTTTAAATGAAACGAATTTCTCGTGGCAATGCTAGCAACAGGAAATGTTATAATAAACTTAACAACACCTCAGTCTTCCCACTTGAGCATTTTCAATCATTCATTGTTTTAATGGTTGGAATTTTAATTTCATTGCGAAAATATTTAAAAATAAAATACCTTTGCGAAACCATAAAGTGAGTGTATTTTTTTTATGGAATTCACAGTGGTGTTTTTTTTTAATCCAAAATGGTAGTCTATGGTAGTGCAACTAACTTAATGGGAATTTCATGAGATTTTGATGAGAATTTAAAACATAAGAAAGGGTGGTATACAATGGGTTTTCAATTTCGTATTTAATGTTGTTGTGTTTCTTATATGACCCTTGAAGTTTAGAATTCTTACGTTGTTTAGTCAGATGCTATATGGATTCTAATTAGACAATAGAATTCTAATCAGGAATGGAAAATAATAATTAGATTTGTATTCCAGTTGGATTTAACAAAACACAAATGAGACTCAATTTTAACCTAGAATGCCCAATTTTTCTCATCAGCTTTATCTTACTCAACAAGAAAAATTAATACGGTAAAATCCAGGAGAGGCTGTAAGTCTTTTTTTATAGATTTCACTAAGTGTTTCATTTTTTAATTTAATAGTTTTTGTACAATTAAGGCGATTTTCACTAACAGTTTCCTGTTTTAACGAAGACTGCTCTATGATGAGCTTGGTTATTAGAGGGTTAAGGTAATTAGTCTTATTTGAAATCCTTTGGGTTCATTAGATTTCTTGCAGCACATCTGGATAGAGTTGTGCTAAGGTATAGTCACAGTCCTGCCTAGGCAAAGAGTTAACCATATCGGTGATTCCAGACCTAGTCTAGCTTGCAAACAAATTGGGGAATTCGTTGAGGACACAAAAAAATGGAATTACATCGTGAACATTTTCGTTCGATGCTTTTAATAAACTTTGGATTAACTCAAGAAACAGTTCACCGATTAACTTAATTAAATTGTTGGGGACGAAGCTCCGTCAAGGACCAATGTCTTTCGATGGTATGGTGAATTTCGTAAAGGTCGTCCAAAATCAGTTGTTGTTCTGGAAACTATTGATGCTGTTGGCCAACTGATATTGCAAGATCGTCAGACAACCTTAGGCATTAGTGGGACTAGCATCAAGGTTGCCACAGTTGCTAGAATTCTACACTTATACACTCAAAAAAAAAGTGAACTCTCTATTTCACTAAAGCCATATTAACTTTATATTAGTTCATAGAATCATTATGTTTGGAAAAAGTTTATTTTAGTCAAATAATTGTTTGCGTATGTTAGTTAAATGAACTAAAAAACGGGAAAAAGTTATACACAAATAAAGCATAAAGATTTCCTAATTTCGTATTTCTTACAAAATAGTTCATTATTTCTTTAAATTTGTAAATTTTACCAAAAATGTGTCCATCATGAACTTCGTATGTCACTAAAGACATTCTTGCAATTTTGAACTCCAAGATTTCTCTTAAAACTACAAAATTTTCTTTAACTACGGAAAAAATTTAGTTATGTCTAATAAATTTTCTTGAATTTGTCGAAAAATATTTACTTATTTTTGCCATATCGGAGTGATGTCAGCGCTTGTAATACCGTTTAGTTAAAATTTTCTAAAAAAGTTCCAAATTTTCTAAAATTAATCGAAAGTTATCTTTCCTGGTGGGTTCACTGTTTTTTCAGTGTAGAAAAAATCATGCAAGGCGTGCTCATTTCAAAACGATTCGTTCATGAAAGTGAATCAACACACATGTGGTGTCAAACGGAGAACAGGCGGTGTCAATCTGACAACGATAACGATAAAATAACACCATGCGTTGTCAAAACAACAACCAGCGTTCACGATCTGAAAACGTTATCGTTGCGAATTTATAAACACCGTGACTCGAACCTATGTTTTCTGCACAATACGTGTACAATTTGGCACATTGCACCACCGAGGATTTGTCATAATAACGTCTAAAGATTATTTTAAGACTTTTTTATGGCCAAAGAAAAACGAATGACGTTCATGAAATCGTGAACGCCCGTGGACGAAATTGTGAACATTCCGTTTTGATTTGTTGTGAACGTTTCCGTTTCATTTTGTCAGCGTTCGTTCACGACTGTGGAACGTATTTTTTTTCTATTAGTGTACCATAAATGGTAGATTTTTTACTGTTTTGGAAGATTTTGCAAAATTAAATTTTCTATACATATATAATATTTTAATAAAGTTTTTTATAGAAATAAAATTTTTAGAGAATTTTCTTTAGGAATCAAATTTTGAGAAAATTTTCTATAGGAATAAAATTTTGAGAAACATTTCTATAGAAATAAAATTTGAGAAAATTTTTTATAGAAGAAAAATTTTGTGAAAATTTTCTGTAGAAATAAAATTTTGAGGAAATTTCCTATAGAAATAGAAATTTTGCAAAATAAAATTTAGACAACATTTGCTATATAAATAGAATTCTGAGAAAATTTTCTACAAAAATAAAATTTTGAGAAAATTTTCTATAAAAATAAAAATTTTGAGGAAATTTTCTAAAGAAATCAAATGTTGGTAAAATATTTTATCGAAATAGAATTTTCAGAAAAAAATTTATAGAAATAAAATTTTGAGAAATATCTTCTATAGAAATAAAATGTTGAGAAAATTTTCCATAGAAATAAAATTTTGAGAAAAAATTTCTAAAGAAATAAAATTTTGATAGAAATCAAATTTTGATAAAAAATATTTTATCGAAATAAAATTTTGAAAAAATATTTTATCGAAATAAAATTTTGAGAAAAATTTTTATAGAAATAAAATTTTGAGAAATATATTCTATAAAAAAAAAATTTGAGAAAAATTTTTTTAAGAATAAAATTTTGAGGAAATTTCCTATAGAAATAGAATTTTGAGACAATTTTGTATAAAACTAAAGTTTTGTGTAAATTTGCTATAGATATAAAATTTTTAAAGAATTTTCTTAAGGAATCAAATTTTGAGAAAAGTTTCTGTAGGAATAAAATTTTGAGAAACATTTCTATAGAAATAAATTTTGGGAAATTTTTCTATAGAAATAACATATTGAAAAAATTTTCTGTAGAAAAAAAAATAACAAAATTTTTTATAGAAGAAAAATGTTGTGAGAATTTTCTATAGAAATAAAATTTTGAGAAAATTTTCTGTAGAAATAAAATTTTGAGAAAATATTCTATAGAAATAAAATTTTGAAAAAATTTTGAGTAGAAATAGCATTTTGAGAAAATTTTCTATAGAAATAAAATTGTGAGAAAAATTTTCTATCACGGAAAAAACAGTGAACCCAACAGGAAGTAAAATGTTGGTTAATTTTAGAAAATTTAGATTATTTGTAGAAAAAAAACGAAGTTCACGATGGACGCATTTGAAGTAAAAATTTAAAGAAATAATGAACCATTTTATGTATAACTTTTTCCCCGTTTTTCAGTTCATTTAACTAACGTACGCAAAAAATTATTACAGGAGAGGAAAATTTCTCCAAACATAATAATTCCATGAACTAAAATAATGTTAAATAATAATTCCATGAACTAAAATAAAGTTAAATTGGTTTTAGTGAAATAGAGGGTTCACTTTTTTTTAGTGTAGAAATACACTTTTGAGAAAATTTGAATAGAAATAAAATTTCGAGAAAAAATTCTATAGAAATAAAATTTTGAGAAAAATCTATTAACCATGTTCCTTAATCTATATCTGTCCATAAAGCTCGAAAAATAATTGTATAATTAGATATAATGCATTTGGTCGTCAATTGCCTATTTCGGTATCAGGCTAACATGTAATATAATGAAAAATCTTCTATAGAAATAAATTGTTGAGAAAAATTTCTATAGAAATACAAATTTGAGAAAAATCTTCTATAGAAATAAATTTTTGAGAAAAAATTTCTATAGAAATAAATTGTTGAGAAAAAATTTCTATAGAAATAACATTTTGGCCAAATAAAATGTTGCCGATGATTGGAAAGACAGTAATGGCAAATTGATTTGTTTGTGTTAGTGTTGAGATTGAATGAAGTGGAACAAAAGCTGACAGTCAAATGTGCATTTAAATTGTATGAAGATCCAAAAACAAAAATAATTTCGAAAGCGTTTTCTTTTCTAGAATATCGAACATTTTTAAATATAATTTTTTTAAATATATACGTTGAGTAAACGATTCAGGACACTTCATTGAGACGGAATTCCGGGACAATCCAGGCGAACCCCGGCCAACTGCCAAGCCTAGGTACACCTACTTGGTAGTATTTTCATTGCAGTTTATTAAAATACCCAATTTATTTGCCTAATTTTCCCTATGACGGCTTTTGAGGCCTTGAAAACACCGGAAAACACCACCGAAAATGACATTTTTTAATACAATCGGTGTAAGAAGGTAAACCGGTCCAACTTTTTTTGTCTTCCGGTTTTGATCGCTCTATTCTACGATTCTATTTATTCCCGTACGTAAGAAATAAAATGAGAGATCAACGTTTTTCGACACCAGAGGAGGCGGTCGATGCGATCAGATTGCATATTTTTGGAGATACCTCAATCAGAGTTGTGTAAGTGCTTCGACAATTGGGTCAAATACATACAAAAGTGTATAGATCTTAATGAAGAATATTTTGAAAAATAATAAAACTATTTTCAATGATTAATATTTGTTGTTGTTGTTCTCTAATCCTGAAATATAAAAGAAAACTCTCGTATTCTAGTTGCAATTATTTTTAGATCTTAACATAAATTTTTTTTATAAAATAACTTTGTATATAACCTCAACTAATTTTTATATATTTCTTCTTTTCTTTTTAGGTATGTATGAATACGTTTAGCAGCCATAAAAGAATCAAAGCAAAAATCCTATGAATACTACTCCACGGAACTTCTGAGTATTAAGTATGAATGACATTATAAATAACATAAAATAGAGGCGTCGCTTCCTTTTTCCATTAAAACCGCCCAAACATCACATTACTGTCGCCAACGAGGACGGTTTCATCAAAGCTTTACCTTTTCTAAAACGCGGCATTGTCTACATGAAGTCTAGACTTTACAATACATTCATGTACTAGATTTGTCCCCCAAACCTAATTTTATTTAAAAATTGTAAAAGTAGGTAACGCTTTTTTGTTATTTTTACTCATTGTTATTCTTTTTGTTGATGAAAAAAAAAGTGAAAGATAAAACGGAGACCCACTGATTTGTTTACAAATATTATTACACAATTCAATTAACCGGGTTTTTGTGCAGTCAAAGCTAAAAACCCGAGAATATCAATAAAAAAACTTACACAAAAGACTTGAAATTCAATGATGCATTTGAAACGATTTATTGCATTGTTAAGTTTTTGCCAACAAATGAAAAACGAAAGAATACTTAGTCGAAATAATACGAGGTAGCCCATTAAAATCTCAGCACTAAAGGCACAACTTAAACTTTAAGCTACTCTTGTAGTTTAGTCAATGCAATGGTTTTAAAGCTGAGATAAAAACAACAAATATAGAAAATTTTGTCAAAATTTTATTTCTATAGAAAATTTTGTCAAAATTTTATTTCTATAGAAAATTTTGTCAAAATTTTATTTCTATAAAAAATTTTGTCAAAATTTTATTTCTATAATTTTTTTTTTCAAAAATTGTATTTCTATAAATTTTTTTTTTCAAAAATTTTATTTCTACCGAAAATTTTGTCAAAATTTTATTTCTACCGAAAATTTTGTCAAAATTTTATTTCTATAGAAAATTTTGTCAAAATTTTATATCTATAGAAAATATTGTCAAAATTTTATTTCTATAGAAAATTTTGTCAACATTTTATTTCTATAGAAAATTTTGACAAAATTTTATTCCTATAGAAAAATTTTGTCAAAATTTTATTTCTATAGAAAATGTTTTCAAAATTTTTATTTTTGTTTTTTGTTAAAAATTTTATTTCTATAGAAAATTTTTTCAAAATTTTATTTCTATAGAAAAATTTATCAAAATTTTATTTTTATAGAAAATTTTATTTCTATAGAAAATTTTGTCAAAATTTTATTTCTATAGAAAATTTTGTCAAAATTTTTATTTCTATAGAAAATTTTGTCAAAATTTTATTTCCATAATTTTTTTTTTCTAAAATTTCATATCTACAGAAAATTTTGTCAACATATTATTTATATAGAAAATTTGGTCAAATTTTTATTTCTATAAAAAATTTTGTCAATAGTTTTACTTTTATAGAAGATTTTAACAAAATTTTATTTCAAATTTTGATTTTATTCGATCTTTCTTTTATACAAAAGAAAATAATTAATCAAGCTTAAGATCGTTTTTTGTGTGTATTGGTTTCTTTATTTTTCAATATTTCGCAATTACATTGAATTGCTTCATCAGGAGTCGATCTACAATGATTAAAAATTATCAAACCACTTTTATTGTAGATCGACTGCTGATGAAGCAATTCAATGTAATTGCGAAATATTGAAAAATAAAGAAACCAATACACACAAAAAACGATCTCAAGCTTGATTAATTATTTTCTATTAAAAATTTATTTCTATAGAAAATTTTGTCAAAATTTTATTTCTATAGAAAATTTTATCAATATTTTATTTCTTTAGAAAATTTTGTAAAAATTTTATTTCTATAGAAAATTTTGTCAACATATTATTTATATAGAAAATTTGGTCAAATTGTTATTTCTATAAAAAAAATTTGTCAAAATTTTATTTCTATAAAAAATTTTGTCAAAATTTTATTTCTATAGAAAATTTTGTCAACATTTTATTTCTATTGAAATTTTTTTTAAAAGTTTATTTCTATAGAAAATTTTGCCAACATATTATTTATATAGAAAATTTTGTCAAATTTTTATTTCTATAAAATTGTTTGTCAAAATTTTATTTCTATAAAAAACTTTTGTCAAAATTTTATTTCTATAAAAAATTTTGTCAAAATTGTATTTCTATAGAAAATTTTGACAAAATTTTATTTCTATAGAATTTTTTGTCATAATTTTATTGCTGTAAAAAATTTTGTCAAAATTTTATTTCTATAGAAAATTTTGTCAAAATTTTTTTTCTATAAAAATTTTTGTCAAAATTTTATTTCTATAAAAAATTTTGTCAAAACTTTATTTCTATAAAAAATTTTGTCAAAATTTAATTTCTATCGAAAATTTTGTAAAAATTTTATTTCTATAGAAAATTTTGTCAACACATTATTTATATAGAAAATTTTGTCAAATTTTTATTTCTATAAAAAATTTTGTCAAAATTTTATTTCTCTAGAAAATTTTGTCAAAACTTTATTTCTATTGAAAATTTTGCCGTAATTTTATTTCTATAGAAAATTTTGTCAAAATTTTATTTTTATAGAAAATTTTGTCAAAAGTTTATTTCTAAAGAAAGTTTTATTTCTATAGAAAATTTTATTTCTATAGAAAATTTTATTTCTATAGAAATATTTTTCAAAATTATATTTCTATAAAACATTTTGTCAAAATTTTATTTCTATCGAAAATTGTGTCGAAATTTTATGTCTATTGAAAAATTTATCAGAATTGTATTTCCATCTAAAATTTTGTCAAAATTTTATGTCTGTTGAAAAATTTATCAAAATTTTATTTCAATCGAAAATTTTGTCAAAATTTTATTTCCATAGAAAATTTTGTTAAAATTTTATTTCTATGGAAAATTTTGTCAAATTTTTATATTTATAGAAAATTTTGTCAAAATTTTATTTCTATAGAAAATTTTGTCAAAATTGTATGTCTATCGAACATTTTTATTTCTATAGAAAATTTTGTCAAAATTTTATTTCTATATAAAGTTTTGTTAAAATGTTATTTCTATAGAACATTTTGTCAACATTTTATTTCTGTAGAAAATTTTGTCAATATTTTATGTCTATAGAAAATTTTGTCAAAATTTTATTTTTTCGAATTTATTTCGGCATAAGCCGGCTATCAATGTAAAACCTTTTTTCGGAGGGTTCAAGTGTGGTTTTTGTTGGGTTTAATAAACTGCCTGAATTTATTCTGATAATTGGTTGATAGTTTTGCTGCAAGTAGAGGATGCTGATGAGGAATGTGGTAATTCCGAAACGTGCGTCCATCCAACCATCTTGCAGTCTATAGGGCTTTGCCCAAATAAATTTGACAAACATTCTTTTCCTCTGTTTGTTAAGCTACACCTGTAGTTTAGTCAATGTATGGTTTTAAGCTGCAATAAAAAACAACAACAATGCTTAAAGAACAAAACCAACAATGACAAAACAAAACAAATGGAAAAAAATTTTATTTTTATAGAAGATGTTGTCAAAATTTTATTTCTATAGAAAATTTTGTCAAACTTTTATTTCTATAAAAATTTTGCCAAAATTTTATTTCTATAAAAAATTTTGTTACAATTTTATTTCTATAGAAAGTTTTGTTAAAATCTTATTTCTATAGAAAGTTTTGTTAAAAAATTGTTTCTATAGGAAATTTTGTCAAAATTTCAGCTCTATAGACAATTTTGTCAAAATTTTTACTTCTATAGAAAATTTTTTCAAAATTTTATTTCTATAGGAAATTTTTTCAAAATTTTAGTTCTATAGAAAATATTGTCGGTTTGATCTCAGCGTAAAAACCATAGCGTTGGCTAAACTACAAGTTTGAATGTTTGTCAAATTTATTTGGGCAAAGCGCTATAGACTGCAAAATGGTTGGATGGACTTACGTTTCGGAATTACCACATTCCTCGTCAGCATCCTCTACTTGGAGCCACCGTGGTGCAATGGTTAGCATGCCCGCCTTGCATGCACAAGGTCGTGGGTCGATTCCTGCTTCGACCGAACACCAAAAAGTTTTTCAGCGGTGTATTATCCCACCTCTGTAATGCTGGTGACTTTTCTAAGGGTTTCAAAGCTTCTCTAAGTAGTTTCACTGCAATGTGGAACGCCGTTCGGACTCGGCTATAAGAAGGAGGTCCCTTGTCATTGAGCTTAACACGGAATCGGGCTGCACTCAGTGATAAGAGAGAAGTTCACCAATGTGGTATCACAATGGACTGAATAGTCTAAGTGACAGCCTGTTTCTGTATGTCGATCGAGCTCTGTCGATCGACTGAAATGGAAACAAGCAGCTGAATTTACAGACAAAAATCAGCTGTTTCTGGGCATTTCAGTCGATCAATAGAGTTCGTTCGACATACAGAAACAGGTTGTGAGCCTGATAGCTCGCGCTGCCACCTAACCTACTTGCAGCAAAACTATGAACCATTTATCAGAATAAATTCAGGGAGTTCACCAAACCCAAAGTCGGCTTTTGCTGAAATAAATCTGTACAAATATTTCTCTTTTCCTTTGCCAATTTCGATCTGAGTGCAGTTGGTTGGGTTTATTTTGCCCAAATTTATTTGGGCAATAAATTTAAGAGAAGGTGAAAATCTTTGGAGCCCAGTAAAGGTTTTTTGTGTATAATCTTACCTTTAATTAGAATATCTTTGTATCCAAGAAATCCGTCCCTCGTATGTATTGTCTTTTATGAGCTCCCAAAAGAAAAAGGCTACAAAAAACCATTTATCACGCAAGCTAATGAATTTAACATACTTTTCATTTGCCGCTAATGCAACTGCAGAGGAAAGAATGTTGATGGTGGCATGTATACAGGCGGCAGATGAAGACAAATTCCGTTGCCATTCACTATGCAGCTGCGCCCACGGTGCAGTGAGAATTTTTGCACTCTGGGTCATTAAGCACAAATTGGCCGTAGCTTAGCAGAGGCTTAGCAAACATTTCAAAAGAGGTGGTAGACGAAAACAGAAACAGTTTCACGGCTAAGCTGGATTTTGATATGCAACAATAGACAAGTGCATCGACATTGTGTCAAATAATTTCACTTTGCAAAATTGAAATATTTGTGTCACATAAAAACCAAGTTAAAATATGCATTTTTTAATTAAGTTTTTTTTTATTTTATATATGATACTATTTTACGAAATAAATTAAATGGAGCAGCAAAACGCCCTGGGCTTATCTACAGTTCCGAAGAGATATCTCCCTTTTTTGGAAACTAAAGTCATTTCATTCCTACTCCAATTTAAATTTTCATCTACTTATAACACTAAGAAGGATCATGCAGGATATATGGAACATTAGTTACAAACTATTTTTAAAATTCCACCAAGACATTCCATATACATACAAGAATGTAGGGGAAGTTGTCTTCTATCCGAATCTTTTCTTCTTTTTCTCTTTTTCTGGGATATATTTATGCTTGCCTTAATCTCATTAAATGGATCCAATGAATGTTTACGCCAACATGTTTTCAGAACGTGCTTAGCATAGGGAAACTCCAATGGCAAACTATCATTTCAATAGAAAGGAGTCACTCAGTCACTTGGATGAGTTTGTAGTTGGCGACTTGGCATGGCTTTCTTCTTGGCTAAATCAAAAATCATTGAAATATATGCCATAAGATTTTTTCCATGGGGATGTTAAGCCCCCCCACCAAACATTTATTGCTCAGCGGGAAGGGGAAGAGTGAAGAAATTGATGATAGAGCTCCATAAGGAAATAATTATTGTTGTAAAGATTGGGAGGCACAGCAAGTGAATAGAAATGAGTAGATAGTCAAACACTACAATGTATAAGGAATAGGACTTTCTTTTCAACTTCCGCCCTCACTCTCTCCCTCCCTTTCTTCCTCTCTTAGTCCTTTTATAAAACAATAGATGCTGTAAATAGAGGTTTTATTTCCGTAAAAGTAGTTCTGCAAATAAATTATAGAGTGTGCTTAAAGTGAATACAGCTACAACTAGTTATACGTACGGAGTTTTTTTTTTCAAACTACATATTATGCTATTTTTCTTTAACGTTAGTTTCTTTAATGTTATATGGATTTGGAATAAAAATAAAGTTATAGCAATTAGAATATACAATAAACAAGACTGACACAAGTTCTTAAAAACCTTATCTTGAATTTTGTTAAAATTGTATTTCTATAGCAAATTTTGCCAATAGTTTATTTCTATAGAAAATTTTCTCAAAATTTTATTTCTATAGAAAATTTTGTCAAAAGTTTATTTCTAACGAAAATTTTATAAAAGTTTTCTTACCATAGACAATTTTGTCAAAATTTTATTTCTATAGAAAATTTTGTCAAAATGTTATTTCTATAGAAAATTTTGTCAATTTTATATCTATAGAAAATTTGGTCGGGAAATTGGAGTACCTCTTAGTTGAAGAGAAATGTTTTGCAAAATCCACCAAAACATCAAGAGTTGTACCAATCTACCAAACAGTAAAAAAATCTACCATTATTGGTAAAATTCTACCTATATTTCTATATAGAAATAAAATTTGGAGAAAATATTCTATAGAAATACAATTTTTGAGAAAATTTATATATATAGAATAAAATTTTGAGAAAATTTCCTATAGAAATAAAAATTTTACAGAAATAAAATTTTTGAGAAAATTTTCTATAGAAATACAATTTTGAGAAAATGTGCTATAGAAAAAAGTTTTCTATGGAAATAAATAATAACAAGTTTTCTATGGCAAAGAAAAACGGGGATGCTTGTACAAAGATTTATTTAGGCAAAGGCCAACTATCATAAACTTTTTTTCGGAGGGTTCGAGTGTGGTTCACTTTGGGTTTAGTGAACTATTCTGTGGTGGTGAATTTATTCTGATAATTGGTTGATAGTTTTGCTGCAAGTAGAGGATGCTGATGAGGAATGTGGTATTTCCGAAACGTGCGTCCATCCAATCATCTTGCAGTCTATAGGGCTTTACCCAAATAAATTTGACAAAATTTTTTTTCCTCTGTTGGTTGAGCTACTCTTGTAGTTTAGTCAACGCAATGGTTTTAAAGCTGAGATCAAAACAACAAATATGATTGAAGTACAAACCAACATTAAACAACAAAAACGAATCAAATAAAATTTTCGCAAAATTTTCTATAGAAATAAGATTTTTACAAAATTTTCTACAGAGATAATATTTTGACAAAATTTTCTAGAAATAAAGTTTTCTATGGAAATAAAATTTTGACAAAATTTTCTGCAGAAATAAAATTTAGACAAAATTTTCAATAGAAATAAGATTTTGACAAAATTTTCTATAGAAACAAAGTTTTTTATGGAAGTAAAATTTTGACAAAATTTTCTATGAAAACAAAATTTTCACAAAATTTTCTATGGAAATAAATTTTTGACAAAATTTTCTATAGAAATAAAATTTTGATAAAATTTTCTGTAGAAACAAAATTTTCTATGAAAATAAAATTTTGACAACATTTTCATTGGAAATACCAATTTGACAAAACTTTCTATAGAAATAAAATTTTGAAAAAATTTTGACAAAGTTTTGACAAAATTTTCTATAAGAATAAAATTTTGACAAAATTTTCTATAGAAATAATATTTTGACAAAATTTTCTATAGAAATAAAATTTTGACAAATTTTTCTGTAGATATAAAATTTAGACAAAATTTTCTATAGAAATAAAATTTTGACACAATTTTCTATAGAAATAAAGTTTTGACAAAATTTTCTATAGAAATAAAATTTTGACAATTTTTTCTAACAACAAGTATATACAGCAGTAAGTTCGGCCGGGCCGAATCTTAAATACCCACCACCATGAACCAAATATTAGGGTTTCCTTTGAAATTTCAGGAGGGCTTGAGGACTTTAGGGCACTTCCCGAAGATAAATTTAAAGATTTCACCTATGAGGACTATATCAGATTCTGGATTTATAAGAACCATTTTTGTTTGAGTTTTAGAGGAATCAATAACATCTCTTGTAAGTGTGCAAGAAAATTATAAAATAACGTCTTGATTTGATATCTTAAATCTGTAGAAGTAAAATCTGGAAATTCTACATTGAGTTTCAAGCAATTTTCATGATCAGTGCGCCTTCTACACCCTCAAGAAGTGAAGTCGGTCTATATGGAGGCATTACCGAATGGACCGATAAAAACTTAATCCGATACACGTTTTTGTGAGCCTAAAATACCAGAATATTTACAATTTCAGGCAAATCAGATAAAAACTACGGCTTCTAGAAACCCAAGGAGTTAAATCGGGAGATCATTCTTATGGGGGCTATACTAAAATAGGGACCGATACTCACCGTTTTCGACACACCTCTTTATGACCCGAAAATACCTCTAGATTTCCAATTTCAGGCAAATAGGATAAAAACTTCGGATTCCAGAAGCACAAGAAGTAAAATCGGGAAATCGGTCTATATGGGGGCTACACCAAAATATGGACCGATACTCACCATTTTTGGCACCCCTCTTTATGGTCCGAAAATATTCTAGATTTCCAATTTCAGACAAATTGGATAAAAACTACGGTTTTTATAAGTCCAAGACCCCAAATTGGGAAGTCGTTTTATATAGGGACCATACCAAAACATGGACCGATACTCCCAATTTTTGGCACACGTATTTGTGGTCCTACAATACCTCTAGATTTCCAATTTCAGGTAAATTGAACAAAAACTGCGGTTTCTGTAAGCCCAAGAAGTAAAATCGGGAGATCGGTCTATATGGGGGCTATACCAAAACATGGACCGATACTCACCATTTTTGGCACACCTCTTTATGGTAATAAAATACTTCTAGATTTCAAATTTCAGGCAAATTGGATAAAAAGTACGATTTCTATAAGCCCAAGACCCCAAATCGGGAGGTCGGTTTATATGGGGACTATATCAAAACCTGGACCGATATAGCCCATCTTCGAACTTGACCTGCCTGCAGACAAAAGACAAGTTTGTGCAAAATTTCAGCACGATTGCTTCATTATTGAAGACTGTAGCGTGATTACAACAGACAGACAGACAGACGGACATCGTTATATCGTCTTAGAATTTCTCCCTGATCAAGAATATATATACTTTATATAGTCGGAAATCGATATTTCGATGTGTTACAAACGGAATGACAAACTTATTATACCCCCGTCACCATTCTATGGTGGTGGGTATAAAAATAAAATGTTGACAAAATGTTCTATTGTAAAAAAATTTTAACAAAATGTTCTATGGAAATAAAATTTAGACAAATTTTTCTAACAAGAAAATAATTTTCTAAAAAAAATAAAATTTTGGCACAATCTTCTATAGAAATAAAATTTTTACAAAATTTTCTATAGAAATAAAATTTTGACAAATTTTTCTATAGAAATAAAATTTTGACAAAATTTTTATAGAAATACAATTTTGACAAAATTTTCTATAGAAATAAAATTTAGACAAAATTTTTCTATAGAATTAAAATTTTAACAAGAATTTTTGACAAAATTTTCTGTAGAAGTAAAAATTTTGACAACATTTTCTATAGCAGTAAAAATTTTGACAAAATTTTCTATAGAAATAAAATTTTGACAAAATTTTCTATAGAAATACAATTTTGAAAAAAAAAACTCTACATATGTAAACATTTTGATAAAAACTTCTATAGAAGCAAACATTTTGTTAAAATCTTCTATAAAAGTAAACATGTTGACAAAATTTTGTACAGAAATAAAATTTTTACAAAATTTTCTATACAAATAAAATTTTGACAAATTTTTCTATAGAAATAAAATTTTGACAAAATTTTTTATAGAAATACAATTTTGACAAATTTTTCTATAGAAATAAAATTTTGACAAATTTTTCTATGGAAATAAAATTTTGACAAATTTTTCTATAGAAATAAAATTTTGACAAAATTTTCTATAGAAATAAAATTTTGACAAAATTTTCTATAGAAATAAAATTTTGACAAAATTTTCTATAGAAATAAAGTTTTGACAAAATTTTGTATAGAAATAAAATTTTGACAACATTTTTTATTGAAATAAAATTTTGATAAAAACTCTATAGAAGTAAAAATTTTGGTAAAATCTTCTATAAAAGTAAACATGTTGACAAAATGTTCTATTGAAATAAAATTTTGATAAAATTTTCTATAAAAATAAAACTTTGACAAAATTTTCTATAGAAAAAAGTGTTGATAAAATTTTCTATAGAAATAAAATTTTGATAAAATTTTCTATGGAAATAAAATTTTGACAAAATTTTCTATCGAAATGAAATGTTGACAAAATTTTCTATAGAAATAAAATTTAAACAAAATTTTCTATAGATATAAAATTTAAACAAAATTGTCTATAGAAATAAAGTTTAAACAAAATTGTCTATAGAAATAAAATTTAAACAAAATTTTGACAAAATTTTCAATAGATATAAAATTTTGACAAAATTTTCTATAGACATACAATTTTGACAAAATTTTCTATAGACGTAAAATTTTGACAAAATTTTTTATAGAAAAAACAATGTTGATAAAATGTTCTATAGAAATAAAATTTTGACAAAATTTTCTATGGAAATAAAATTTAAACAAAATTTTCTATAGAAATAAGATGTTGACAAAATTTTGTATAGAAATAAAATTTAAACAAAATTTTCTATAGAAATAAAATTTTGATAAAATTTTATATAGAAATTAAATGTTGACAAAATTTTCTATAGAAATAAAATTTTAACAAAATTTTCTATAGAAATAAAATTTTGACTACATTTTCTATAAAAATAAAATGTTGACAAAATTTTAAATAGAAATGAAATGTTGACAAAGTTTTCTATAGAAACAAAATTGTGACAAAATTTTCTATAGAAATAAAATTTTGACAAAATTTTATATAGAAATGAAATGTTGACAAAATTTTCTAACGGGATAAAATTTTGAAAAAATTTTCTATAGAAATAAAATTTTGACAAAATTTTCTATAGAAATAAAATTTTGACAAAAATTTTTATAGAAATAAAATGTTGACTACATTTTCTAAAGAAATAAAATTTTTACAAAATTTTATATAGAAATGAAATGTTGACAAAATTTTCTATAGAAATAATATGGTGACAAACTTTTCTATAGATATAAAATTTTGACAACATTTTATATAGAACCAAATTTTGACAAAATTTTCTATGGAAATAAAATTTAGACAAAATTTTCTACAGAAATAAAATTTTGACAAAATTGTCATAGAAATAAACATTTGAATAAATTTTTATAGGAAAAATTTTGCAAGATTTTCGATAGAATTAAAAGTTTGAGAACATTTTCTACAGAAATAAAGTTTTGACAAAATCTTTAATAGAAATAAAATTTTTAAAAAATTTGTATTAGAAAAATGTTGACATAATTTGCTATAGAATTAAAAGTTTGAGAACATTTTCTACGGAAATAAAATTTTAACAAAATTTTCTATACAAATAAAATTTTGAAAATATTTGCTATAGAAATAAAATTTGGGAAATTTTTTTATAATTGAAAAATTTTTAATTTTCGTGTTACATCCAAAAAATTGTAATTCGAAGAAAAAAAATTCTTCATACTAACCACAGAGATATAACTAATTGCATGGATTCAACTGTAAAAACTAGGAGTTCTTATATATAATAGGGGTTCTTAGTTAATGTGGTATCTCAATGGTCTAAGTGACTCTAAATATCCTAAACCAGTGTAATTTTCTGCTTCTTTAGCTCGGAATAAATACCAAAATCCTTTGTGTAAACACAAACTTTTTAGAACTGGCAAGTGTTTTTGAAGTGTTTGCATATCGCTAACAATCACAGAATAATTCTGTCAGTGAAAAAGCCTTATTTTCACTGGAATTCCATAAGATCCCGAGGACTTAAAAAGTCCACAGCAATAAAAGCGTGTTTTAAACTTTGTCATTTATAATTCAAAATACTGTATATTTTGTCTTTTCTATTTTTCCATACTATCGAGGGTCTCTTTGTGATTATTTTATAATGATAAAATTTGTATAAACTGTCCCATTTAAGATGAATCTGCTGGCTTTGTTACAAAAAACTCCTAAACGGCAACACAAAATTTGTCCCAATGACACATTATAAATTTTTCCTCTCCTCGAAATTATTTCAAGTTGTGGAAGTATAAATGAAATATGCAAAAGGATATGACAGCATGGTCCATACATCCTTATGATGCAAGGACAAATCGCTCAAGTGGTAAAATACAGGAATTGTGGGTTCTGTTTTTGCTTTAATTCTTTAGTAACTTGAGATGGCATGGTAGCCTAGTAGTGAGAAGGCTCAAGGAGCCTTCCTCAATGATATCCTTGTGAAAACGCATATCCTTTAGGCTCTATGGCTATGTAGGTTGTTTATTTTCGTTTTTTTTTTATGAAATCGCTTCAAGAGGATTTATGCCTTGCAATTCATTTTGTATGTCCTTCGGTTTGTTAAGCTACCTATCTGTCCAGGCTTTCCGGCTAAGTTGGTTGGCATGGTGTTATAGCCTTTGCCTTTATTCCATGTTCATGGGACTTAAATACGGAAGTAATATGTGTCGGTCTGGCTGGCTGTGTCGAGAGGTTAAAGTACCCCCGGTTTTTTTTCCATATCACCAGGACTTCAGTACAAACATGTAGAGCTTTTGCAATTCATTCACCGCTAGTTAGTTTGTGGTAACGTTTTCGTTTTTTCCAAGTCCTGTTGGTAGACATGACCGAAGCTCTTCCATGAGTAGAAAAAAGAGAACAAGAAATATAAACCACATTCATCACATCCTGTAGGTTTTCTTGTTGGTTGAGTTGGGTGTATTTAGCCACACGGAGGTTTTTGTTTGCCTTTGGCCCTTTTAATATTTAATATTTGCACAAAATATCCTACTCAAAGCCTGTATGGAAGGTAATTGCCTTTCTCCCCCTCTCACATAGCAACGTCAACATAGGTTGCGCAAAAAAAAAATATGAATTATTTCCCAGACTTTTTAACTTTTGTTCTCTCCTTGGTTTCCTAGAATCCTTACTGCCGGTCGTTTCTCATGAAAGAACCTCATCCTAGAAACTTTTCCATAACTTTAAGCTGGCAATAGCTTTTGTATGACTATGAAGTTATAAAGGTGGCTGTCAATGGGGTTATTCTGTGGTTGTCTGATTATCTAAAGGATGCTGGCTGAAGGATAACCTAGTGAATGTAGAAAAGTTTTGTCTAAAACAAAAACATGCCTTTAAGAAAGTTTGAAGACTCTTAATGATATTAATATCTTTAGGTGTTTAAAACAGCGTAACTTATATGGGAAATTTTGATAATAAATGAGTAAACAAAGCCATTAACGCCATCATCTTTCAAGGATGTTTGAATGAGCTTTGAGTTAAAAATGTGTGTTGAATGTTCCAGGGATTACTAAAGAATATAGAAGAAAAAACTACCATTCAATTTTCAAAAGGAGATGAAATATGGAACAATGCGAAAAAAATGTCCTAAGTGTTGAGAAATTTCGGACTTTTTCATATTTTCCTTAGTTCTCATAAAAATAACAGAAGTGACAAAACCGAATATGCTTTATGTTATAAACGAAATGGACTGTGTTTTTAAATCAAAAATTAGTTTTTTTATTGAAAAAATTAAAAATTTTGTAACAAATTTTTTTGTGATAAGAGTTTGAAATTTTCGAAGAAAACAATTATAAAACTCTAACAAGAGAAAAACGTTTTCGGTACACGTATTCCAAACGTTTTTATACCCTCCACCATAGGATGGGGGGTATATTAACTTTGTCATTCCGTTTGTAACACATCGAAATATTGCTCTAAGACCCCATAAAGTATATATATTCTGGGTCGTGGTGAAATTCTGAGTCGATCTAAGCATGTCCGTCCGTCCGTCCGTCTGTTGAAATCACGCTAACTTCCGAACGAAACAAGCTATCGACTTGAAACTTTGCACAAGTAGTTGCTATTGATGTAGGTCGGATGGTATTGCAAATGGGCCATATCGGTCCACTTTTACGTATAGCCCCCATATAAACGGATCCCCAAATTTGGCTATCGAATCATCTAAGAGAAGCAAATTTCATCCGATCCGGCTGAAATTTGGTACATGGTGTTAATATATGGTACCTAACAACCACGCAAAAATTGGTCCACATCGGTTCACTTTTACGTATAGCCCCCATATAAACGGACCCCCAAATTTGGCTTGCGAATCCTCTAAAGGGTGATACGGTCAAAATTTGGTCAATATAAACTTGACGTATTTCTTTCAATTTTGCGTTTAAGAAACCTGAACACCCCTCATTTTGAAGGTGTGTGTGTGTAGAATGTTGCTCCTATTTTGATTTTGGAATTCACTCTTCAGTTGTCAAAATGCCGTCCAAGCAAGAAGAGCAGCGTATCAAAATTTTGCTCGCGCATCGCGAAAATCCGAGCTACTCGCACGCAAAGCTGACAAAATCGCTAAAAGTTGCCAAATCCACCGTTACAAATGTAATTAAAGTGTTTGGGGAACGTTTGTCGACAGCCAGGAAGTCTGGATCGGGGGGAAATCGAAAACTGGAAGACGCTGAGACGACAAAGAGAGTTGCCGGTAGTTTCAAGCGAAACCCTAACCTCTCTCTCCGAGATGCCGCAAATAAGCTGGGTGTGTCGTCTACAACCGTGCATCGAGCCAAAAAACGAGCCGGACTATCGACTTACAAGAAGGTAGTGACTCCAAATCGCGATGATAAACAAAATACGACGGCCAAAGCGCGATCCCGGAGGCTGTACACGACGATGCTGACGAAGTTTGACTGCGTGGTAATGGACGACGAAACCTACGTCAAAGCCGACTACAAACAGCTTGCGGGACAGGAATTTTATACGGCAAAAGGAAGGGGAAAGGTAGCAGATATTTTCAAGCACATAAAACTGTCAAAGTTCGCAAAGAAATATCTGGTTTGGCAAGCCACCTGTACCTGTGGCTTGAAAAGCAGCATTTTCATAGCTTCCGGGACTGTCAACCAAGAAATTTACGTGAAAGAGTGTTTGAATAAACGTCTGCTGCCTTTCCTGAAGAAACACGGTTGTTCCGTACTGTTTTGGCCGGATTTGGCATCTTGCCATTACGGTAAACAGCCCATGGAGTGGTACGCCGCCAACAACGTGCAGGTGGTTCCCAAGGACAAGAACCCTCCCAACACGCCAGAGCTCCGCCCAATTGAGAAATACTGGGCTATTGTCAAGCAGAACCTAAAGAAGACCAAAAAACTGCTAAGGACGAGCAGCAGTTCAAGGCAAACTGGCTTTCTGCGGCGAAGAAGGCGGACAAGGTGGATGTACAAAATCTGATGGCAGGTGTCAAGCGTGAGGCCCGGCAATTCGGATTTGGAAAAGCGAAAGCCTAACTGAATATTTTTCCTGAATTTTATACTAATTGAACTGGAAAATAAATTGAATTTGATTTTTTGAAAAAACGATTTCACCGATTTACACGCGTTTTCCCTTGACCAAATTTTGACCGTATCACCCTTTAAGAGAAGCAAATTTGGTACATGGTGTTAGTATATGGTCTCTAACAACCATGCAAAAAGTGGTCCACATCGGTCCATAATTATATATAGCCCCCTATATAACCCGATCCCCCGATTTGGCTTGCGGAGCCTCTTGGAAGACCAAAATTCATCTGATTCAGTTGAAATTTGGTACGTGGTGTTAATATATGGCCTCAAACACCCATGCAAAATTGGTCGAAATCGGTCCATAATTATATATGGGCCCTATATAAACCGATCCCCAGATTTGACCTCCGGAGTCTCTTGAAAGAGCAAAATTCATCCGATTCGGTTGAAATTTGGTACCAGAAGTTAGTATATGGTAGCCAACAACAATGCAGGAATTGGTTCATATCAGACCATAATTATATATAGCCCCCATATAAACCGATCCCCAGATTTGACCTCCGGTGCCTTTTGGAGAATCAAAATTCATACGATCTGGTTGAAATTTTGTACGTGGTGGTAGTATATGATATGTAACAACTATGCCAAAAGTGGCCCATATCAGTCCATAATCATATATAGGCCCCATATAAACCGATCCCGAGATTTGGTTTTGGAGACTCTTGAAGGAGCAAATTGCATACGAGTCAGTTGAAATTTGGTACATTGTGTTAGTATATGGCCGTTAACAACCATGCCTAACTAGGTCCATATCGATTTATAGTTATATATAGCCATCAGATAAATCGATCCCCAACCACACAAAAATTGGTCCATATCAAGTTCATAATTGTATATAGCCCCCATATAAGCGACCCCCATATTTCAATTCTGGCTCTCTACGTATTGTCTAATACATACCACGTATGGACTAACTCACAATTTAGAAAACGATGTTAAGAAGTTTTAAGATACCACAACCAAGTAATTCGATTGTCCATGACAGTCTTTCGTAGAAGTTTCTACGCAATCCATGGTGGAGGGTACATAAGATTCGGCCTGGCCATATATACTTGTTTTTTTTTGTTTTCGTTGACTAATTTCAACTTGGCTTTAATAATTCTGAAAAAAATATAATTAATGAAATATGCCCATATTCATAATAATTTAGTGACAGTTTATCGAAAGAATTTGTATGGTAATAGTAGGTTTAACGTGTTTTAATATGGGGGATAGTCTTTAAGTTTGTTGACCTTTTGTATCTTCACTACAAAGCAAAAGAGTGTTAAAAAATAGGAGATATTTTTCAATACTACAATTTGGAAATTGAAGTTGTCGGTAACACGTTTTTAAAGTACCCAGAACTCAAATTTTAAAGAGAATTGTATCTTAAATTTTAATTAAATCAATTTTCCTCTTCTTTGGCTCGGAATCAATACCAAAACCATTCGGTGTAAAGATAAAATCTTGCATGCTTTTTTTTTCAGTGCAAATAAAAAAAAACTTGGTTAGTCTAAAATGTTGTTTCCAGGAACAGAACTTTCTTGATATTTTTAAACATACATAGGAGGAATACTTGTCGTTATATTGTCTTATAATTCATTAGGTGAAGTTTGTCCATGTGCTCTCATGGAATTATTGTTCATCTTCTCACTTGTTAATAAATACTGTCAAACTGTTTAAAAATTCCCTTTCTACATTGATGTTTTCATCGAATATTCAGTTTGTGCTTTTATATCATTTGCAATATATCTGTTGACACTTTTTTGTCTTTTGATAGAAATCGAAAAAAAAATATAAATAAATTATTTGATTAGGCATCGAGCACAAGACACAAAAGACGAGGAGGGATTCACAAACGATTCAAATAAAATGACACTAAAAATCTCATTTTCATATGTAAACACACATTTTCAAGTTTTCCTCTTTCACCGTAAATTAGGGTGAAAACAAAAAATTTGAAGGAAAAAAAAAAATTGTGAACATAAATCCCCGTCCACTAAAACGCAAGCACACATATGCGCTCTTTATGCCAGCACTTAAACGGGAAACGGAAGTAAACATTAAACATTAGAGTAAATGCAGCCAGGCAGTGTTACTTACAAAAAAAAAAAAAAAAACAATTCAAAAAAAAAACCCGAAGCATTTTTCCATATCAAGAAACTTAAGGAACAGCATGAGGTAGTGTCGATGGCATCGGTGGCACAGGGGTAACATGTCATTAAGCACTCATATGTGTGAGGGCTTCCATATGAATGGTCTTCTGGAGTAGATGATTGCATGCATGCATGCATGACAATACGAATGAGGTATGGATGGTGGTAATAATGGTGATGATGATGGTGGTGGTGGTGATGGGTGCCGCATTGTGTGATGTGTTGCCAGCATATTGCCACCGTGGATTTTGAAAAGAACACGAGCATTTGTCTGTCATTGCGGCAAGATGATTGAAAAATGAAAATATGCCCCATTATGTTTGCCATTGATTTGAATTCTTTTTATTCTGAGGGGTTCATACGACGCCAGTAAGCTCTACAGGAAATCTCTTCCCTCTCTGTTATTGAAAATTATTGTAAATTATTAAAAACAAAAAAAAAAAAAGGATGTGCAAATTGCAAATGAACAGGTGTTTGGAATAGACAAAGCGCCACATAAACCTTAAGAAATTCCTGAAATAAAAAACCAATTAAGGTACTTCATGTGACTAGGAATATAGAGTGGATATTCATAATATACAGGGTAGGTGATACTATCATTTTCGTAATTGAAGACATTTCAATTGAAAAACAAGTATATACGGCCGTAAGTTCGGCCAGGCCGAATCTTATGTACCCTTCAGAAATAAAATTTTGACAACATTTTCTATAGAAATAAAATTTTGACAAAATTTTCTATAGAAGTAAAATTTTTACAAAATTTTCTATAGCAATAAAATCTGACAAAATTTTCTATAGAAATAAAATTTTGATAAAATTTTCTATAGAAATAAAGTTTTGACAAAATGTTCTATAGCAATAAAATTTGGACACAATTTTCTATAGAAATAAATATTTGACAAAATTTTTTATAGAAATAAAGTTTTGACAAAATGTTCTATAGCAATAAAATTAGAAAAATTTTCTATAGTAATAAAATTTGGACACAATTTTCTATAGAAATAAAATTTTGACAAAATTTTTTATAGAAATAAAATTTTGACAAAATGTTCTATAGCAATAAAATTTGACAAAATTTTCTATAGTAATAAAATTTGGACACAATTTTCTATAGAAATAAAATTTTGACAAAATTTTTTATAGAAATAAAGTTTTGACAAAATGTTCTATAGCAATAAAATTTGACAAAATTTTCTATAGAAATAAAATTTTGACAAAATTTTCTATAGAAATAAAGTTTTGACAAAATTTTCAATAGAAATAAAATTTTGACAAAATTTTCTATAGAAATAAAATTTTGACAAAATTTTCTATAGAAATAAAGTTTTGACAAAATGTTCTATAGCAATAAAATTTGACAAAATTTTCTATAGTAATAAAATTTGGACACAATTTTCTATAGAAATAAAATTTTGACAAAATTTTTTATAGAAATAAAATTTTGACAAAATTTTCCATAAAAATAAAATTTTGACAAAATTTTCTATAGTAATAAAATTTTGATAAAATTTTTTATAGAAATAAAATTTTGACAAAATTTTCAATAGAAATAAAATCTTGACAAAATTTTGTATGGTATTAAAATTTTGTCAAAATTTTCTATAGTAATAAAATTTTGACAAAATTTTCTATAGCAATAAAATTTGACAAAATTTTCTATAGAAATAAAATTTTGACAAAATTTTCTATAGTATTAAAATTTTGACACAATTTTGTATGGTATTAAAATTTTGTCAAAATTTTCTATAGTAATAAAATTTTGACAAAATTTTCTATAGCAATAAAATTTGACAAAATTTTCTATAGCAATAAAATTTGACAAAATTTTCTATAGTAATAAAATTTGGACACAATTTTCTATAGAAATAAAATTTTGACAAAATTTTTTATAGAAATAAAATTTTGACAAAATGTTCTATAGCAATAAAATTTGACAAAATTTTCTATAGTAATAAAATTTGGACACAATTTTCTATAGAAATAAAATTTTGACAAAATTTTTTATAGAAATAAAGTTTTGACAAAATGTTCTATAGCAATAAAATTTGACAAAATTTTCTATAGAAATAAAATTTTGACAAAATTTTCTATAGAAATAAAGTTTTGACAAAATTTTCAATAGAAATAAAATTTTGACAAAATTTTCTATAGAAATAAAATTTTGACAAAATTTTCTATAGAAATAAAGTTTTGACAAAATGTTCTATAGCAATAAAATTTGACAAAATTTTCTATAGTAATAAAATTTGGACACAATTTTCTATAGAAATAAAATTTTGACAAAATTTTTTATAGAAATAAAATTTTGACAAAATTTTCCATAAAAATAAAATTTTGACAAAATTTTCTATAGTAATAAAATTTTGATAAAATTTTTTATAGAAATAAAATTTTGACAAAATTTTCAATAGAAATAAAATCTTGACAAAATTTTGTATGGTATTAAAATTTTGTCAAAATTTTCTATAGTAATAAAATTTTGACAAAATTTTCTATAGCAATAAAATTTGACAAAATTTTCTATAGAAATAAAATTTTGACAAAATTTTCTATAGTATTAAAATTTTGACACAATTTTGTATGGTATTAAAATTTTGTCAAAATTTTCTATAGTAATAAAATTTTGACAAAATTTTCTATAGCAATAAAATTTGACAAAATTTTCTATAGAAATAAAATTTTGACAAAATTTTCTATAGTATTAAAATTTTGACACAATTTTGTATGGTATTAAAATTTTGACAAAATTTTCTATAGTAAAAAAATTTTGACAAAATTTTCTTTAGCAATAAAATTTGACAAAATTTTCTATAGAAATAAAATTTTGACAAAATTTTCTACAGTAATAAAATTTTGACAAAATTTTTTATAGAAATAAAATTTTGACAAAATTTTCTATAAAAATAAAATTTTTACAAAATTTTCTTTAGCAATAAAATCTGACAAAATTTTCTATAGAAATAAAATTTTGACAAAATTTTCTATAGTAATAAAATTTTGATAAAATTTTTTATAGAAATAAAATTTTGACAAAATTTTCAATAGAAATAAAATCTTGACAAAATTTTGTATGGTATTAAAATTTTGTCAAAATTTTCTATAGTAATAAAATTTTGACAAAATTTTCTATAGCAATAAAATTTGACAAAATTTTCTATAGAAATAAAATTTTGACAAAATTTTCTATAGTATTAAAATTTTGACACAATTTTGTATGGTATTAAAATTTTGTCAAAATTTTCTATAGTAATAAAATTTTGACAAAATTTTCTATAGCAATAAAATTTGACAAAATTTTCTATAGCAATAAAATTAGAAAAATTTTCTATAGTAATAAAATTTGGACACAATTTTCTATAGAAATAAAATTTTGACAAAATTTTTTATAGAAATAAAATTTTGACAAAATGTTCTATAGCAATAAAATTTGACAAAATTTTCTATAGTAATAAAATTTGGACACAATTTTCTATAGAAATAAAATTTTGACAAAATTTTTTATAGAAATAAAGTTTTGACAAAATGTTCTATAGCAATAAAATTTGACAAAATTTTCTATAGAAATAAAATTTTGACAAAATTTTCTATAGAAATAAAGTTTTGACAAAATTTTCAATAGAAATAAAATTTTGACAAAATTTTCTATAGAAATAAAATTTTGACAAAATTTTCTATAGAAATAAAGTTTTGACAAAATGTTCTATAGCAATAAAATTTGACAAAATTTTCTATAGTAATAAAATTTGGACACAATTTTCTATAGAAATAAAATTTTGACAAAATTTTTTATAGAAATAAAATTTTGACAAAATTTTCCATAAAAATAAAATTTTGACAAAATTTTCTATAGTAATAAAATTTTGATAAAATTTTTTATAGAAATAAAATTTTGACAAAATTTTCAATAGAAATAAAATCTTGACAAAATTTTGTATGGTATTAAAATTTTGTCAAAATTTTCTATAGTAATAAAATTTTGACAAAATTTTCTATAGCAATAAAATTTGACAAAATTTTCTATAGAAATAAAATTTTGACAAAATTTTCTATAGTATTAAAATTTTGACACAATTTTGTATGGTATTAAAATTTTGTCAAAATTTTCTATAGTAATAAAATTTTGACAAAATTTTCTATAGCAATAAAATTTGACAAAATTTTCTATAGAAATAAAATTTTGACAAAATTTTCTATAGTATTAAAATTTTGACACAATTTTGTATGGTATTAAAATTTTGACAAAATTTTCTATAGTAAAAAAATTTTGACAAAATTTTCTTTAGCAATAAAATTTGACAAAATTTTCTATAGAAATAAAATTTTGACAAAATTTTCTACAGTAATAAAATTTTGACAAAATTTTTTATAGAAATAAAATTTTGACAAAATTTTCTATAAAAATAAAATTTTTACAAAATTTTCTTTAGCAATAAAATCTGACAAAATTTTCTATAGAAATAAAATTTTGACAAAATTTTCTATAGAAATAAAATTTTTAGAAAATTTTCTATAGCAATAAAATCTGACAAAATTTTCTATAGAAATAAAATTTTGACAAAATTTTCTATAGAAATAAAGTTTTGACAAAATTTTCTATAGAAATAAAATTTTGACAAAATTTTCTATAGAAATAAAATTTTGACAAAATTTTCAATAGAAATAAAATTTTGATAAAATTTCCTATAGAAATAAAGTTTTGACAAAATGTTCTATAGCAATAAAATTTGACAAAATTTTCTATAGTAATAAAATTTGGACACAATTTTCTATAGAAATAAAATTTTGACAAAATTTTTTATAGAAATAAAATTTTGACAAAATTTTCTATAAAAATAAAATTTTGACAAAATTTTATATAGTAATAAAATTTTTATAAATTTTTTTATAGAAATTAAATTTTGACAAAATTTTCAATAGAAATAAAATCTTGACAAAATTTTGTATGGTATTAAAATTTTGTCAAAATTTTCTATAGTAATAAAATTTTGACAAAATTTTCTATAGCAATAAAATTTGACAAAATTTTCTATAGAAATAAAGTTTTGACAAAATTTTCTATAGTATTAAAATTTTGACACAATTTTGTATGGTATTAAAATTTTGTCAAAATTTTCTATAGTAACAAAATTTTGACAAAATTTTCTATAGCAATAAAATTTGACAAAATTTTCTATAGAAATAAAATTTTGACAAAATTTTCTATAGTATTAAAATTTTGACACAATTTTGTATGGTATTAAAATTTTGACAAAATTTTCTATAGTAATAAAATTTTGACAAAATTTTCTTTAGCAATAAAAGTTGACAAAATTTTCTATAGAAATAAAATTTTGACAAAATTTTCTACAGTAATAAAATTTTGACAAAATTTTCTAAAGTAATAAAATTTTGACAAACTTTTCTAAAGTAATAAAATTTTGACAAAATTTTTTATAGAAATAAAATTTTGACAAAATTTTCTATAGTAATAATATTTTGACAAAATTTTGTATGGTATTAAAATTTTGACAAAATGTTCTATAGTAATAACATTTCGACAAAATTTTCTATAGTAATAAAATTTTGACAAAATTTTCTATAGTAATAAAATTTTGACAAAATTTTTTATAGAAATAAAATTTTGACAAAATTTTCTATAGAAATAAAATCTTGACAAAATGTTATATGGTATTAAAATTTTGACAAAATTTTCTATAGTAATAAAATTTTGACAAAATTTTCTGTAGTAATAAAATTTTGACTAAATTTTTTATAGAAATAAAATTTTGACAAAATTTTCTATAGTAATACAATTTTGACAAAATTTTCTATAGTAATAAAATTTTGACAAAATTTTCTATATTAATAAAATTTTGACAAAATTTTCTATAGTAATAAAATTTTGACACAATTTTCTATAGAAATAAAATTTTGGTAGATTATTTGTGGGGATCGGCTATATATAACTATTGACCGATATGGACCAATTTTGGCATAGTTGTTAGCGGCCATATAGTAGCGCAATGTACCAATTTTCACCACGTACCAAATTTCAACCGGGTCGGATGAATTTTACTCCTCCAATAGCTTCGGGGTCAAATCTGGGGATCGGTTTAATAGGGGGTTATATATAATTAAGATTGGATGGACCAATTTTTGCATGGTTGTTAGAGACCATATACTAACACCACGTACCAAATTTCAACCGAATCGGATGAATTTTACTCATCCATGAGGCTCCGGAGGTCAAATCTGGGAATCGGTTTATATGAGGCCTATATATAATTATGGACCGATGTGAACCAAAGTTTGCATGGCCATATACTAACACCATGTACCAAATGTCAGCCGGATTGGATGAAATTTGCTTCTCTTAGAGGCTCCGCAAGCCAAAACTGGGGATCGGTTTATATTGCAAATAGCGTGATTTCAACAGACGGACGGACTGACATGCTTAGATAGACTCAGAATTTCACCATGACCCAGAATATATATACTTTATGGGGTCTTAGAGCAATATTTCGATGTGTTACAAACGGAATGACAAAGTTAATATAAGTGGACACTTCCCAAATGTGGACAAAGTTAAGGCGCTCGGGAGAGTTCATTTCTGGGATGTATCACTTTATCTTATTTTTGGGATATTCGGTTTTCATTAAAAATAATTTTTAGAAAATCTTTAATGTAATGACTCCAAACCCTTCTTCACTAAACATCCATAAATTTAAATTCCCTTTTTTGTCATTTCCATAAACTTTTGACATTTCCTTAAACTTTTCCATTTTTTTCCAATTTCCTTAAATGTTCTTATTGAGTAAAAAACCAATACCATTCTTCAATATTAATAATGCAGACAGGGAAATCTAAATTCAGTATAATGACCACCAACAATACCAAGTAAACCATTGATATCTAAAGGTTCATTAGCCTTCCCATATGTTTCGTGTAAAGGTCAATGTTTTGAGTTCAACCATAGCAAAGACCATATGAAGTTAAACATCGTCTCCCTTTTGAAGTGAAAATTTCTAGTTTTTCCTACATTTTCTTGCATATGAATTTTTGTATTGTATTCATGTCGTTTTAGTTTTATACATGAAAACACATGACTAGGAAAGTTTTTGGGATAGTATTCAAATGGTGAAAAAAAGGGGTTTCCATGATGGTCTGCTGTGGCTGGCCAGTGTTTTCTTCCAATGCCTTGGATCAGGTCACCCATGCTAGGCTGAAGTCGAGGGGGACGAGATACCCTCATATTGCTTGCCCTGAAAAATTGGAATTGAGGTTGCAATGCACTTGGTAGAATGGGTGATTGGTGTCTTGCCTGGTGTAATGTTTACATCAATTTACTTTGAACTTAACCCTTACAAGTCGGAGTAATGAACTGGAAACTACCATGGGGCATTCAATGCAATTGAAGTTGTGTCATGACCACCATCTCATTCTTTAACATTTGAAGTTGTTGGAGAATGCTTCCAGAGCTTCTAGAGACTCTGGCTTTATTTTCATTTTGTTTTTCCAAATAAATTGTCAATAAATTATAATTTGTTGGATTACGACATAGAGGAGCATGAAGTGGTTGAATGCACCCTTGCATGTTTAGGAGCAATATAATTTGAGTTGAAGTTGAAAGAACATTTTAGTAATCTCTTGAATCAATATAACTCCTTTTAGTTTTTCTGTGTAGAGGAACTAGAGTGATTGATTATTTTTTTCTCAGTTTTTATGAAAGCGGGTTTTAAGTTTATTGGTTAAAGGGTGTTTCAAACAATTAAATTTTAAATGTTTTCTATTTTAGGAAAATCGAGTTTGATGGCATAGACGATGACATTTAAAAATACCGGGAGATAGTAGATCGTTCGTTGTTAAAGTTTGAGAAAAGCAGCGATATATGCCTTCAAAAAGAGTGAATCCTATATGCCATTAAAGCCAATTCAACTCTATTTTAGTTCATAGAATTATTATGTTTTGAGAAAATTTTGTTGACTTTAATAACTTTTTGCCTACGTAAGTTGACTGAAAAAGGGGAACAATTATACACAAATGAAGCATAAAGATTTACTAAATTTGAGTCTCCCACAAAATAGTTCAGAATTTCTTTGAATTTCTCAGAATTTGTTAATTTTACCAATAATGCGACCATCTTAAACTTTGTAATGCATTAAAGACATTCGTGCAATTTTGAACTCCAATTTTTTCGATCACTCTACCAAATTTTATTTTACAAGTGAAAAACATACAGCCAAAGAAAAAATATTTTACTCAGGAAGACAAACGAAATTCCATTCGGTTATAAATTATTTTCTTAAAGCGCAAATAAACCTTAATTTGTGACAAGTTTTGCAATGATTTTATCTAATGAGTTTTATTTACTATAATCGAGCATTTTTTAGCATCAAAAGAAAACTTAGTTTGTTAAAATTTCGTTCCTCAGAAAAGAAAATTATTATTTCAGTGTAATTATACCTAATAATTATACCCTTCACCACTGCTGTGGTACAGGGTATAATAAGTTTGTGCATTTGTATGTAACGCCAAGAAGGAAAAATCTGAGACCCATCGTTTAGTATACCGATCGTCTTAGAATTAAATTCTGAGTCGATTTAGCGATGTCGGTCTGTCTGTCTGTTCATGTATTTTTGTGCGCAAAGTATAGGTCGCAGTTTAAGTTCGATCGTCCTAAAATTTGGCATAGGGTCGTTTTTTGGGACAAAGACAATCCCTATTGATTTTGGAAAAAAATGGTTCAGATTTATATATAGCTGCCATATATATTTATCCCCGATCTGGTCATAATTGGCGTGTTTATGAACCGATGTTCTTCAAATTAAGTACATCCGAGTATTTTATTAGTCTCCAAAAATTTGCAAAATATCAGCTAAATCGGTTCAGATTTAGATATAGCTCCCATATGTATCTTTCGTCCGATTTAGACTCATATGACCACAGAGGCCAAAGTTTACTACCGATTTTCGTGAAATTTTGCATAAAGAGTAGAATTAACATTCTACCAATGTTTAGTAAATTTGATTGAAATCGGTTCAGATATAGATATAGCTCCCATATATATCTTTGGTCCGATTTGCTCTTATATGGCCTCAAAAGCAAGAGTTTTGCCCTGACTTGCTTCCAATTTTGCTCGAAAGGTACGTTTAACGGTGTCGTTATATGTGCCAAATTTGGTTAAAATCGGTTCAGATTTAGATATAGCTCCCATATATATCTTTGGTCCGATTTGCACTTATATGGCCTCAAAAGCCAGAGTTTTGCCCTGACTTGCTTCCAATTTTGCACGAAAGGTACGTTTAACGGTGTCGTTATATGTGCCAAATTTGGTTGAAATCGGTTCAAATTTAGATATAGCTCCAATATATATATTTTTCGTCCGATTTGCACTTATATGGCCTCAAAAACCAGAGTTTTGCATTGATTTAATTCGAATTTTGCACAAGGAGTACGTTTAATAGTATCGGTAAGTGTACCAAATTTGGTTGAAATCAGTTCAAATTTAGATATAGCTCCCATATATATCTTTCGCCCGATTTACACTCAAATGACCACGGGGGCCAAAGTTATACTCCCATTTACGTGAAATTTTGCAGATATTGCAGAATTATTATTCTAACTATGTATGTCAAATTTAGTCAAAATCGGTTCATATTATATATAGCTCCCATATATACGTACACCAGAGTTGGGGAAATATGGTAGACTGTTTCATATTTTAGACCCATTTTCGATGGGATTTTCCTCCAATTGACTGCATAGTTTCCACGGCGAATATATTTAATATGATATTTAAGTGTGTCAAGTTTGATCTAATTTGGTTCAGATTTAGATAAAGCCTCCATATATTCGTTTTTCCGGGTTATACAAATATGGCCAAAATTCCCACACTCTACACAAAACGGTTGAGTTTTAAATAAGGCTCCAAGTCGCCCAACTTGACCAAATAATATATCACAACCACTCTTGACCACATATCTTGGCGAGATCTAACCAATATCCTTGTAAAATCGCCACTGATGAGTAGCAAAAATTGTAAATATTACTAAAATTGTCCTATATCTCGAATACATATGTATCGCCTGATAAATCATAAATGCTATTTTGTACAATTGCATTAAAATTTCTCTCGCTTCATATTTCCCATATTTTTTTATACCCACCACCATAGAATGGTGACGGGGGTATAATAAGTTTGTCATTCCGTTTGTAACACATCGAAATATCGATTTCCGACTATATAAAGTATATATATTCTTGATCAGGGAGAAATTCTAAGACGATATAGCGATGTCCGTCTGTCCGTCTGTCTGTCTGGTTGTCTGTCTGTTGTAATCACGCTACAGTCTTCAATAATGAAGCAATCGTGCTGAAATTTTGCACAAACTCGTCTTTTGGCCGCAGGCAGGTCAAGTTCGAAGATGGGCTATATCGGTCCAGGTTTTGATATAGTCCCCATATAAACCGACCTCCCGATTTGGGGTCTTGGGCTTATAGAAATCGTAGTTTTTATCCAATTTGCCTGAAATTGGAAATCTAGAGGTATTGTAGGACCACAAAAATTGTGAGTATCGATCCATATATTGGTATAGCCCCCATATAGACCGATGGGCTTATAGAAACTGCAGTTTTTATCCAATTTAGAGGTATTTTATGACCATAAAGAGGTGTGCCAAAAATGGTGAGTATCGGTCCATGTTTTGGTATAGCCCCCATATAGACCGATCTCCCGATTTTACTTCTTGGGCTTATAGAAACCGCAGTTTTTATCCAATTTATCTGAATTTGGAAATCAAAAGGTATTTTCGGGCCATAAAGAGGTGTGCCAAAAATGGTGAGCATCGGTCCATGTTTTGGTATGGTGCCCATATAAACCGACCTTTCGATTTGGGGTCTTGGGCTTATAGAAACCGTAGTTTATATCCAATTTGCCTGAAATTGGAAATCTAGATGTATTTTAGGACCATAAATAGGTGTGCCGAAAATGATGAGTATCGGTCCATATTTTGGTATAGCCCCCATATAGACCGATTTCCCGATTTTACTTCTTGGGCTTCTAGAATCCAAAGTTTTTATCCAATTTGCCTGAAATTGGAAATCTAGAGGTATTTTCGGGCCATAAAGAGGTGTGCCGAAAACGAAAAAAAAAACGAAAAAAGAACGATTTCCAGATTTAACTCCTTGGGTTTCTAGAAACCGTAGTTTTTATCTGATTTGCCTGAAATTCTAAATATTCTGGTATTTGAGGCTCAAAAAAAGATTTAAGATTTCAAATCAAGACGTTATTTTATAATTTTCTTGCACACTTACAAGAGATGTTAATAATTCCTCTAAAACTCAAACAAACATGGTTCTTATAAATCCAGAATCTGATATAGTCCTCTTAGGTGAACTCTTTAAATTTATCTTCCGGAAGTGTCCTCAAGCCCTCCTGAAATTTCAAAGGAAACCCTTATATTTGGTTCATGGTGGTGGGTATTTAACTTTACTGCTGTATATACTTGTTTTTTGCTAACATTGTGTTTCATCCCAGGGCGTTAGCCGATTTAAATTTTAATTCTAGAGTTTTTGTAAAAGTACAAAATTTGTCTCCATTAAAAGTATTTGTATCTGCAATTCAAACCCTTATATATGTTAGCTCCCAACAAATTGGAAGTAGTTGAGATGGTAACACAAATGATTGTCTACATAGTGGTGAAAGGTATAATATAGTCGGCTCCGCCCGATTTTAGACTTTACTTACTTGTTATACCCTCCATCATAGGATGGGGGTATATTAACTTTGTCATTCCGTTTGTAACACATCGAAATATTGCTCTAAGACCCCATAAAGTATATATATTCTGGGTCGTGGTGAAATTCTGAGTCGATCTAAGCATGTCCGTCCGTCCGTCCGTCCGTCCGTCTGTTGAAATCACGCTAACTTCCGAACGAAACAAGCTATCGACTTGAAACTTGGCACAAGTAGTTGTTATCGATGTAGGTCGGATATTGGGCCATATCGGTCCACTTTTACGTATAGCCCCCATATAAAGGGACCCTCAGATTTGGCTTGTGGAGCCTCTAACAGAAGCATATTTCATCCGATCCGGCTGAAATTTGGTATATGGTGTTGGTATATGGTCTCTAACAACCATGCAAAAATTGGTCCACATCGGTCCGTAATTATATATAGCCCCCATATAAACCGATCTCCAGATTTGGCTTGCGGAGCCTAAAAGAGAAGCAAATTTCATCCGATCCGGCTGAAATTTGGTACATGGTGTAAGTATATGGTCTCTAACAACCATGCAAAAATTGGTTCACATCGGTCCATAATTATATATAGCCCCCATATAAGCCGATCCCCAGATTTGGCTTGCGGAGCCTCTAAGAGAAGAAAATTTCATCCGATCCGGCTGAAATTTGGTACATGGTATTGGTATATGGTCTCTAACAACCGTGCAAAAATGGGTCCACATCGGTCCATAATTATATATGGCGCCCATATAAACCGATCAGAGATGGTCTGTATCAAATTTTTTTAGGTTTGCGACTGTCGTAAAGTTGTAAACGTCGTAAACGTCACATACGCGTCGTAAATGTAGAAAAAGTAAAAAAGTCGCAAACTGAAAATACTTTAGTCGCGTCAGCTAGGCAGCGAATGCGAGACGATGGTATGTGCGAAGAAGTTTCAATTCTTAGGAATATTCACAATTTTCGGTTTTAAGGTGAGTATTAAGTTCGAGTTTAGCCGCTAAATTTCACTAAAGTGAAAACTATATCAGTAAAAAAAACATAAAATTATACATATGTGTTGCAGATTTCATTATAACTTGATGGGGAATATCCCAAAGCAAATTTTCACAAAGTTTGTATTCCTTAAAATGAATTATTAAAGAAAAGTAATCGTGAAAAAATTACGATTTTAGCGGCTAAACTCGAACTTAATACCCACCTTTAGTCCCCACATTTTCCCTATTGCCTTTTGCACGAGTACAGGGTAACCGTGGATTTTCTCGTCCTTTCTTAGCTTTCAAGTTCAGTCTCCTGTCCAATATAACCCCAAGGTATTTTGCACACTCACCAATGGGAATTTCGATACCACCTAAGAAAATAGGCTTGACCATGGGAAAACTTTCACAAATTTCTGCAGAAACTCACAGCGAATGCTGTCAAACTAAATTAAAAATGTTCAGGATTTCTTCTATTCAAAATTTGGTTTTCTACAGTAGGTTTACGACTTTTGCGACATACGTATTACACCGTCGCAAATGTATGTCGCAAAAGTCACAGTTTGTGACAGGCCAACCCTGAAACCGATCCCCAGATTTGGGTTGCGGAGCCTCAAAGAGAAGCAAATTTCATCCGATCCGCCTGAAATTTGGTACATGATATTGGTATATGGTCTCTAACAACCATGCAAAAATTGGTTCATAATTATATATAGCCCCCATATAAACTGATCCCCAGATTTGGGTTGCGAAGTCTCCAAGAGAAGCAAATTTCATCCAATCCGGTTGTAATTTGGAACATGGTGTTAGTATATGATCTTTAACAACCGTGCCTGAATTGGTCCATATCGGTCCATAATTATATATAGCCCCCATATAAAACATTCTCCAGATTTGACCTCCGGATCCTCTTGGAGGAGCAAAATTCATCCGATCCGGTTCAAATTAGGCACGTGGTGTTAGTGTATGGTCGCTAACAACCATACCAAAATTGGTCCAATCACACAAAAATTGGTCCATATCGGTTCATAATCATGGTTGCCACTAGAGCCAAAAATAATCTACCAAAATTTTATATCTATAGAAAATTTTGTCAAAATTTTATTTCTATAGAAAATTTTGTCAAAATTTTATTTCTAGAGAAAATTTTCTTAAAATTTGATTCGGTTCGTAATAAAATTTTCAGCATTGTCAAAATTTTATTTCTATAGAAAATTTTGTGAAAATTTTATTTCTATAGAAAATTTTGTTAAAATTTTATTTCTGTAGAAAATTTTGTAAAAATTTTATGTCTACTGTGTCAAACTGAATTATATACGTATTGGATCGATCTTTTTTGATTTAATATATACCACGTATGGACTTACATACATTTTAGAAGATGGTGTTAGGAGGTTTTAAGATACCTTGCCATCGGCAAGCGTTACCGCTACTTAAGTAATTCGATTGTGGATGGCAGTGTTTAGATGAAGTTTCTACGCAATCCATGATGGAGGGTACATAAGCTTCGGCCTGGCCGAACTTACGGCCGTATATACTTGTTTTTTACTAACATAGTGTACCATCCCAGGGCATTAGCCGACTTAAATTTTAAGTCTATAGATTACAAATTTTGTTCAGATGGAGTCAGATTTAAATGTATGTATTTGGGACAAAAACCTTTATATATAGCACCCAACACATTTGACGGATTTAATATAGTATCGAAAATGTGGACTTACAAAGTGGTGCAGGGTATAATATAGTCGGTCCCGCCCGACTTTAAACTTTCCTTACTTGTTTGTAATATATCTCTTTCTGATATCTCCTTTCCTGATCTGCTATATTTCGCGGTAAATGAACAACCAAGCGGTCATGGTCCCCATCTGGGTTAGCGATTTACCTGATGGCGGTTCGTCATCCTTGTATTCTCAGAACTTGATGCGATGAGTATCCCAGTAGTCAGCGTCCTTTTTACGATTTAATTTTATAGAGTTTTTTAAAATAAAAGCGATTGTTGCTTATTTAACTATGGCCGTATTTGAAAATTAATCCAATAAGAAATTTGATTGGTATATCATCAAAAATAATATCTTATGATGACCTAAAACAAGTTTTATTTTTATAAAACTAACCCTTCCATATAATCATTACCGTTATCACAGAATGCAATGAATAACCTTGTATTCAATCTCTACATGACATGTTTTGTATCTTTGAAGGTTCAAGAAACCCTCTAACATTTCTTTCTCTAGACCAAATGATGAGCTATAATGACAAGTATACAACGTCAAAACAGCCCGCCAGCCAGACCAGACCATATTAATCAACAACGTTGACATACTATGTCGATACTATGAATGATTCCAACCATGCCCAGACACCTTGACTTGTTGCAGGTAATAAATTGGAAGCTAACCAAGCATTTCTTGTCCAAGAGCCAAGTGGTTAAACCTATAGAAATGAAATTACAAAACCACAACAAACAATGAAAGAAACCCGTACGCTGAACTAGAAACATTGGCAACTTGGAAATGAGCACTAGAATCTATTAAGACAATATGTTGAGGTGTGTGGTATGACAAGGACGAGAAATTGGAGATTTATTGCATTTATTTTTTTAAATGGCAAACTGCAAATATCAATTCGTTTCAAAATACACAGATTTTGCAATTGATCTTACTTTTAATGTTTCGACCCTATCTGTCTCTTCAAACACTTCAATGTCGATGGGTAATAATCGCTGTGTTATGGTCCTTCTTAACCCTTTGACTACCGATGTCCACATAGGAGGACATTCGAAAATGACTCCAAATTCTATTTCTTCACTTAGTTTCGATTTATTTCTCGATTTTAAACTTATTTAAACTTATTTAACAATAAACGAAAAATACGAAAGTTTGAGACCATTTTTCTACTGAATGTCTCTGCTAAATATACATTCATACAAAAACTATGGGTGATATTTTTCGTTTTTATACCCACCACCATAGAATGGTGACGGGTATAAAAACGGGTGACGGGTATGAAATCATCTCACCCAGCCAGATCTTACGAGAGACTATGGAAATGTAGATTGGCCGACACAGAAACATATGTAGAGTCAGGCTTGTAATATAGTTCACCAATGTGGTCACAATGGACTGAATAATCTAAGTGAGTCTGATACATCGGACTGCCACCTAACCTAACCTAACCTAATATAGATATCTGTTTTTTTTTCTTTTCAATAGCTTAATAATACGAATTCCTTGATCTTCATGTCCAATTAGCTCGCATTAAAATTGTAATAATATGGAAAGAGTTAATAGTTGGATGATTTTTGTTGGATAGTGTCCGGAAAACTATCACCAAGCTATGCTTGCGCTTCACTAATATTTTTCTTCTTTAAACAAAATGTATATATAAAATTTTTATAAAACAAAAATCTTTCAACATACCCTCATATCCATGCCACAAATAGTTCAAGACCATACCCATGCAGTAGAATAGCATAGCAAAGGTGTTTGTTCCTGCCGTATCACCATCGCAGTCTACTTAGAGTGTCAGTACATGTTTGTCTGGTGGTTAGGTAATTGACACAAATATGCAAATGGATACAAAAGAAAATTAGCAACAATTGCTAGTTTGCTTAGCGAATACTGTGTCTTTTCATTATTCTAAGCAGTTTTTTATACCCTTCACCACTACTGTGGTACAGGGTATAATAAGTTTGTGCATTTGTATGTAACGCCAAGAAGGAGTAATCATAGACCTTTTAGTATACGGATCGGCTTAGAATTAAATTCTGAGTCGATTTAGCGATGTCCGTCTGTCTGTCTGTCCGTCTGTCTGTCCGTCTGTCTGTCTGTTGATGTATTTTTGTGTGCAAAGTTCAGCTCGCAGTTTTAGTCCGATTGTCCTAAAATTTGGTATAGGGTCCTGTTTCGGCTCAAAGACGATCCCTATTGATTTTGGAAAAAATCGGTTCAGATTTAGATATAGCTGCCATATATATTTTTCACCGATCTGGTCATAATTGGCGTGTATATCAACCTATCTTCCTCAAATTCCGTACATCCGAATATTTTATGAGTCTCGAAAAACTTGCAAAATATCAGCAAAATCGGTTCAGATTTCGATATAGCTCCCATATATAGCTTTCGCCCGATTTACACTCATTTGCCCACAGAGGCCAATTTTTTGCTCCGATTTAGTTGAAATTTTGCATAGAGAGTAGAATTAGCGTTGTAACTATGCGTGCCAAATTTGCTTGAAATCGGTTCAGATTTGGATATATCTCCCATATAAAGCTTTCGCCCGATTTACACTCATATGACCACAGAGGCCAATTTTTAACTCCGATTTAGTTGAAATTTCGCACAGGGAGTAGAATTAGCATTGTAGCTATGCGTGCCAAATTTGGTTGAAATCGGTTCAGATTTAGATATAGCTCCCATATATATGTTTTTCTGATTTCGACAAAAATGGTCAAAATACCAACATTTTCCTTATAAAATCGCTACTGCTTAGTCGAAAAGTTGTAAAAATGACTCTAATTTTCTTAAACTTCTAATACATATATATCGTGCGATAAATCATAAATAAACTTTTTCGAAGTTTCCTTAAAATTGCTTCAGATTTAAACGTTTCTCATATTTTTACTAACATTGTGTTCCACCCTAGTGCATTAGCCGACTTAGATTTTGAGTCTATAGATTTTGTAGAAGTCTATCAAAATCTTCCAGATCAAGTGATATTTAAATGTATATATTTGGGACAAACCTTTATATATAGCCCCCAACACATTTGACGGATGTGATATGGTATCGAAAATTTAGATCTACAAAGTGGTGCAGGGTATAATATAGTCGGCCCCGCCCGACTTTAGACTTTCCTTACTGGTTTTGTTTTAATTTTTACCAAAGATGGAAGTTTATAATTACCTAAGTAAATTATTCCTTACTTTTCATGTTAAACTTACGCCCTCGAATTACCCTCGAAAATTCGATGATGTTACATATTTGAGGGTATATGTTACAGAAGCCAATCTGCTGTAAGTTTTTATATTTGCAGAATTTTTAATTTTTAAATTTAAATTTTTTAGCAAAATATTATAAGTATGTGCAAACATTTTATGTTTCGCCCAAAGCATATTTATGTTAGGGCATCAAATTGCTACTTCCAATAGTTACTAAAAATGTGTGCACATACATCCAAAATGTCCTAACCATAGTTATGTTTGACTGCAAATTAAGAAGATGTCTATGTTTATCATCAAAATTACAATTTTTTTTCTACATGACGTTATGTTAGTAGAAGTAAAAACGAAGAAACATTAATGCCCATATGCAAAACAATTTATTGACAGTTTATCGAATCAATTTATATGGCAAAGGTAGGCTTGAAGTATTCTGTAACATTATTGCATATGGGGGTACATTTTTGTTTTTAATATTTTTGCACTTACACATAATCGGATCTAATGTTCTTCCCTTATGGACTTTCCATTCCTGTCACTCAATAAAATAATCTAAGCGATGTTACACAAAAACAAATATTTTATTAATTTCAATCACTAAAATAATGGAACGAATTACTTTTTAATTGGAATTTTTTCAATGACGGTATTAATAACATTAAAGGTTAAATTGGTAGCCAGATTTATTTTCAAGCTCACTTAGACTATTCAGTCCATTGTGATAACATTAATAACCGATACGAATTAATAAATTAAATGATCAAATTAAACATTTAATTAATACCAGTACGTGTTTTTTTTTTCTTTGAAATTTGTTTTGATTAAAAATTTATTTCATCTATCAGTTTTTTCATTGAATCCTTTTCCAAATTTACATGAAATTTGAATTAAATAAACATTGTTGATATTTTTTCTGTGCACCTTTGCTTTTAGTTGTAAACATTTTCAGATCTACCACCCGTTCTCTCTCCCTCCCTGTTCTCTGTGAAACATTTGACAGTTGTATTGCCTTTATTGACAACCCCATGAAAGGTTACGACTAATTACCATTGATATGCAAAGTAGTTGCAAATTTGTATGTACGTGGGTGGTGTATGATGATAATAGGTGTTCGTTATATTTCTACTGACAACCCTGGTGTCAAGGGTTTCCAAGTATATTCAATAGATATTTAATGGATAGGTGTCATGGGAACTGCGCGATGGGGATTATACCGCCTCAAAAAAAAAATCTCTTCTTTAACACATACTCTCAAACACATTTTGCTTCAAGCAAGTACATTTTTGGGTATTTATATTTTTGATTTCTTCTAATATATAATATTTTTAAAATGTGTTTGAGTAGTCCAAGTTCCAAACATTTTGTATTTTTCCATCCCAAATCAATAATGTTGTTTCCCAAAAATTGTATGTTTGTCCATAATAATAATATATATTTATAATCTCTAAGTCGAAATATATTTGTTTTGTCGCCCAAATATAGTGATTATGTTATTAGTTAATCGATAAAAAATATTATGATTCTATATAAGAATTTACGTCGTTGTATCATATTTTCTTACGTGTTTACATATCCATTTTTAGGGATAAATAAATTTTGTTTCCATTTAAATATTATTTTGTTTAAGTTCAAAAATAATTCTTGTCGCCTTTTTGTTCAAAAAGGTAAGGAAATGTTAATACATAAGAAGTATTTAGTGTAAGGTTCAACAAAAAGATTATTCTCTCATATTGCAATTCGAATTACATTGTCCTTTAGTATGTGCTAAAGGGAGTTTTTGTTCGACAGAACAATTTGGTCTTTTTTTGGGGTTTCAAGTTTATTTCTTATTTTTTGTTTTTTTTGAAGGCTTTGTGTCTAGGAATTTCACCTGTGATTTCAGTGGGGTTATTATGAAAGGATTTTATATAAAGGAGACTTTATTTTTATTTTTGTAATATATGTCATTGAAATATTTACATTTGATATTATTAAAATGATGAATTTTGCTCCTCCAAGAGGCTCCGGAGGTCGAATCTGGGGATCGGTTTATATAAGCCCTATATATAATTATGGACCGATATTAAGCAATTCTGGCATGGTTGTTAGAAACAATATGCTAACATCACGTACCACATTTCAACCGGATCGGATGAAATTTGCTTCTCTAAGAGGCTTCGCAAGCCAAATCTGGGGATCGGTTTATATGGGGGCTATATATAATTATGGACCGATGTGAACCAATTTTTGCATGGTTGTTAGAGACCATATACTAACACCACGTACTAAGTTTCAACCGGATCGGATGAATTTTTCTCCTCCAAAAGGCTCCGGAGGTCAAATCTGGGGATCGGTTTATATAAGCCCTATATATAATTCTGGACCGATGTGGACCAATTTTGGCATGGTTGTTAGAGACCATATACTAACACCATGTACCATGAAACAAGCTTCGCTGGTTCCACGGGAATTTGGAACGCCGTTCGGACTCGGCTATAAAAAGGAGGTCCCTTGTCATTGAGCTTAACATGGAATCGGACAGCACTCAGTGATAAGAGAAAAGTTCACCACTGTGGTATCACAATGGACTGAATAGTCTAAGTGAGCCTAATACATCGAGCTGCCACCTAACCTAACCTAACCTAACCTATAGTGGAGGCTGCAAAAATAATATGATTCTATATAAGAATGTACGACTTTGAATTATATTTTTTCTCAATCATATTATTTTTACGTGTTTACATATACATTTTTAGGGATAAATTAATTTTGTTTCATTTAAATAATATTTTTTTGAGCTCAAAAATAATTCTAGTCGCCTTTTTGCACAAGAAGGCAGGGAAATGTTAATATATAAAACAAGTAAGGAATGTCTAAAGTCGGGCGGGGCCGACTATATTATACCCTGCACCACTTTGTAGATCTAAATTTTCGATACCATATCACATCCGTTAAATGTGTTGGGTGCTATATATAAAGGTTTGTCCCAAATACATACATTTAAATATCACTCGATTTGGACAGAATTTGATAGACTTTTACAAAATCTATAGACTCATAATTTAAGTTGGCTAATGCACTAGGGTGGAACACAATGTTAGTAACAAAATATGGGAAACATTTAAATCTGAAGTAATTTTAAGGAAACTTTGCAAACGTTTATTTCGATATATATGTATTAGAAGTTTAGGAAAATTAGAGTCATTTTTACAAGTTTTCGACTAAGCAGGGGCGATTTTACAAGGAAAATGTTGGTATTTTGACAATTTTTGTCGAAATCAGAACAACATATATATGGGAGCTATATCTAAATCTGAACCGATTTCACCCAAATTTGGCATGCGTAGCTACAATGCTAATTTTACTCCCTGTGCAAAATTTCAACTAAATCGGAGCAAACAATTGGACTCTGTGGTCATATGAGTGTAAATCGGGCGAAAGCTATATATGGGAGCTATATCTAAATCTGAACCGATTTCAACCAAATTTGGCACACATAGCTACAATGCTAATTTAACTCCCTGTGCAAAATTTCAATTAAATCGGAGTAAAAGATTGGCCACTGTGGTCATATGAGTCTAAATCGGGCGAAAGCTATATATGGGAGCTATATCTAAATCTGAACCGATTTCAATAAAATTTGGCACGCATAGCTAAAATGCTAAATCTACGCCCTGTGCAAAAATTCAACTAAATCGGAGTTAAAAATTGGCCTCTGTGGTCATATGAGTATAAATCGGACGAAAGATATATATGGGAGCTATATCTAAATCTGAACCGATTTAGTTGATATTTTGCAAGTTTGTCGAGACTCATAAAATATTCGGATGTACTGATTTTGAAGAACATCGGTTGATAAACACGCCAATTATGACCAGATCGGGGATAAATATATATAGCAGCTATATCTAAATCTGAGCCGATTTTTTCCAAAATCAATAGCGATTGTCTTTGTTCCAAAAAACGACCTTATGCCAAATTTGAGGACGATCGGACTTAAACTGCGACCTGTACTTTACGCACAAAAATACATGAACAGACAGACACAGACAGACAGACGGACATCGCTAAATCGACTCAGAATTTAATGCTAAGACGATCGGTATACTAAACGATGGGTCTCAGACTTTTCCTTCTTGGCGTTACATACAAATGCACAAACTTATTATACCCTGTACCACAGTAGTGGTGAAGGGTATAAAAATATTTTTTTTGTATGTAGAATTTTATTTATCCATAGCATAAATGGTATATAAATTTTCTATAATAATAATTAATTAATTTTCTTCTTTTCTTCCAGGTATGTATAACCAATACTGGGTGAACAAACAAGTATGTATGCGTGGATAAAGCATTTATCAAACTTTATATTTATATACCATAGAACATCCCAGCACAAAAAAATGGAAGTTCTTCCTAAGTCATTAAGTTTATTGTACATCCAAATATGCTCTTCTAGAGATGGACATAATTTTCACTTCACAAGAATTTCATTTGAAGTGACATATACAAATCTGCTGTCTTATGCTACTTTTGTAATAAATTTAAATTTACTAAATTTTACAGTGTATATTTAAAACTCAGTACGGATAAATAATTTCCAACAAATATGTGAAAAGTGCGCCGATCTATTTCTCGGTAGACGTGAGATTTGCGACAAAAAATAAGCTAGTTTTATTGAAAACGTAGAGATAAAAAATAAATTAAAATAATACATTTTTTTCAAGTTTTTCCTTGTTTTTAATATGTAGTCCGTAATACTGAAATAACATCACATCTGAAAAACGAATTCGAAATCAATGTAACGGATGCTTAAATCTATGACTTCCATTCTATGACAAGTCCATGTAAAATGCATTGCTTCTGAGTCAATTTTACACCACTTCCAAATAGAATATTTTCATTGCTTTTTTGGCTATGCTTTTGTTGCTGGGACATCGAGATATCGATATCCTGATGATATGAGACTGAAGACATCAATTAATGAGGAATGATGTATGAACTTGATTTTACTTTTTCTTATTTCCATTGAATATTGTAAATGTTTCCCCTTTGAAATTTCTGACGGAAAATATTTTTAGTTGTGTTAAGTGTTATTTTTCATTTAAATTGCATGAGATGTTTCTGCATATGAAAGCAATGCACACTTTCAAGGTTACGAGGGTGTTACGAATATTACTGAATTTTGTAATTCTTAAGAGATTACAAATGGCACGTTGCAATGCATTTTTAAATAATTGCAAATAAGAATAATTAAAAATCAATTGATATTTACAACAAGTTTCTACTCAGAGCATCTCTAGTTTGGACCTATCTACCTATTTGCTTCTCCTTCTTGTTAGAGAAATTTAGCTGTATTACGGAATGACGATGTTAATAAATATTAATTACTTAAAAAATATTTGAAATGGAAAATAATGCCAGATGTTGTTTTGTAAATTTCTAAGTATGTGTGCTCACTGTTTTTTTTTGTTACTTATTTTCTCCAAGTTATTCCTTGGATGACAATGGTGATGATGATGATGCTCTGGAAAAATTTAATTAAACTCATACACGTTTTGACAAAGTTTTCAAGCAACACTTGCCACACACACATTCACCACTTAATGAAAACTCATAAATTATATCACCATGTACTTTTATGGGAAAAAAGACAAAAAGCAAAAAAAAACTAAATTTTATTTTACTGAACATTTAATTCTTAACATTCCATTGACCCATGGTCGTCAATACAATTAAGGGGCGTTGTAATGCCTGATATATATTATCTCTTATAAATATGATGTTTACTCTATTGTTATAGAAATTTGCATGTTTTAGAGTAATTATATTAAAATGGCATTTAAATTGTGGTCATTGTCATTTATTGTGTAGTTATTCTTTTGAGATAATTTTTAAATTTGTGTTTGTATGAAAGAAAAGATTTGTGATGAACTCATCGTGATGGATGCGTGTTGTAATCATATGTTTATATGTCAATCAAAAACAAAATATTTATAGAAATAATATTGTTTATGAATAACTTGGAAATAAACAAATAATAGTTTACTTAATTCTAGCTGGCGTCATCTGCATTGACTTATATTCCTAATGTGAATTATGGAGAAATTATTTAAGCGATGTTATTTACATATTTTTCAATAAGTAAGACAATGATTATTTTTAAAGATGAACAATTGAAACAAATAAAAATAAATTTAATTTCAACTTAATTTAAGCAAATCACTTTGTTTAATTACATATAGATTAAATTTTAATTTGAGATTAATAACTAACAGTTCACTTAAATAAAATAAAATTAAATTAATATTTCTAAATTTAATTATCAACTCAAATATTTTTCCATTTAACAAGTTTAAATTAATCTGGCTTTGTTTGTTTTATATATTCATTAAATAGTGTTATTTTATTATTAATTAAATAATTAATTAATTAAATAATTTACATCTTTTAATTTAATATAATATAATTTAATGTATTGATTTTTATATTAGGTTAGGTTAGGTGGCAGCCCGATGTATCAGGCTCACTTAGACTATTCAATCCATTGTGATTGGTGAACTTCTCTCTTATGACTGAGTGCTGCCCGATTCCATGTTAAGCTCAATGACAAGGGACCTCCTTTTTATAGCCGAGTCCGAACGGCGTTCCACATTGCAGTGAATCCACTTAGAGAAACTTTGAAACCCTCAGAAATGTCTGCAGAATTACTGAGGTGGGATAATCCACCGCTGAAAAACTATTTGGTGTTCGGTCGAAGCAGGAATCGAACCCACGGCCTTGTGTATGCAAGGCGGGCATGCTAACCCTTGCACAACGGTGGCTCCCTGATTTTTATATTGAACTTATTTAAACGGTAGTCATTAAATTTAAACTTACTTAATTATTAATTTATATCAGTTTTAAAATTTTATTTAATTAAATATTGTACTAATGGAATTTTATTCAATTCATTAATATACTTTAGTATATTTTTATTATCAAATTTATTTACTCTAGTTTAATTTGACTAAATATAGAAAATTTTGCCAAAATTTTCTATAGAAATAAAATTTTGACAAAGTTTTCTATAGAAATAAAATTTTGACAAAATTTTCTATAGAAATAAAATTTGGACAACATTTTCTACAGAAATAAAATTTTTACAAAATTTTCTATAGAAATAAAATTTTGACAAAATTTTCTATAGAAATCAAATTTTGCGAAAATTTTCTATAGAAATAAAATTTTGCCAAAATTTTCTATAGAAATAAAATGTTGACAAAATTTTCTACGGAAATAACATTTTGACAAAATTTTCAATAGAAATAAAATTTTGACATTTTCTATAGAAATAAAATTTTGACAAAATTTTCTATAGAAATAACATATTGACAAAATTTTCTAAAGAAATACAATTTTGACAAAATTTTCTATAGAAATAAACTTTTGACAAAATTTTCTACAGAAATAAAATTTTAACAAAATTTTCTATAGAAATAAAATTTTTACAAAATTTTCTATAGAAATAAAATTTTGACAAAATTTTCTATAGAAATAAAATTTTGACAACATTTTCTATAGAAATAAAATTTTGACAAAATTTTCTAAAGAAATAAAATTTTAACAAAATTTTTTACAGAAATAAAATTTTAATAAAATTTTCTACAGAAATTTGGACAAACTTTTCTATAGAAATAAAATTTTAACAAAATTTTCTTTAGAAATAAATTTTTGACAAAATTTTCTACAGAAATAAAATTTTAACAAAATGTTCTTTATAAATAAAATTGTGACAAAATTTTCTACAGAAATAAAATTTTTACAAAATTTTCTACAGAAATAAAATTTTTACAAAATTTTCTATAGAAATAAAATTTTGACAAAATTTTCTATAGAAATAACATTTTGACAAAATTTTCTAAAGAAATACAATTTTGACAAAATTTTCTATAGAAATAAACTTTTGACAAAATTTTCTACAGAAATAAAATTTTAACAAAATTTTCTATAGAAATAAAATTTTTACAAAATTTTCTATAGAAATAAAATTTTGACAAAATTTTCTATAGAAATAAAATTTTGACAACATTTTCTATAGAAATAAAATTTTGACAAAATTTTCTAAAGAAATAAAATTTTAACAAAATTTTTTACAGAAATAAAATTTTAATAAAATTTTCTACAGAAATTTGGACAAACTTTTCTATAGAAATAAAATTTTAACAAAATTTTCTTTAGAAATAAATTTTTGACAAAATTTTCTACAGAAATAAAATTTTAACAAAATGTTCTTTATAAATAAAATTGTGACAAAATTTTCTACAGAAATAAAATTTTTACAAAATTTTCTACAGAAATAAAATTTTTACAAAATTTTCTATAGAAATAAAATTTTGACAAAATTTTCTATAGAAATAAAATTTTGACAAAATATTCTATAGAAATAAAATTTTGACAAAATTTTATATAGAAATAAAATTTTGGCAAAATTTTGTATAGAAATAAAATGTTGACAAAATTTTCTGCGGAAATAAAATTTTGACAAAATTTTCAATAGAAATAACATTTTGACAAAATTTTCTATAGAAATGTTGACAAAATTTTCTATAGAAATAAAATTTTGACAAAATTTTCTATAGAAATAAAATTATGACAAAATTTTCTATAGAAATAAAATTTTGACAAAATTTTCTATAGAAAAAAAAATTTTGACAAAATTTTCTACACAAATAAAATTTTTACAAAATTTTCTACACAAATAAAATTTTGACAAAATTTTCTTTACAAATAAAATTTTGACAAAATTTTCTACAGAAATAAAATTTTGACAAAATTTTCTATAGAAATAAAATGTTGACAAAATTTTTTATAGAAATAAAATGTTGACAAAATTTTCTATAGAAATAAAATTGTGACAAAATTTTCTACAGAAATAAAATTTTTACAAAATTTTCTACGGAAATAAAATGTTGACAAAATTTTCTATAGAAATAAAATTTTGACAAAATTTTCTATAGAAATAAAATTTTGACAAAATTTTCCACAGAAATAAAATTTTAACAAAATTTTCTATAGAAATAAAAATTTAACAAAATTTTCTATAGAAATAAAATGTTGACAAAATTCTCAATAGAAATAAAGTTTTGACAACATTTGCTATATAAATAAAATATTGACAAAATTTTCTATGGAAATAAAATTTTGACAAAGTTTTCTACAGAAATAAAATTTTAACAAAATTTCCTATGGAAATAAAATTTTGAGAAAATTTTCAATAGAAATAAAATTTTAAAAAATAAGATTTTTTGTTTGGTAAAATTTTCTCCAAATTTTGGTAGATTATTTTTGGCTCGAGTAGCAACCGCGTTCCTGAGTCGTTCTAGCCATGTCCGTATGTCTGTGAACACATTTTTGTCAGCCACCGTTCTGCAATGGTTAGCATGCCCGCCTTGCATACACAAGGTCGTGGGTTCGATTCCTGCTTCGACCGAACACCAAAAAGTTTTTCAGCAGTGGATTATCCCACCTCAGTAATGCTGGAGACATTTCTGAGGATTTCAAAGCTTCTCTAAGTGGTTTCACTGCAATGTGGAACGCCGTTCGGACTCGGCTATAAAAAGGAGGTCCCTTGTCATTGAGCTTAATATGCAATCGGGCAGCACTCAGTGATAAGAGAGAATTTCACCAATGTGGTATCACAATGGACTGAATAGTCTAAGTGAGCCTGATACATCGGGCTGCCACATAACCTAACCTAACCTAACCACATGGGTGGTTAAAATAAAGATTGAGGACCTTTTGGAAGTGCTTTTAAAGTTATGTATTTAAAATAATTTTTATTGGATATTTTCAACACAAAAATATTTTTTCCTTTAAGTTTTGGTTAAAATTTAATTTATTCTCCCTATGAATGGTTGATAATCATCTTTCTTCTTTATAATTGTCGCACAATCATTTCGCCTTTAGTCATTCACCTTTTCTGGACATCCATAATCAACTCTTTGCAGTGCGGTCTTTCAACCGGAAAATCTTAATTATATTTTTTTACATAACTTACCATAACTATAATATTAGATACATTATTTATTCTTTAGCCTTATACATATATATTTTTTTCTTGGCTTCCAACTATAGCCTAGAGTATATTCTATCAATTTTATTCGATGGTTGGTTTTAATTAAACGACATTACAAGAATGGTGGGAGGGGCAGAAATTTGCCATAGAAAGTACGTTTTTTATTGTCCATAAATATTCTTGGAGAAGAATGGTATGGCTCACGTAATAATGATGATAATTGCAATTTCCTGAATGTGGGCTCTAAAAAACACTTCTATGGTTTCCGATAATCGAATGGGGCATATGGTATATTTATGGAATTATAGGGAAATTAATTGTACTCTGTGATTAACCATTGGGGTAATGGCATTGGAAAAAAATGTGTTCGATAACGGTTGAGGAACACAGAAAAAAGTGCAAATGTTTGTCTCAACAAAGGACTTTTATTTTTTTTTTAATATTCGAAATTCAATAAATTGGTCTGTATTTGATGAGCGTACGTAGACACAAAAGAATATTTAGTTAATTAATTTCATGAATGCTATTAATAATGTGATGCAATTCATAAATTGTATGAACAATTTCATTAATTTTTTTCTTTTTGTTGTACCCTCCACCATAGGATGGGGGGTATATTAACTTTGTCATTCCGTTTGTAACACATCGAAATATTGCTCTAAGGCCCCATAAAGTGTATATATTCTGGGTCGTGGTGAAATTCTGAGTCGATCTGAGCATGTCCGTCCGTCCGTTTGTTGAAATCACGCTAACTTCCGAACGAAACAAGCTATCGACTTGAAACTTGGCACAAGTAGTTGTTATTGATGTAGGTCGGACGATATTGCAAATGGACCATATCGGTTCACTTTTACGTATAGCCCCCATATAAACGGACCCCCAGATTTGGCTTGCGGAGCCTCTAACAGAAGCATATTTCATCCGATCTGGCTGAAATTTGGTACATGGTGTTGGTATAGAGTCTCTAACCACCGTGCAAAAATTGGTCCACATCGGTCCATAGTTATATATGGACCCCCATATAAACCGATCCCCGGATTTGGCTTGCAGAGCCTCAAAGAGAACCAAATTTCATCCGATCCTGCTGAAATTTGCTACATATTGTTGGGTGGTATATGGTCTCTAACAACCGTGCAAAAAATGGTTCATATCGGTCCATAAAAATATATAGCCCCATATAAACGGACCCCCAGACCCCCGATCTGGCTGAAGTTTGGTGCATAGTGTTGGTATAGAGTCTCTAACAACCGTGCAAAAATTGGTCCACACCGGTCCATAATTATATATGGACCCCCATATAAACCGATCCCCGGATTTGGCTTGCGGAGCCTCAAAGAGAAGCAAATTTCATCCGATCTGTCTGAAATTTAGTACATGGTGTTGGTATAGGGTCTCTAACAACCATGTAAAATTTGGTCCACGCCGGTCCATAATCATATATGGACCCCCATATAAACCGATCCCCGGATTTGGCTTGCGGAGCCTCAAAGAGAAGCAAATTTCATCCGAGCCCGTTGACATTTGGTACGTGGTGTTAGTATATGGTCTCTAACAATCATGCAAAAATTGGTCCATATCGGTCCACAATTATATATTACCCTCATATAAATCGATCCCCAGATTTGACCTCCGGAACCTCTTGGAGGAGCAAAATTCATCCCATTCGGTTGAAATTTGGTACATTGCGCTAGTATATGGCCGCTAACAGCCATGAAAAATTGGTCCATATCGGTCTGTAGTTATATATAGCCGATCGCCAATCACACAAAAATTGGTCCATAGAAAATTTTGTCAAAATTTTATTTCCATAGAAAATTTTGTCAAAATTTTATTTCCATAGAAAATTTTGTCAAACTGAATTATATACGTATTTAATCGGCCTTTTTGTTTGTTTAATATATACCCCGTATGGACTAACTTACAATTGAGAAGACGGTGTTAAGAAGTTTTAAGATACCTTGCCATCGGTAAGTGTTACCGCAACACAAGTAATTATATTGTGGATGACAGTCTTTAGTACAAGTTTCTATGCAATCTATGGTGGAGGGTACATAAGATTCGGCCTGGCCGAACTTACGGCCGTATATACTTGTTTTTTTTTTTCATTTATTGAAAAAAAGCAAAAAATATAGGAAATACTTTTGTCACATCACATTTTGGACGCGATGCAACAATGCCAATATTGCGGTAACGAGCGATGGTTAGAGGAACAAAAGATTTATTCACATTTATATGCTCAAGCTATCACGCTTGAATTCCCTCACGAATATGTTAGATAAGCTTAGATTAGATTATGGAGGATGAAACCAATCCGCCGAAACGGATTTGGTGTCCACTTAGACCATATTTGGTCCATTGCGGTTCCTGAAACTCAATTTCTCTTTGTTTTCGAGATAGTCAATATATGTGTAATATTCTATCAGGTTCGACTATGTCCCCCACCTTGAAGCCTTGATAGAAGTGAGTGTACTCCTCAGACTGCAGTTTCCGAAATCGCTAATAGTCTGAAATAAATTAGAACCCAGTATATTATTTTTTCTAAATGATTATGCTTGACTCAGAAAATGGTGGGAATCCTTTATAGCCTCAGTGACACCATCTACAACAGTCATCATTCGTTGAACCAATCCTTACATGTAGTACATGTAGTTTCCTAGAGTATTGTTTCTTCTCATGATTCCTGTTAACGCCCTCTCCTTCCACTCTTTGCATCGTTATTAGCATTCCAGAATTTCTGCTATTATTTTCGTCCCATGTCAATTTCGTTTGCTTGTAGCCCGCAGAAGAATTTCAACGTCCTTTCCGTATTGCCATTGATTTTGTAAATATTCGAAGAAAGGTCTGTTGTGGCGTTGGGCAGCTTTCACCTTCCTTACCTAGTACATTTGGCTCCTGCGTTTCCAATTATGCCATAATGTCCAGGTACCCAGCACAGAGTTACATTAATCTCCATCACGCATATCTTTGCTTCTGAATTTAATAGATCAAAATACTTTTGTAAGCTTGTAAACAATCTCTTAGCTGTCAGCGGTATAGAAATTATAGCAACTTGAAATTGGTTGCAATGCATATCCTGCATATTGAATTCGCATTGTATAGGCACCGATAATCCCTGCTCTTTGTTTCATATGAACAGAGTACCACTTCTAATGAAAAAGAATCTCATTTCATGTGAAAAAAGAGTGCCACTTCTTGTGAGAGAGAGTATATTGCCATTGTTTTTAAAAAGGTCACCCTCTCTGTATTTGACATTTGAAGAGGGTGCCATTTTTGAGCAAGAGTGGCTCTTTTTGTAAATGAATAAAGTGACACTTTTTATGAAAAAGAGTGACACTTCGTGTGAGATAAGAGTCACATTTTTGTTAACGAAAAAGAGTGCCACTTCTTATGAAAAAGAGTGTCATTATTTCTGAAAAAAAAGATTGCCACTTCTTGTGAGATAGAGGGTCACTGTATTGCCATTTTGTATTGCGATTTAAAAAGGGTGCCATTTTTGAGAAAGAGTGGGTCTTTTTTGTGAATGAAAAAGAGTGACACTTTTTATGAAAAATAGTGCATTTATTGTGAAACAAAAGTGCCGTTTCTTGTGAGAAAAAGTGTCATTGCATTGCAACTTTTTTAAATAGGTAACCCTTTTTGTATTGCGATGTGACATTTTTGAGAATGAAAAAGAGTGCCACTTCTTATGAATGTGTTGTGAAAAAGAGTGTCACTTCTTTTGAGATAAAATGCCACAGCATTGTCACTTTTTTAAATAGGAGACGCGTTTTGTATTGCGATTTGAAAAGTGTGTCAGTTTTGGAGAAACAGTGGCTCGTTTTTATGAATGAAAAACGGAGTGCCACTTCTTATGCAAAAATTGTAATTTATTGTGAAAAGAGTGGTACTTCTTTTAAGATAGAGTGCCACTGTATTGCCAATTTTGTATAAATAGGTGACGCTTTTTGTATTGCGATTTGAAGTCTGTCATTTTTGAGAAAGAGTGGCTCGTTTTAGTGAAGAGTGCCACTTCTTATGCAAAAAATGTCATTTATTGTGAAAAAGAGTGTCACTTCTTTTGAGAAAAATGCCACTGTATTGCCACTTTTGTATAAATATATGACGTTTTTTGTATTGCGATTTGAAAAGTATGTCATTTTTGAGAAAGAGTGGCTCTCTGTTTTTATGAAAAAAAGAGTGTCACTTCTTATGAAAAAGAGTGTAATTTATTGTTAAAAAAAGGTGTTACTTCTTGTGATAAAGAGTGCAACTGTATTGCCAATTGTTTTAAGTAGGTGACGTTTTTTGTATTGCGATTTGAAAATGATGCCATTTTCGAGAAGATTGGCCCTTTCTAGAATTTCCTTACTGCATTGGTGTTTGAAGCTGTCAGCAAATTCTTGGTGTACATATAGATTCTAACTATTTCACATTGTTATACACTATCTTCCTTAAGGATATACAAATTGTTGTTCTCAATATCAAATAATATTCATATTTTTAAATTTAAATATTTACCTAAAAAAATTTACATTGTAATAAAAAAAATCTTACACACTTGGAGGTTAAACATGACATGCATTGCATATTTCATTGAGAATTCATATTAAACTTTTCAGTGTATTGTTAGAGAGGAAAACAAAAATTAACACACTTCTATTTATAATTTATTTTCTAATAACAGTTGTTTTGCTTTTTACCATGTTATTTTCTTGGGAAATATCTATCCAATACGAGTATGTTATTATAGACTTGCGTGTGTGTGTGGCGTTTCGAACGTTATTTCGATTCGCAATCGATTGAACATCACAATTGTTCGTCAATTGATTTTCATGCCATATTTGTAAAATGGTTACACACCTTAAAGTTTAAAGCTTGAATATGTTGATTTTATGGCATAATTACAAAATCAAATTTATAATAAAATTGTCGTCGCCGTCATTGTACATGGCTTTCTTCATAAATTCTCCCAAGTGCCAAAGAAAGTATGGCGTGAATCTAAGCCATATACTATGCTATATGTCATTTGCGTCTATCTATTTTATATTTAAGGTTTGTCATAATTGACAGCTACACATTTTTTTCTCTAACATTTATTACTGCGATTTTCATTCAATCGCTTATTGGGGTTTATTTTTACAATGAAAATTGCTTGGGGACAGAAGAATAATTTGGATGAAGCAACAGATTGTAGTGCAATTTCACTGAGGTTGGAGATGTGATTTAGTTGAATTGGTTCAGTAATTGAGATTAGTGTAGACCTGTGATCGATTTACCCTTCCCTAAGTATACTTAAAGACAGTTAACTTGGATCCAAAGATGTTGACCTTTATTTAAGCATTGATTTCGATCGAAATAAGCGAATCTTATAAACTAAAGATATTGGAAATATGCAATAGTTATTATACGCTTGTATCTAAACTAGCCTATCAGACAGCGATATCAGGAGAGCGATTTGACTTCTTGAAAATATATCTGATGTGCTGTTTAAATTTGGATGGGCCATAATTCCCGAGTTGCAATCCTTACATTCCCCCATCGGACATTCACCATCATATCAGGCTTTTCATGTAGTATGAGCTTGCATGTTTCCGGAGGTTTCCAACATATCCAAATTCCCCTCGACTATGTAACGTAGTTCCTAGACTTGCAATCTCATCCGCTTCGCAATTCCCTGGTATGTTCCTGTGACCAGGTAACCATACTAGGTTCCGCCATCTCGTTGAGAGATTTACGGTAGGCCCTTTTCGACTTAAGGAACAAACATTCCAGGAATTTTATTGCAGGTTGACTCTGAGTATATACGAATGCCAACGTTAATAGTAAGAGCTAACAGGTACCCAGATGCATACCAAAAGATTCTAGTTCCCCTGAAATATGTCAGGTAGTACATAGCCTTACTAACTCATCTGCTTCGCAGTTCCCTGTTATGTTTCTGTGGCCAGGAACCTAATATTAGGAAAATATTATACTTCTCAGCGATATCGTTGAGATATTTACGACAGTCTATGACTGTTTTAGAGTTAAGTTACGCAGATTTCAGGGATTTTCTTGCAGGTTGACTGTATGAGTACATATTAATGACAACATTTGTTGGAACATTACTTCTCAACTCATTTACCACATCTTTTATTGCTAGTATTTCCTTTCCCGATTCTAGTCTTTTTAATACGTTTCAAAACTGAAATGTCCATCCAATTTAGACCCATAGCCAATCAATATAACTTTTATTCCCTGGGGTCTGTGTGCACCAGGTCTCCTTACATTTCTCCCATCGGACATTCACCATCATATCAACATATCCAAATTCCCCTCGACTATGTAGCGTAGATCCTAGACTTGCAAGTTTATCCGTTTCGCAATTCCCTGGTATGTTCCTGTGACCAGGCACCCATACTAGGTGAATATTGTACAGTTCAGCCATCTCGCTGAGATATTTACGGTAGGCGCTTTTCGAGCTAAGGAACACAGATTTCAGGAATTTTATTGCAGCTTGATTGCCTGAGTATATATAAATGCCAACCTTAATAGTAAGAGCTTGCAGGTAGCCAGAGGCATACCAAAAAATTCTAGTTCCCCTGTAATATGTTGGTAGTACGTAGCCTTGCTTACTCATCTCGACCTACAGACCACAACACCATATATGTATAACCAATGGCAAGGCATAATTTTCGGTTTTAGTCCTCACATTTTCCCTATTACCTTTTTGCACGATTACAAGGCTACATTGGCTTTTCTCGAATTTTTAAAAATTTTAAGCTATAAATTCAGTCTGTCTAACATAACTCGGAGATATTTCACACACTCACCAAAGGGAATTTCAATACCACCTTAGAAAATGGAGGGCTTAACCACTTTAGGTTCTTTCCAGTACATGACATATCTTTGCACGTTTTACCCCTGTACTATATTCCTTCTCCCATTTCTTAGTCATCCAGAGGGCTCTTAGTATTCCATCTCTACTTGTAAATGGAAAATTTTCCCTGACTGCTAAGGCCACATAATTTGCGTAAGCCAATACTCTTTCTTTTTTGAAGAAAATCAGTAGATAGCAAAATTCCACAGAAGAGGTGATAGAACTATAGAAGTATCTTTGTTCACATGGCTTCGAAAGTTTGCTTGCCCTAAAGTTGCTAAATAACGTCTCTTCGTTAGAAGTACGTCTGTCAGTCTCTGTTACATTTGATCAATATTTTGTGTTCACAATGTATTTACTATTGCACTCGGATGGACGTTATTGAATGGCCCTACGATGTCTACGACAGCTTGGGAGCTTTCAATAAAGCTGACCAGTTCATGCAATGCGGTCTCGGTAGGCCTGCCCTTTGAGTAGGCATGTTGTCGTTTCGAGAGTAATCTTGCATCGATGCTAGTTCTATGATAAATATCTATCAACTTCTGCAAAGTCTGAAGAAGAAATGAGGATGAGCTGCCCAGCAAAATATGTTGGAAGACACAACTTTAAAAGCACTTCAAACACGTTCTTCATTTTAACTACACAAAAGTTATTTTAATTCAATTTTTTATAACTCGCGTTTTATACCCTTCACCATCGGATAGGGATATATTAACTTTGCCATTCCGTTTGTACCACATCGAAATATTGCTCTAAGACCCCATAAAGTACCCAGCAAAAAAATTTGGAAGTTCTTCCAAAGGCACAACTTTAAAAGCACTTCCAGAAGAAGCACTCCCAATGATGTTCTTTATTTTAACTACCCAGGGAGTTCATTTAATAAAATTTTTTATAACTTGGTTTTTTCATACTTTTAATGGGTAATTTTAACTTTTTTTGTTTCAAATAGGTTAAAAACAGAGTAAGAATTCATAAAATGGTACAAATCATTTAAATTTTGTCGAAAAAAATGTTAAATCCAATCTGAAAAAATTGTGAGTTTTTGAAAATATTTAAGGTCAAACGTTTCCGACAAGCATTAGAATCTATTAAAAATTATAAAAAAAAATTATAAAACATATTTATTTGATAAAATATGACAAAATTTTTTTATTTAAATCCAAAACATTGAATTCGGATCACACCTAAAGAAGTGATGCAAATTCAGTGCAACGGCTATTGAAAGGGAGGACTTCCGTCCTATGACAAGCCCATGTTAAATTCATGGCTTCTGCGTCAATTTTGCACCACTTCCGGATCCGAAAAGAACATTTTCATTACTTTTTTGGCGACGCTTTTTTTGCAGGGTATATATATTCTGGGTCGTGCTGAAATTCTGAGTCGATCTGAGCATGTCCGTCCGTCCGTCTGTTGAAATCACGCTAACTTCCGAACGTAACAAGCAATCGACTTGAAATTTGTCAAAAATAGTTGTTATTGATGTAGGTGGGATGGTATTGCAAATGGGCCATATCGGTCCATAATTACATATAGCCCCCATATAAATCGATCCCCAGATTTGACCTCCAGAGCTTCGTGAAAGAGCAAAATTCATTCGATTCGGTTGAAATTTGGTACGTAGTGTTAGTATATGATCTCTAACAACCATGCAGGAATTGGTCGAAATCGGTCCATAATTATATATAGCCCTCATATAAACCGATCGCCAGATTTGACCTCCGGTGCCTTTTGGAGAAGAAAAATTCATCCGATCTGGTTGAAATTTTGTACATGGTGTTGGTATATGGTCTCTAACAACCATGCAAAAATTGGTCCACATTGGTCCATAATTATATATAGCCCCCATATAAACCGATCCCCAGATTTGGGTTGCGGAGCCTCAAAGAGAAGCAAATTTCATCCGATCCGCCTGAAATTTGGTACATGATGTTGCTATATGGTCTCTACCAACCATGCAAAAATTGGTCCACATCGGTTCATAATTATATATAGCCCCCATATAAACCGATCCCCAGATTTGGCTTGCGAAGTCTCCAAGAGAAGCAAATCTCATCCAATCCGGTTGTAATTTGGAACATAGTGTAAGTAGATGATCTTTAACAACCGTGCCAGAATTGGTCCAAATCGGTCCATAATTATATATAGCCCCCATATAAAACGTTCTCCAGATTTGACCTCCGGAGCCTCTTGGAGGAGCAAAATTTATCCGATCCGGTTCAAATTTGGAACGTGGTGTTAGTATATGGCCGCTAACAACCATACCAATATTGGTCTATATCGGTCTATAGTTATATAAAGCCGATCTCCAATCACACAAAAATTGGTCCATATCGGTTCATAATCATGGTTGCCACTCGAGCCAAAAATAATCTACCAAAATTTTATTTCTATAGAAAATTTTGTTCGGTTCATAATCAAATTTTCATCATTGTCAAAATTTTATTTCTATAGAAAATTTTGTTCAAATTTTATTCGGTTCATAATCATGGTTGCCATTCGAGCCAATAACCTACCAAGATTTTATTTCTATAGAAAATTTTATTTCTATAGATAATTTTGTTAAAATTTTATTTCTGTAGAAATTTTTGTCAAAATTTTCTTTCTATAGAAAATTTTGTCAAAATTTTTATTTCTATAGAAAATTTTGTGAAAATTTTATTTCTATAGAAAATTTTGTTAAAATTTTATTTCTGTAGAAAATTTTGTCAAAATGTTATATCTATTTTGTGAAACTGAATTACATACGTATTTGATCGATCTTTTTTGATTTAATATATACCACGTATGGACTTACATACAATTTAGAAGATGGTGTTAGGAGGTTTTAAGATACCTTGCAACTTATGAAATTCGATTGTGGATGGCAGTGTTTAGAAGAAGTTTCTACGCAATCCATGGTGGAGGGTACATAAGTTTCGGCCTGGCCGAACTTACGGCCGTATATACTTGTTTAATTTTAAGCTATAAATTCAGCCTGTCTAATATAACTCCGAGATATTTCGCATACTCACCATAGGGAATTTCAATACCACCTTAGAAAATGGAGGGCTTAACCATGGGAATTTTACGTCCTTTCCAGTACATGACATGTCTTTGCACGTTTTACCCCTGTACTATATTCCTTCTCCCGTTTCTTCCGATCTACTTGTTCATATTTTTAAAGGTTAGTTTTGACGTTTTTTGATAGAAATAAAATACAAAAACATAGGAATAATTAATAAAATGGTAAAAATCATTTAAATCTTGTCGAAAACTATGCTAAATTAATTCTAAAAAATTGTGAATTTTTGAAAATATAATGCATTAAAATTCACACAAAAAAATGATGCAAATTCAGTGCAACGGCTGTTGAAATGGTGGACATCCGTCCTATGACAATCCCATCTTAAATTCATCGCTTCTGTGCAACTTTTGCACCACTTCCGGATCCAAAAAGAATCACTACTTTTTTGGCGAAACTTTTTTTGCTGGGTGGTTGGTCGGAAATCCATTTTTAATCTAGGTTTTATAATATTAAAATTAGTAGTAGTTCTGTGAATAAAAAATGTGTCCGAATTAAGTTGACTTTAATGGAGTTGGATTTTTGATTTATTTCGGTCTGTATAAATCAACACAAAAATTCATAAAATAAAAAAAAAGAAAAAAGCATTTATACAATAGTTATTTATTATCTTTAAGATAATAAATAAATATTGTATATATTATGTGTTAATTCTAAGGCGTTAAAAATCATTTCAACACCTTTTTACATAACAAAAGATTCAATTTTTGATTTTTATTTTTTGTTATATTCATATTTTTTCAACGTGTTTACTAATCGAAAACCGCTCCAAAAAATACATATATACGTATTTCTATTCCATTAAATCTCATTGCAAAATCTAAGCAAACAAGTAAACAAACCTTGAAAATTAATTTATTCTCACTTCCTTCCAAAAATAAAAATAATACCAAATACAAAAACTTGAAATACCCACCTCTATAGACCATGTTATTGTTGTGTTATTGATTTCCCTTTTATACTTGATAGTGTATTTGTTTATTGGCCATACATTTAAGTTCAATCAAGCAAATACAAAAATCACGGCAAAAGTTTAATCTAAGAATCATATAGATTCTGATGAAAAATAAGAACAGAAGAAGACGAAAAACTACCCATATGATCATGGTATTCACTAACCGATAATGGAACCTTTCTGAAGAAACCCCCCAAAATCATCCCAAAGATAATTATCGATCAGCTAATCATTCTTCTGTCCTATTTTAGTTCTATTGTTTTTCATACTTAATTAGTAAATTATTGATTTTCTCGAGTTTTGTTTATTTATTTATTCTTTTTTTTTTTTTTTTTTGAAATTTTGGTCACATGGGTGAGCAGTTCATTTGCATGCAAAACAGCATATAAATCTTGTAGGTTGTGAATTGAAACCATAGAAAAATATTACCAAAATAAGCTATCAACAGACAGTATAGTTTGTATTATGTCATGATTTAGTCATCAAATGTTATATTTGTTTAAAGAGCAACCAATACAAACTTCTATGATTACACCAAGAGAAATCTAATAATATTAGCCGCATAGAGGAGTTGTTCAATTTATTGTTATTCTATAAATTTAATTACTTTTTTTACGGCTGAGGATGGGGAAATTCTTTGCGTCCATATGTCGTGTGCCGGACTCCGTCACAGTTGACGGTACCAGCTAAAAACCCACCGTGTTCCTCCTCGGGAGTATACTTTCCACCTTGGAATGGCTTTCGCAATACTTCGAGGTGAACCCCGTAGTGGATTATGCCCATCACTTCATAGTCTGCGTCCAGATTCCCGCTTTCGTTTATCGCATATCCAGATCCATGTCGGCCTATTTCTTGCGAAGAAAGTATTCTGCATATCTGCTTACAACATCCCAGTGCCTCATTCAGTAACATTCTGTTGACTATATTTGGGAGGGGTGGAGATACGACCGATCTCATTCTCCACTACCTTTTGTCGTTCTCTCCATCGTCTAAATTTGAAAAGGTGTGCTCTGCATCATCAACAATTTCTTCTTCCTCGTATATGCACGTATTCGTACTGCATTTCCACATTTGGTTCAAATATTTACGAACATAGCCGTGGCCAGATAGCATTTGGGTTATGTAGTAGTTCATATCGCCGTGTTTTCTGTCTCGCCATACTCGGATAACTGTTATAAGCCAATGTATCCACCTGGATCTTCTTTCGTTTCTCCAGCGTTCTTGCCATTCCCCTATTGTTTCTCGCTGGATGTTTTCTGTCGGGTTTTTTCGCGTCCTGTTTTTTGGCAAGAAAAATCTTCTTCCGCCCAGTTGTCTGAGGGTCTTTTGGCACCTTTCCCGCTATCACTAGTACGGCTTCTCCCGATAGGTTAGGTTAGGTTAGGTGGCAGCCCGATGTATTAGGCTCACTTAGACTATTCAGTCCATTGTGATACCACATTGGTGAACTTCTCTCTTATCACTGAGTGCAGCACGATTCCATGTTAAGCTCAATGACAAGGGACCTCCTTTATATAGCCGAGTCCGAACGGCGTTTCACATTGCAGTGAACCCACTTAGAGAAGCTTTGAAACCCTCAGAAATGTCACCAGCATTACTGAGGTGGGATAATCCACCGCTGAAAAACTTTTTGGTGCTCGGTCGAAGCAGGAATCGAACCCGCGACCTTGTGTATGCAAGGCGGGCATGCTAACTATTGCACCACGAGGGCTCTTCCCGATACTTTGCGGTACGCTGATATAACCCTCAGGGCTTCTGCTCTCTGCACAGAGAGAAGTTTATTGGCTTGGGCTCTTTTAGTTGTCTCCATAAGTACGTCCCTTCTTCTTTGGGGCGGTCCTCCAATATTTTCCATAAGGCGGCTCAATCGTGCCGTTATTGTGGGTTGCTTTGTCGTCGCATTTCCTATCTTTTTGAAGTACGTTAGTTTTGTGTCCAGTCTTAGCGCCACACGCAAAAAAAAAACGTTTGGAAAACGTGTTCCGAAAACGTTTTTCTTTTGTTAGAGTTTTTTAATTGCTTTGAAAATTTTAAACTTTTATCACCAAAAAAATTCGTTTGTTACAAAATTTTTATGTTTTCAATAAAAAAGATATTTTTGAAACAACAACACAGTCCATTTCGTTTATATCAAACACAGTTCTTTTCTGACTTTAGGTCTTTAATAAGACACATTTTACAGTTCAAAATTTAATATAGTACAATGTAATGTTGAACATTTTTTCGGAATCTTCCGAACATATCTGGAATATATGTAAAAAAAAAAAACAAAAACAAAAAAACTTTGGTCGAAGCAGGGATCGAACCCACGACCCTTGGCATGCAAGTCAGACGTAGCAACCACTGCTCCACGGTGCCAAACTAAATGTTTGTTTCTGTTAAATAAACTTTGTTTATTCGGTTCGTGAGCGCCGCAAGCTATGCTATATAAATATAACTTATATGGATAATTATCTATTGATGACCATAACAGGTAGATAGCTCAGTGGTTAGTGTGTTGACTTACAAAGTGCATGGTCCGCGGTTCGATTCTCCGTCCATGCGAAAGGTAAAAAAAATTTTAAAATTTATAAAATCGTATAATTTCTTCTACATTGTTGGTATTACAGGAAAAGGTGTTAAGAACTAAAAATCCTCGTGGATGTGAAAAGATGTGAGGGACAATGCAATTAGCAAGAAAACAATGTTTTTTTGAGTTAGTCTTTATGAAATTGTTTTTACATCCTGGAAAAGAATAAACGTTTATCACAAAAATTATATACTTTTCTTCCAATTGCACTTCCTTACAGCGAAAAGCAAAGGAGAAACGAACTTTGTCTAAAATTTCGTTTGGGAGGAAAGAATTATTTTTTTGCGTGCAAGTACTTGATTGACGGTTATCGTTTGACGTAGTTTGCGTTGGACCTCTTCCGTGTTTCTAGCTCTTATTACCGCAGCTATATCGTCCGCGTATTCCACTAGGAATATGGGGTCTGGCATATCTCGTCGTACGTTGCGTTCCAAAGGTCTGATCCTAGAATTTATCTCTACACCCTCAAAAAAATCGCTTCTGTAACATATACCCCAAACACATTTTTCTTCAAGCATATATGTTTTCCGGATTGGTCCAAACAAAACATTGTTTGTATTGCTCAAACATATTATGATTCACCTTAGGGCATACACTGGTAATAAAAAATTTCAATGACATTTTCTTTGTGTGGATATATTTTTAAGGTGCCAATTGATTACTTCCATTATTTTACTTGCAGCATACTCTCTAGGTCTCTCTTTCTAAACACATATATGTTTTAAAGGCTATTTCCAAATTAATATGTGTTTGGATCTAAGCATATTATATTTACAAACATTTTATGTCACAAACATAATATGTTCTAACATATTAATATATATGTCCCAAACATGTTATGCTAGTTTATGAACATTATATGCTTGTACTTAAAAATATTGTGTTAAAAAATTTAAGTTCCAAACATATAATTTTTATACCCAAACATATGAAAAACAGTCTTTTTCGTCCGTGTGTGCGACATCTGAGGGGATTTTCTTTCTTCGTGGCCCTTGTGTTATCTCGTATATCGGTTCTTCAGGTAATCTCTAAGGTATTTCGGTATACGAAGTATACTTTCGAGAGTGTGTACACGAATAGAAGAAATTACGTTCTGAAATCGTGAACGGACGGTAACAAAATTAAATGGGAAGCGTTCACGAAAAACCAAAACGGAATGTTCACGGTTTCTTCCACAGGCGTTCACTATTTTATGAACGGCTTTTGTTTTTCTTTGGTCAAGACTTAATATTCGCTAAGGCAGCTGTTAGCGCGTATGGTGCATGAACGCTGGTTGTTGTTTTGATAACGCATGGTGTCATTTTATCGTTGTTCGAGTGGCACCGTCTGTTCTCCGTTTGACATCACATATGTGTTCATTCACTTTCATGAACGGATTGTATTGAAATGAGCATGCCGTTCATAATTTTTTTTTCTATGAGTGTATAATATCTGCCCATCTCAGGCTATTGAATGCGTTTTTGATGTCCATAGTCGCCAGTAGGATAATATGTTTCAATGATTGTATGGTATCTACTACTTCCTTTAGTGCTCCTAGTGTCGACCTTTCGGGTCTGAATCCATATTGTCTATCTGACAGACTCCCACCTGTCCTCATGGCCTCAGCAAGTGTCCGGCATGCACAAGGGTCTGTATGACAATGGATATGTTAGGTCCCCTTTCCCTACTAAGAACTAATCTTTGTTGCTTGAAGATGCCTGCTTTAAGACAGCTATTGTACATGGCATGTAATGTATAGGGGCGTCTAATTCCTATCGCTTTCATGACCTCTGTGGGTATGCCATTAGAGCCGGGAGCTTTCTTATCCTTAAGTCTCTTTAAAGCGGATTGCAATTCTTCCAGTGTGTATATTTAGAAGGGGTTCTGATACGGTTACTTCATCTCTGCTCTCATGGTTAGGGAATAGCGTGTCTACAATAATTTAATTTAGTAATAATTTATTATAATCAAATATAAATTATAATTTCATCATTTATTTAAAAAATGCAAATTTTATATAATTTTAATTAATTTTTATTTAATCTATGTTACTTAATAATTTATGTTTCTAATTTATAAACAGTTAGCGACACTACTTTTGATATTATATTTTCAATGTATTCTATAAATATTGTAACACACAAAATTGCTACTTATTTAACCCAAAATGAAACTAGTTTCTTTGTGAGATAAAAAAGAAATATTAGCCAACACAAAACTCCACATCCACAACGGTTTCGTTTGTGACTAATGTCAAATGTCATCTCAATCGATATATACTACGCCTTTTAGTTGCTAATTCTACAACACAATTATTATAAATTCATAGAAAATATGACCATAAATATTTTATTATGTAAAACCTATCGTCCACTACCAGTTGTAGAATGAAAATTGCTTATATACAGCTAGAATCACTAATGAATCTGAGTCACCTCATATTACAAGTTTCACTTACAAATTAATTCATTTCACTGCAAGTAATCGATTTGAAATCATCAATGATAAACAATGAATTCAGGAATTTTGTTCAGTTTTGAAAAAATTAAAAAAAAAAAATAAATATAGTAATTTTATATTAGAAAAAATTAACCTATTTTTTTTAACACCTAGAGGTTGAATGTGGTTTAAACTTAATGATAATAAATAAGAATATAAGACATGAGTTGAATATAAAACTGTTTGGCGTAATTATTTGCAAAATAGTCACACACCTTATATTTTTATACACCTAAGGCTGGGCGGCTTGATAAGGGAAGACTGAAATTCAAGCAATATTTTGCATTTTGAAATACATTTATTTATCTCTATTGTGTTTATTTTAAATAAATACGTTCTGTTGCAAACATATATGATATTTTCATAATTGTTTTCAAAAAAATATTTTTATTAATTTTTAATTTAACTATGAAGTATGTACAATAATCGCTTAAATAAAAAATCAAAAATGTTACAATATTTCATTAAAAAGAAGGATGGTCTTAGCACCTTCTAACATTTTATAGACTCGTTAATTTGTTCACCTACATCAAGTTTTATCGCTTAATATTTTTCGCCGACTGAACAATAATTTGTTAGTCTTAAAAGCGTGTTTGAAACATAAATACATTACATTATTTAAAAATTAATAAAAATGATAAACCTCCCAAAAATGAGAATTAGGGAATTATTTTATTATGATGAATTGAGGAGTTATTTCAAAACGAAAAAACGTCCTAAATTAAAAAGTTAAATAAATCCCCAAAAATTTTTGTTATCTGTTGATCAATTTTGGGAAGATATTTATTATATTATTATTTGAAAGATTTAATATTTAATATCGAGACGTAAACATATTAAATTTTTGGTGGAACTTTAATAATAACCAGGAGCGTATCCGAAATGAGAGAAAATTTGCTTTCGTTTGCTTTCTCACTGTGTTATGGTGAACTCTCTCCTCAATCAACAACTATTTTATATAAGACGTTCACAACATAATAGGCTCCAAAGTATTAACTTCGCCAAACCATGATACGTGCGAAAGGTTTGTTAGGCACCCATGGCTCATAATAGGCCACACAAAAATCCGAACTACTACTACTACAACATGGTATCTACCTCTAGACGAATGGTAATCCCAACAAGGCAGTCAATTAACTAAGGCTGGACTCACAACGAACGTACTCAAAGCAGATAGAGTACGCAGCCGAAACTGATAACGACACGACTGACCAAGCTAATGGCAAACATAGCAGGTCCTCTTCCAAGCAGAAGAAGGATACTCATGGGGATGAGGAACAGCATAGTCTCCAATGGATGTGAGATTTGGGCGTCGACGCTATAGAGACGAACTGCTTTCAGTACAGAGAACGACAACTCTGAGAATCACTTCAGCATATCACACAGTATCAAGGGGAAACCGAATTACTAATTGCAGGAATGGTCCCAGTCGACCTCCAGGTGATTGAGCGGAAAAACTATTCGACGTCAAATAACAAGGCGCGAAAAACTTCATGCAACAAGAGATTAATGTCAGGAACAGTGGAGAAACTAGACAAAGGGCAGATGGACACAATGACTTATAACCAGCATACAATTATAGTGGGAAGGAAGACATGGGGTGTGACATCCCAGCAAAAAAATTTTGAAGTTCTTCTAAAGGCACAACTTTAAAAGTACTTCCAAAAATAATCTCCCAAAGATGTTTTTTTTAACTACACGGGAAGTTCTTTTAACTCGATTTTTTTATAACTCGATTTTTTAATATTTTTAATGGGCAAAGTTAATTTTTTTTTATTTCAAATAGATTAAAAACAGAGTAAGATTTAGTAAAATCGAACAAATTATTAAAATTTTGTCGAAAAAATGCTAAATCCAATCTGAAAAATTTGCGAATTTTTAAAAATATTTGAGGTCAAATGTTTCAGACAAGCGTTAGAATCCATTAAAAATCATAAAAAATTATAAAAAAAATTTTATTTGGCAAAATATCAGAAAATTTTTTAATTCACATCCAAAACAATAAATTCGGATCACACCTTAAGAAGGGATACAAATTCAGTGCAACGGCTTTTGAAATGGTGGAAATACGTCCTATGACAAGTCCATGTTAAATTCATCGCTTCTGCGACAATTTTGTACCACTTCCGGAACCAAAAAGAACATTTTCAGTACTCTTTTGGCGACGCTTTTTGTTGCAGGGATAATACATGATTCAGATGCTCCTGGTTACAGCTATTTGCGAAAGTATCTGTAACGTAGGGGGACCTGCAGCTCAGGCTTCCTCCTCATTTACGACGAGGAAGAGGTCACGGATGATGGAGAGCATACATTTTTTTTTTAATTCAGCAGGTGGGCAGAACAGCGGAGAAAGCTTGGAGATGAAATTCGGCACGTCTGCCCGAGAAATAGTGAACAAAGTGAGAGGAACTGCACAGAAAAAAATTTCACGAAAATTTTTCCAATTAAAGTATTAATTGAGTTTTAAACAAGTAAGAAAAGTCTAAAGTCGGGCGGGGCCGACTATATTATACACTGCACCACTTTGTAGATCTAAATTTTCAACACCATATCACATCCGTCAAATGTGTTGGGTGCTATATATAAAGGTTTTCCCAAATACATACATTTTAATATCACTCGATTTGGACAGATTTGATAGACTTTTACAAAATCTATAGACTCAAAATTTAAGTTGGCTAATGCACTAGGGTGGAACACAATGAATCTGAAGCAATTTTAAGGAAACTTCGCAAAAGTTTATTTATGATTTATCGCTCGATATGTATGTATTAGAAGTTTAGGAAAATTAGAGTCATTTTTACAACTTTTCGACTAAGCAGTGGCGATTTAACAAGGAAAATGTTGGTATTTTGACGATTTTTGTCGAAATCAGAAAAACATATATATGGGAGCTACATTTTAATATCACTCGATTTGGACAGAATTTGATAGACTTTTACAAAATCTATAGACTCAAAATTTAAGTTGGCTAATGCACTAGGGTGGAACACAATGAATCTGAAGCAATTTTAAGGAAACTTCGCAAAAGTTTATTTATGATTTATCGCTCGATATGTATGTATTAGAAGTTTAGGAAAATTAGAGTCATTTTTACAACTTTTCGACTAAGCAGTGGCGATTTAACAAGGAAAATGTTGGTATTTTGACGATTTTTGTCGAAATCAGAAAAACATATATATGGGAGCTATATCTAAATCTGAACCGATGTCAACCAAATTTGGCACGCATAGCTACAATGCTAATTCTACTCCCTGTGCAAAATTTCAACTAAATCGGAGTTAAAAATTGGCCTCTGTGGTAATATGAGTGTAAATCGGGCGAAAGCTATATATTGGAGATATATCCAAATCTGAACCGATTTCAACCAAATTTGGCACGCATAATTACAATGCTAATTCTACTCCCTATGGAAAATTTCAACTAAATCGGAGCAAAAAATTGGCCTTTGTGGGCAAATGAGTGTAAATCGGGCGAAAGGTATATATGGGAGCTATATCTAAATCTGAACTGATTTGGCTGATATTTTGCAAGTTTTTGGAGACTCATAAAATATTCTGATGTACGGAATTTGAGGAAGATCGGTTGATATACACGCCAATTATGACCAGATCGGTAAAAAATATATATGGCAGCCATATCTAAATCTGAACCGATTTTTTCCAAAATCAATAGGGATCGTCTTTGAGCCGAAACAGGACCCTATATCAAATTTTAGGACAATCGGACTAAAACTGCGAGCTGTACTTTGCACACTAAAATACACTTTGCACACTAAAATACCACAGTAGGGGTGAAGGGTATAAAGAGTCTGCCATCATGTCTGACAAGTCCCCGGTCTAACAAAGAAAAACACATTTTTTGTCAAAATTCGTTTTAATTATTCAACACAGTTCCCTTCAAGAGCGATACAACGATTGTAACGACCTTCCAATTTTTTGATACCATTTTGGTAGTACTCCTTCGGTTTTGCCTCAAAATAGGCCTCAGTTTCGGCGATCACCTCTTCATTGCAGCCAAATTTTTTCCTGCGAGCATCCTTTTGAGGTCTGAGAACAAGCAAAAGTCGCTGGGGGCTAGATCTGGAGAATACGGTGGGTGGGGAAGCAATTCGAAGCCCAATTCATGAATTTTTGCCATCGTTCTCAATGACTTGTGGCACGGTGCGTTGTCGTGGTGGAACAACAGTTTTTATACCCTCCACCATAGGATGGGGGGTATATTAACTTTGTCATTCCGTTTGTAACACATCGAAATATTGCTCTAAGACCCCATAAAGTATATATATTCTGGGTCGTGGTGAAATTCTGAGTCGATCTGAGCAAGTCCGTCCGTCCGTCCATCCGTCCGTCTGTTGAAATCACGCTAACTTCCGAACGAAACAAGCTATCGACTTGAAACTTGGCACAAGTAGTTGTTATTGATGTAGGTCGGATGGTATTGTAAATGGGCCATATCGGTCCACTTTTACGTATAGCCCCCATATAAACGGACCCCCAAATTTGGCTTGCGAGGCCAATTTCATCCGATCCGGCTGAAATTTGGTACATGGTGTTAGTATATGGTCTCTAACAACCATGCAAAAATTGGTCCACATCGGTCTATAATTATATATAGCCCCCATATAAACCGATCCCCCATTTGGCGTGCGAGGCCTCTAAGAGAAGCAAATTTCATCCGATCCGGCTGAAATTTGGTACATGGTGTTTGTATATGGTCTCTAACAACCATGCAAAAATTGGTCCACATCGGTCCATACTTATATATAGCGCCCATATAAACCGATCACCAGATTTGACCTCCGGAGCCTCTTGAAAGACCAAAATTCATCTGATTCAGTTGAAATTTGGTACGTGGTGTTAATATATGGCCTCAAACTGCCATGCAAAAATTGGTCGAAATCGGTCCATAATTATATATAGCCCCCATATAAACCGATCCCCAGATTTGACCTCCGGAGCCCCTTGTAAGAGCAAAATTCATCCGATCCGGTTGAAATTTGCAACGTGGTGTTAGTATAAGGCCGCTAATAACCATGCCAAAATTGGTCCATATCGGTCTATAGTTATATATAGGCGATCCCCAATCACACAAAAATTGGTCCTTATCGGTTCATAATCATGCTTGCCACTCGAACCAAAAATAATCTACCAAAATTTTGTTTTTATAGAAAATTTTGTAAAAATTTTATTTCTATAGAACATTTGGCAAAATTTTATTTCTATAGAAAATTTTTTTCCAAATTTTACTTCTATAGAAAATGTTGTCAAAATTTTATTTCTATAGAAACTTTAAACTTAATTATATACGTATTTAATCGGCCTTTTTTAGGTTAATATATACCACGTATGGACTATGTGGTATATATTACGGTGTTAGGAAGTTTTAAGATACCTTGCTATCGGCAAGTGTTACCGCAACCCAAGTAATTCGATTGTGGATGACCGTCTTCAGTAGAAGTTTCTACGCAATCCATGGTGGAGGGTACATAAGCTTCGGCCTGGCCGAACTTACGGCCGTATGTACTTGTTTCTTCTTCATATGGGGCCGTTTTGCCGCGATTTCGACCTTTAAACGCTCCAATAACGCCATATAATAGTCACTGTTGATGGTTTTTCCCTTTCAAGATAATCGATAAAAATTATTCCATGCGCATCCCAAAAAAACAGAGGCCATTACTTTGCCAACCGACTTTTGAGTCTTTCCACGCTTCGGAGACGGTTCACCGGTCGCTGTCCACTCAGTCGACTGTCGATTGGACTCAGGAGTGTAGTGATGGAGCCATGTTTCATCCATTGTCACATATCGACGGAAAAACTCGGGTGTATTACGAGTTAACAGCTGCAAACACCGCTCAGAATCATCAACACGTTGTTGTTTTTGGTAAAATGTGAGCTAGCGCGGCACCCATTTTGCACAGAGCTTCCGCATATCCAAATATTGATGAATGATATGACCAACACGATCCTTTGATATCTTTAAGGCCTCTGCTATCTCGATCAACATAATTTTACAGTCATTCAAAATCATTTTGTGGATTTTTTTGATGTTTTCGTCGGTAACCACCTTTTTCGGGCGTCCACTGCGTTCATCGTTCTCCGTGCTCATTTCACCACGCTTGAATTTTGCATACCAATCAATTGTTGTTGATTTCCCTGGGGCAGAGTCCGGAAACTCATTATCAAGCCAAGTTTTTGCTTCCACCGTATTCTTTCCCTTCAGAAAACAGTATTTTATCAAAACAACAAAATTCCTTTTTTCCATTTTTTTCACAATAACAAAAGTTGCTCTATCTCACAAACTAATTTACTTACAGACGTCAAATTTTGACACGAATCATTTGAAAGTTGGTACTATATAAAAATAATATGCATTTAATACTAGCGACGCCATCTATGTATCAGTACGGGGACTTATCAGCCAACCTGTTAATGTGAAAACGGTTCCCATGTGGAAAACATATCCCGACGTAGATTAGGTTAGGTATAATGGCAGCCCGATATTTCAGGCTCACTTAGACTATTCAGTCTATTGTGATACCACAGTGTTGAAGTTCTCTCTTATCACTGAGTGCTGCTCGATTCTATGTTAAGCTCAATGATAAGGGACATACTTTTTATAGCCGAGTGCGAACGGCGTTCCACATCGAGGTGAAACAACTTAGAGTAGCTTTGAAACACTCAGAAATGTCACCAGCATTACTGAGAGGGGATAATCCACCGCTAAAAAACTTTTTGGTGTTAGGTCGAAACTGGTGTTGAACCCACGGCCTAGTGATGAGTTTTTACCCGGTACGGATTTTACACGGCGCATGGGTGGACGCACTGTCAGGCGCATAACCCTTTCCAACCGTGTACGCACAATTGTGCGGGTAAGTTTAAGTCTCTATAATTTCTTTAATATATGACGTACTGCGATAAGAGCGGCAAAAAAATAATGGTGTATGCTCTCTCTTTGTCTACGAATGTGAAGAACCGTTATAAATATTTGCTTTTCATATTAATTTTGTAGTTTCAGCAGTGTACTTTGCGCATTTGTAAAAATGAGTGGAAGATGTAAGTTTGCAAATATATTAAAATTACTTAAATTGTGGAATATTTCATCAAACAAGTGTTTTCAATAAGAAAACATTTTAATTATTGTATGCAAACAGTAACTTCGTGATTATTTTGTGTTTTTTGATATTTTTACGTCCGGACTTTTACCGGAATTTACCGGACTGCAACAATTGTACGTATCCTGAAAAAACAGGATACAGGATCAAACTGAACAAACTTAATAGTTTAAAATGTTCTATGTACACATAAATAACAGAATTGAAAAATTTAGGAAAATCTATCACGTGGATCGGCTATAGGTCGGAAAGGGATAAAGTATATTCTTAATTTTACTCGCACAGAAAGATAATAAATTACAAGCCTGATTATACATATGTTTCAGTGTCGGCCAATCCACATTTGCATAGTCTTACTAGATCTGGATATTAAATTAGTTTTTATTAATTACAAAAGTTTTTTTACTAATTCATCAACACTCTATGCTTACACTTAAAATTTTGTATTGGAATATGAAAAACATATATTTTTTGTTCGATTTTTATAATTAATAGATTTTTTATTCTTTATTTCTTTCAGGTATGTATGCTGCTCCATAATGAAATGCGATTTGTGTTTGGAGAAATTCGTATGTATTGATGTATTAATAGTATATCAAAATTTTGGTATCTTGAAAATAAATTTTCTAAAATGTCAACCCTGGGAAAGATTTGCTTTGGAAAATTTAAATCATAAAAGGTGCTTTCTATATGCAAAAAAATCAGATTTGAAGCCATTGTGTTATCATAGAGGGAACACTGCACCCTCCTGATTTACTCATCCAAATTATGAAACCTTAAATAAGGCTCTGAGAGATATAACATACTTCCTCCAGCTTCCATTTCAGGACAGACTTCTCATCAATCACTCATGTAATAGGCTAAACTAGTGATATGGGATCAATTTTGGGATACCAGACTATTTTTATAACAACGCAGTTTATGTCTAACTTAACTTTAGGGTACAGCTGTAAGTTTTATCAGTTTTAGTTTATACTTATTCCACGATTTTCTTTTATGGCATACACACTATTTACTTTTTATTAGAGGTATTTCGAAATCCCTTAAAGGTATTTCTCCATACCAAACAAAGCTAATTTTTTCCAAATAATAATCCATCTAATTTTGTCTTACATTGCTTTCTAAGACCATTCATTGACTTTTTAAGTCACATCTGTTCAGTACCGCCTTCCCACCGAAATTTCAACACGATGGAATCATTAATCTTCTATTATAATTTCTATTTCCGTTTATGGGCCTAAGAAACATTGTGCTTGCTGTAGGCGTTTGTTAAGTTAAATCTTAAACATTTGTACAAAGTTTTAAACTTTAGTTGTTGCTTTTTTCGCTGTAGATTTTAACAAACAATGGAAGAGACAAGCAATGAGGTTGATTGTTTGTTACCTCTGACGATGTGTTGCAAAAGTGGTCTAATTTTCCTCTTGTGTTTTTTGTTCGTATGCTGTAGCATGAGTTCATAATGTTGCTGCCTCGAATTTGGGTTATGCTACAACAACAGCAGCAGCAAAAACTGTCGCTATTGCTGGGACACTAATGCACACGGGATCAAGAAGAATCTGTGGATGAAATAAGGAAGTAATAAAGGAACATGCGGGTTCCTAACGCTTTCTACATTAAATGAAAAATAATAATACAAATATTAAAAAATTAATGTTAAATTTATTGCTTTAAAATTAAAAACAAAATATAAATTAAAAAATAAATAAAACTAAATTAAATTAAATTAAAATAAAAGTTAAGATCGAAATTAAAAAATAAAATTAAAATTAAAATAAGAATACAAATTAAAATTGAAATTAAAATTAAAATTAAGATTAACTTAAATGATTTGAATGAGAATTTAAATTTAGAGTGAAAGTAAAATTAATTATTAAAATGTAAACTAAAACGTAATTTAATATTTAAATTAAAATAAAAATTAAATTTTAATTTTTTTTTAATTTCAATATAAGTGAAATGAAAATTAATTATAAAGATTAAAACTTAAACGTAATTTAATATTAAAATTAAAATAATTAAAAAATATTCAAATTAAAATAAAAAGTAAATCAAAATTAAACTAAAACTGAAATTTAAATTAAAATCAAAATCAAAAAATAAAATTAAATTTAGAATTAAAATCAAAACTAAAACTAAAATAAAAATAAAAATTAAATACAATTCAATTATATATTTGATTTATGTTTATTATATATTTTTTAATACAATTTTATTTAATTAAATTAAATTTGGTAAACTCGTTTAATTGATTTTAATTTAAAAAAGAGCATTAGATATTTGTTCTATATACTCTAATTGGCCGTCGTCAGTTTTTAAAATTAAAAAAATAAAATTAAATTAATACTAAGCCGAAAACTAAAATTAAAATAACAGTTAAAATTGAAGTCGGAATTAAATTTAAAATAAGAAAAAAATAACTAAAATCATTATTAATATTAAAACTTAAAATTAAAACTAAAATTGAAATTAAAATTGAATTTAAAATTAAAACTAAAATTAATTATAAAAATTAGAACTGAAACTGAAATTTTAATATAGCCTGTAAAATTAAAATTAAAAATAAAATTTAAATTAAATTAAAAATAAAATTTAAATTAAATTAAATTAAAATTATAGTTAAAATTAACAGTAAAAATAAAATTAAAATTAATATAAAGACTTAAAACTAAAATAAATGAGAATTTAAATTTATAGTGAAATTGAAATTAATTATTAAAATTTTAACTAAAACGTCATTTAATATTTGAATTAAAATAAAAATTAAATTTTAATTTTTTAAAATTTAAATTTAAGTGAAATTAAAATTAATTATTATAATTAAAACGTAATTTAATATCAAAATTAAAATGAATATTAAAATTAAAATAAAAAATAAATCAAAATCAAAATTAAACTAAAACTAAAACTAAAATTTAAATTAAAATCAAAAAATAAAATTAAATTTAGAATTAGAATTAAACTCAAAACTAAAATAAAAAATTAAATTAAAACTAAAATTGAAATTAAAATAAGAATACAAATTAAAACTGAAATTTAAAATTTAGATTAAAATTAAAACTTAAAACTTAAATGAGAATTTAAAGTGAAAGTAAAATTAATTATTAAAATTTAAACTAAAACGTAATTTAATAATTATATTAAAATAAAAATTAAATTTTAATTTTTTTAAAATTTAAATATAAGTGAAATGAAAATTAATTATAAAGATTAAAACTAAAACGTAATTTAATATTCAAATTAAAATAAAAAGTAAATCAAAATTAAACTAAAACTGAAATTTAAATTAAAATCAAAATCAAAAAATAAAATTAAATTTAGAATTAAAATCAAAACTAAAACTAATACTAAAATAAAAATTAAATACAATTCAATTATTTATTTGTTTTTTTTTTTTTTTATAAAATTAAATTAATACTAAGCCGAAAACTAAAATTAAAATAAAAGTTAAAATTTAAAATTTAAAATTTAAATAAGAATTAAATTTAAAATAAAAAAAATAATAAAAAAAATAACTAAAATTATTATTAATATTAAAATTTAAAACTAAAACTAAAATTAAAATTGAATTTAAAATTAAAAATAAAATTAATTATTAAAATTAAAATTGAAACTGAAATTTTAATGTAACCTGTAAAATTAAAATTAAATTTAAAAATAAAATTGAAATTAAATTAAATTAAAATTATAGTTAAAATTAACAGTAAAACTAAAATTAAAATTATAATAAAAACTTAAAACTAAAACAAATGAGAATTTAAATTTATAGTGAAATTAAAATTAATTATTAAAATTAAAGCGTATTTAAATATTAAAATTAAAATGAATGTTGAAATTAAAATAAATCAAAATCAAAATTAAACTAAAACTGAAATTTAAATAAAATCAAAAAATTAAATTAAATTAAGAATTAAAATCAAAACTAAAATTAAAATTAAATACAATTCAATTATTTATTTGATTTATGTTATGCATTATAATAAAATGAATCATATATGAAATATATTTATTTTAATACAATTTTATTTAATTTAATTAAATTTGGTAAACTCTTTTAATTGATTTTAATTTAAAAAAGAGCATTCGATTTTTTTCTATATACTCTAATTGGCCGTCGTTGTCATTCTCAGTTTTTAAAATTAACAAAATAAAATGAAATTAATACTAAGGCGAAAACTACAATTAAAATAAAAGTTAAAATTGAAATTGGAATTAAATTTAAAATTAAAAAAAAAAAATAACTAAAATTATTATTAATATTAAAATTTAAATTAAAACTAAAATTTAATTTAAAATTAATATTAATATTAAAATTAAAACTAAAATTAATTATTAAAAGAAATTATTATTAAAAGAACTGAAACTGAAACGCAAGGGTATATTAAAATTAAAATTAAATTTAAAAATAAAATTGAAATTAAGATTAAAATAAAGTTAAAAGTAAGAGTAAAAATAAATATTTATAAAAATAAATATTGAAATTAAAATAAAAAGTAAATCAAAATTAAACTATAATTGAAATTTAAATTAAAATCAAAAAATTAAATTAAATTTAGAATTAAAATCAAAACTAAAACTAAAATAAAAGTTAAATACAATTCAATTATTTATTTGATTTATGTTATGCATTATAATAAAATGAATCATATATGAAATATATTTATTTTAAAACAATTTTAATTAATTTAATTAAATTTGGTAAACTCGTTTAGTTGATTTTAATTTAAAAAAGAGCATTCGATATTTTTTTATATACTCTAATTGGCCGTCGTTGTCATTCTCAGTTTTTATAAAATAAAATAAAATTAATACTAAGCCGAAAACTACAATTAAAATAAAAGTTAAAATTGAAATTGGAATTACATTTAAAATTAAAAAAATAACTAAAATTATTATTAATATTAAAATTAAAATTTAAATTAAAATTAAAACTAAAATTGAAATTAAAATTAAAATTTAATTTAAAATTAATATTAAAAGTAAAAGTAAAACTAAAAATAAAATTAATTATTAAAATTAGAACTGAAATTGAAACGCAGGTGTATATTAAAATTCAAATTAAATTTAAAAATAAAATTGAAATTGAAATTTAATTAAAAATTAAAGTTAAAATTAACAGTAAAAACTAAATTAAAATAAAAACTAAAATAACGATTAAAATCGAAATTAAAATTAAAATTAAAAGTTAAAATAAGAAAATAAATATAATAAAATAAAAATAAGAAAATTAATTTAAATTAAATAATTTTATTTAACTGAGTTTAGTAATTTCGTTTAATTATTTTTTTTTATTAAAATAGAGTACTCAATATTTTTTCTATACACTGTAATTTTGACCGTCATAGTCATTTGCAGTTTGTAATTGTTCAAATGCCTTGAATAGACTGTCTTATGCTGCTGCTTCCCTTGCTATTACAGCAACCACATCTTTTAATGAAGGAAACACTGAGTGAACATTGTGGGAGTAGTCATGAGAAAAAAATTTAGGTCCATTGTTTAAAATGTTAGAATAGGCTCTTAGTCACTTTTAAGTAATTTAAATACATTTTAAAGTAGAAAAAGCGCCAAATTGTTGATTTCCTAGTGTTTAAATTTTAGGGAACGTTCAGAAATTGCTAGCGCAGTCTGTAATTAGTAGGCGGTGGAGATTTACATTTTCTAAAATTGTAATTTGTTATACCAATTTAGTGTTTTTTTCTGGACATTATATATGAACTTAAAATATATGAATGGAAACCACAATCGGTTCTTTACAAGATGGTGGAAATAAAAAAAAAATGTTGTTGGATATTCACGTATTCGCTTGTTATTTGGCAGTGAAGTTCGCTGAATCAGTAAACATTTTGTCTGTGGTCACATCAATTGAATCTCTTCGTTTCATTATTTCTAGAATTCTCATTAGGAATTCAAAGTCGAAAATTAAATTTTCTTTTATAGAAATAAAATGTTGACAAAATTATCTATAGAAATTAAATTTAAAAAAAAAAATATATAAAAATAAAATTGTATATAAAAATAAAATTTTGAAAAAATTATCTATAGAAATAAATTGTTGACAAAATTATCTATAGAAATAAAATGTTGACAAAATTTTCTATAGAAATTAAATTTTGAGAAAATTTTCTATAGAAATAAAATTTTGACCAAAATTTTTTATAGATATAAAATTTTTACAAAATTATTTATAGAAATAAAATTTTGCAATATATGATTTTTTGGTAAAATGTTCTCCAAATTTTTGTAGATAATTTTTGGCTCGAGTGGCAACCGTGGTTGGAATAGATACAAAATCTCAATCACTTTCCCTTTTTCTCAACTGTAATGCTTTAATGCGCTATTATATTTCACAGTAATGACTGTTTTTTTTTTTTTCTAAATTATGAGAACTTCTTCATTGATTCATTTATTTTTTTTTTGCATCAGCAATAATTCTTTGTTTTTCGTATCTCACCATGTAGAACTTTCAACATATTCGTATTTTTAATTTCTTAAAAGCAAACAATTTCGCAATAACTTTGAACATCAATAAAGGCAAACAGAACCAAAAACAATTGCACAAAAGTTGTAACATTAACCCAGCAGGCAGTCGTCCGTTTGGCACACGTTCCCAAGACCTTCCCCCCATTATGCTCAATCAATCGTCGTTGAAATCGCGTTATATTCTTCCAACAGCAACACCGATTACCATGTATCATGTGCGTAAGTAACGCAAAACTCTTTCGTCAGAGTTCACTCAGACACGGAATGTAAACAAAGAAATATTTTTTCAGAATTTTTTCATCATACGGCGGGGGGGTTTGAAGATGAGACGCAAAGCGGAAGATCTTACTTAACTCAGCCGACGCTTTGGTGGAATACTTCCATTGGAATTTCTATAATAGTATACGCATATAGCACATCACAACCAATGGACAAATGATCTCATTGCAATGAAATTTAATGAAAATAATTCTGCAGAATTACGTCGGGCGCAAATTGTAATGGGTGCAGATGCAGACCGACTAAATATAGTGGCGACCATTTGTTGTTTTAACACACATGTTCTCCATCGGTAAATGGCATCAGAATGGTAGTGATGAACAACCATGGACCATTCAACTGAACCTGATTATCATGAAGATGATGAACATCATTAGTTACATTATTATACTCGTACATGGATGTGAAAGATGCAGCAGGAGCAGAAGTAGTTGTAGTCTACAACCACATACATTATCATCTGTAATCTACAATATCCCTTCTCTTAGGAGACAAACTATTACTGCAATTGGGGGGAAATATTATGAGAATTCTATGGAGAGGTACACAGGCGAAATTTTAGAAATGCACCACTTGGAGAAGCTTTGGAACACTCAGAAATGTCGCCAGTATTACTGAGAGGGAATAATTCACCGCTAAAAAAGTTTTAGGTGTTCGGTCGAAACTGGATTTGAACCCACGAACCCACGAATAAAATTATGCTCTTGAAACATGTTTGAGGTGATCATATTTCTTTGTCTTTGTCAAAATTTTATTTCTATAGAAAATGTTGTCAAAATATTATTTCTATAGATAATTTTGTCAAAATTTTATTTCTATAGAAAATTTTGTCAAAATTTTATTTCTATAGAAAATTTTGTCAAAATTTTATTTCTATAGAAAATTTTGTCAAAATTTTATTTCTATAGAAATTGTGTTCAAATTTTTATTTCTATATAAAATATTGTCAAATATTTTATTTCGAAAGAAAATTTTGTCAATATTTTATTTCAATAGAAAATTTTGTCAAAATATTTCTATAGATAATTTTGTTAAAATTTTATTTCGATATCAAATTTTGTAAAAATTTTATATATAGAAAAATTTTTCAAAATTTTATTTCTAAAAAAATTTTGTCAAAATTTTATTTCAATAGAAAATTTTGTCAAATTTTTATTTCTATAGAAAATTTTGCCAAAATTTTATTTCTATACAACATTTTGTCAAAATTTTATTTCTATAGAAAATTTTGTCAAAATTTTATTTCTATAGGAAATTTTGTCAAAGTTTTATTCCTATAGAGAATATTGTCAAAATTTTATTTCTATAGAAAATTTTGTCAATATTTTATTTCTATAGAAATTTTGTCAAAATTTTATTTCTATGGAAAATTTTGTCAAAATTTTATTTCTATAGAAAATTTTGTCAAAATTTTATTTCTATAAACAATTTTGTCAAATTTTATTTATATAGAAATTTTGTTCAAATTTTTATTTCTATAGAAAATATTGTCAAAATTTTTTTTTGAAAGAAAATTTTGTCAAAATTTTATTTCTATAGAAAATTTTGTCAAAGGTTTATTTCTATAGACAATTTTTCCAAAATTTTATTTCTGTAGAAAAATTTATCAAAATTTTATTTCTATAAACAATTTTTGTCAAAATTTTATTTCTATAGACAATTTTTCCAAAATTTTATTTCTGTAGAAAAACTTATCAAAATATATAGATAATTTTGTCAAAATTTTATTTCTATTGAACATTTTGTCAAAATTTTATTTCTATAGGAAATTTTGTCAAAGTTTTATTCCTATAGAAAATATTGTCAAAATTTTATTTCTATAGAAAATTTTGTCAACATTTTATTTCTATAGAGAATTTTGTCAATATTTTATTTCTAAAGAAATTTTGTCAAAATTTTATTCCTGTAGAAAATTTTTTCAAAATTTTATTTCTATAGGAAATTTTGTCAACATTTTATTTCTATAGAAAATTTTGTTTAAATTTTATTTCTATAGAAAATTTTGTTCAAATTTTTATTTCTATAGGAATTTTGTTCAAATTTTTATTCCTATAGAAAATATTGTCAATATTTAATTTCGTAAGAAAATTTTGTCATAATTGTATTCCTATAGAAAATTTTGTCAACATTTTATTCCTATAGAAAATTTTGTCAAAATTTTATTTCTATAGAAAATTTTGTCAAAATTTGTTTCTATAGAAAATTTTGTCAAAATTTCATTTCTATAGAAAATTTTCTCAAAAGTTTATTTCTATTGACAATTTTTCCAAAATTTTACTTCTGTAGAAAAATTTATCAAAATTTTATTTCTATAAACAATTTTTGTCGAAATTTTATTTCTATTGACAATTTTCCAAAATTTTATTTCTGTAGAAAAGCTTATCAAATATATATAGATAATTTTGTCAGAATTTTATTTCTATAGAAAGTTTTGTCAAAATTTTATTTCTATAGACAATTTTGTCAAAATTTTATTTCTATTGAACATTTTGTCAAAATTTTATTTCTATAGAAAATGTTGTCAAATTTTATTTCTATAGAAATTTTGTTAAAATTTTAATTTCTATAGAAAATATTGTCAACATTTTATTTCGAAAGAAAATTTTGTCAAAATTTTATTCCTATAGAAAATGTTGTCAAAATTTTATTTCTATAGAAAATTTTGTCAAAATTTTGTTTCTAAAAAAATTTGTCAACATTTTATTTCTATAGAAAATTTTGGTAAAATTTTATTTCTATAGAAAATTTTTTCAAAATTTTATTTCTATAGAAAACTTTGTTAAAATTTTATTTCGTTATCAAATTTTGTGAAAATTTTATTGCTATAGAAAATTTTGTCAAAATTTTATTCCTATAGAAATTTTGTCAAAATTTTATTTCTATAGAAAATTTTGTTAAAATTTTATTTCTACAGGAAATTTTGTCAAAATTTTATTTCTATAGAAATTTTGTTAAAATGTTTATTTCTATAGAAAATATTGTCAAAATTTTATTTCGAAAGAAAATTTTGTCAAAATTTTATTTCTATAGAAAATTTTGTCAAAATTTTGTTTCTTAGAAAATTTTGTCAACATTTTGTTTCAATAAAAAATTTTGTCAAAATTTTATTTCTATAGAAAATTTTGTCAAAATTTAATTTCTATAGAGAATTTTGTCAAAATTTTATATTTCTATACAAAATTTTGTCAAAATTTTATTTCTTTAGAAAATTTTGTCAAAATTTTATTTCTATAGAAAATTTTGTCAAAATTTTATAGTTATAGAAAAATTTTTCAAAATTTTATTTCTATAGAAACTTTTGTCAAAATGTTATTTCTATAGAAAAATATTTCTATAAAAGTTTGTAAAGTACCTCTTAGTTGTAGAGGAATATATTGCAAAATCTATCGAAGCATCAAGAATTCTACCAATCTACCAAACAGTAAAAAATCTAAATTTTTGGTAGAATTCTACCAACTGTCACCTACAAATTAACCAAATAAAGTTAAATTCGATATACCATAAAATTAATTACTTTCCTTCCCTCGTAAATAAATTTGTTCACTGTAGGCAAAATTGCCATAACAGAGAAACGTTCTTGCTGGTCTCTATGGTGTCGAATAATAAATTGGTCTGCATAGTTTTATGCCACAAAAAGAATGTGTGTGTGAGTGAGTAACTATTCCCATGTAGTGTAGAACAATGGACGTGTTCAAGTCCATTGAACTTATCTTATTTTACTTTATTATGATAACATTTGGTGTAAATTTCATTTAATATTTCTCACTCTCTATTTGTCAGTGTTTCAAAGCACAAAAATATTTGTACATGTAAATCGGCTCAATGATGGAGATTTTGCTACAAAACGGGCAAAAGTATCTGGGATAAGAGGAGGCTCTTTCCAGGGAAGTTTTTTTGTTTTGAAAATGGTGTAGCCTATTTCCAGATCAAGATATCGTTCTATGTTCCATTGAAATTATGTTGGCTTTATAATTACACATAATTGCTAGGTGGATGGCGAGGTTTGAGACTTTTTTTGAGGCTTACACGAACTCAGAACGATAACAGAGGACGGCCCTTGGACGGGGTTTATGGTTTTGTCCTATGGACAAAGTCCAAAGTGTCTTCAAATCGATATAAGTGACCTGCCTTCTACATGGGTTCGAAACTTTCTCCTATGGGCAGAGTCCACAATGGGTTAAGGCGATTTGAGACTTTTTTTAGGCTTACACGAACTCAGAACGATAACAGAGGACGGCCCTTGGACGGGGTTTATGGTTTTGTCCTATGGACAAAGTTCAAAGTGTCTTCAAATCGATATAAGTGACCTGCCTTCTACATGGGTTCGAAACTTTCTTCTATGGACAGTGCCCACAATGGGTTAAGGCGATTTGAGACTTTTTTTTAGGCTTACACGAACTCAAAACGATAACATAGGATGACCCTTGGACGGGGTTTAAGGGTTTTTCCTATGGATAAGGTCCAATGTGTCTTCAAATCGATATAAGTGATCTGCCTTCTACATGGGTTCGAAACTTTCTTCTATGGACAGAGCCCACAATGGGTTAACGCGATTTCAATGTGATATAAATGGTCGACCCTTGGGCGGGATTTGGTGCTTTCTCCTATGCACAGAATCCAAAGTGGGCTGATGCGATTTCCAAGAGATATAAATAGACTGCCTACGTATGAGCTTTGAGACATTGTCCATGTGGCAGAGTCTAATGTGGGCTAATTTGAACTCAAAACGATAACGGTTGATGGCCCATGTCTGAGTTGTAAGGTTTTTACCTGTGGACGATATCCAAATAGATTTGAAATGACACGTGTCCGGCCTTCGGTCGGAGATGAAGTATTTTCCTATCGACCAAGTTGGCTAACGCGATTTCAAAACCACGTAAGTATCCGGCCTTCGACCGGGGTTTCAAACTTTCTTCTGTGGACAGAGTCCACAGTGGGATAACGCCACTCGATAGTGATATAACGATCTACGTCCGAAGTTTAAGACCCCCTCCTATGAACAGAGTCCAAAGTGGCGTAACGCGATTTCGTAGTGATGTAAAGGGCCGATATTTGGCCGAGGTTTGAGATTTTCTCCTATGCACAAAGTTCAACAAATCTATAGAAATAAGTTGCCGGCCTACGGCCGGGGTTTTCAACTTTCTCCTGCGGACCGGGTGGGCCGTGATTTCAAGTGACCGACTTTTCCCCCGGCTCTAAGACCTTCTCCTATTCATAGGGTGAAATGTAGGCTAACGCGATTTCCTAGAGAGATAAGTCGATGGCTTTCGTACACAGAAAAAATACCACTAAATTTTTTCAATTAAAATTTTAATTGAGTTTTAAAAAATATTCAATTAAAAATTTAATTGGCTCAACAAATTTTTTATTGACATAAAAATCAATCACAACAATTAAGTGTATCAATTATTTGTTCACTTGGAACAACTAAGTTTTTAATTGAGTTTGGTGACTTATACTATCATTTCTTTGATTGACGAGATTTTAATTAAAAATTAATTGGATCAATTAATTTCGTGATTGAAGACAAACAAATAGTGAAAATGAACCCTAATTTTGTTTGTTTTCGTACTTTCGTGCTGGCGCTATGAATATGGACTACATAAATGTTAGCTCCAAAATCTAAATGAAGTAGGACCCCATAAAATTATATGGAAAGCAGCATTAAGGAAATAAACCCCAATATTTTAAACGCAAATAAACTCCCATTTTCATTTTGAGATTGTGTTCGTTTTCAAGTGGGCCTATATTCCCATTCGGAGATCATCGCATCAGATTTGATTTATGCGTGATTGGCCTTCAATCCCACATTTGGGGTCCTATTTCATTTGGGTTTTAGGGTTCAATTTCCTGAGGGCCACACTAATAGAAAAAATTACGTTCCATAATCGTGAACGGATGGTAACAAAATGAAACGGAAACGTTCATGAATAATCAAAACGGAATGTTTACGGTTTCGTCCACGGTTGTTCACGATTTCATGAACAGCTTTCTTTGGTCATGGAAAGTCCGTCGGTGGTACAATGTGCTAAGGCGACTGACTGTCAACGCGTATGGAGCAGATAATCCAGGTTCGAATTACGGTAACGATTTTTTTTAAATTCTTAACCATTACGTTTTCAGATCATGAATGCTGGTTGTTGTTTTGACAACGCATAGGGCCATATTATCGTTGTCAGATTGGCACAGTCTCTTCTCCTGTGAAAAGCGTTTTTTCTTAAATCTAAAGATTTAACTGAATTACTAAATTTCTTTAACCCTTTCACTACCGATGTCCACTCAGGAGGACATTCGGAAACGACTCAAAACTCATTTTCCCCTCTTAGTTTCGATTTATTTCTCGATGTTATTTCAAAGTAGAGGTTTTAATCTAAACCAGCTATAAATATTTTCCATATTGCCGAGCACTAAAATGCATTTTGTAAACTCCTTTAACAATAAACGAAAAATACGAAATTTTGAGACCATTTTTCTACTGTATGTCTCCAGCAAATGGACGTTCATACAAAAACTATAGCTAGTATTTTTTCTGGTTCTTTTTTGTATTTTTGTTCGCACTTCGAAAGATATTATTAAATAGCGCTTATTTTCGTAAGACAATTTGGTCACAATTCAAGCATCAAGTTTTCAGAACAAACTCATATAGCACGAGAAGTAATTGAAGTAAGTCCTCAAAATTACAATTTTTGTTCTACATGTTGTTTCTATAAGTAAAAAAGGAGAAAAATTAAAGTTATTAACATTAGGTTCACTTCGGTAGTGAAAGGGTTAAATCATAAATATTTTTCTTTACTTTAAGGAAAATTTGCCTTAGTTCAAAGACATACGACTTTAACGAAGGGAGAAAATTTTGTAAAAAAATGTATTTCTAGAAGAAATTTTGTCAACATTTTATTCCTATAGAAAATTTTGTCAATTTTTTATTCCAAGAAAAAAAACATTTTATTATTATAACAAGTAAGTAAAGTAGAAAGTCGGGCGGGGCCGACTATATCATACCCTAAACCACCATTACAGAATTAGTAATCATAAGCATTTGTGGGGTAACATATTGGTCTGGGAGATAAACCGCAGTTGCATATTTAAGAAAATTAAGGGGTACATGTCTATGGGTGCTTTGTGTCAATCTGACTATAGCTCATAGTCAATGTTGCCACGGAAAATGTTCGGTTTACCCTACAAGGACAAAAAAAGTTCCCTACTTTCCTATACATTCCCAAACAATTTTCCCTACTATATTTTTCGTTAAATTTTACATAACAAAAATGGTTCTAAGTACTTTATTGTCTTAACACATGATTATGCAACGTATATAACTTAGAATATAAATTTGTATTACCACCACAGTTGCCACAGTTGGTAGAATTCTACCCAAATTAGTAATCTTTTTTGTTAAATCTCTATAAAAATAAAATTTTGGAAAAAGTTTCTATAAACAAATTTTTGTGAGAAATTTTTCTATAGAAATAAAATTTTGACAATAAATTCTATAGAAATAAAATTTTGAGAAAAAATTCCACAGAAATAAAATTTTGAGAAAATTTTTTATAGAAATAATATTTTGAAAAAAAATTCTATAGAAATACAATTTTGACAAAATGTTCTATAAAATAAAATGTTGACAAAATTTTCTACAGGAATAAAGTTTACCACACATTGTTAAAGATCAAGCCTTGCCGGCTTCTAATTTCCTCCTCTAGAGCCACCAAAATATAAAAATTATTACAAATTGTGTTGAGTGAAAATGTCCTACATTGTGGCCCTACGTCTAAATATTAGAAAAACCCTACATATAGGGAATTTTCCCTACTTCTAGCAACACTGGTTGTGTTGATATTGCACCTACGGAGTTAGTATGCTACTAATATTGAGCCTATTATTAAAAAAGAGAAAATCGCTCAATTAGTGTGGGTAATAAATACAAATTTGTAAAAATCGAGCAATATTCTTATGTAAGAGCTACAAGTACGTATAAGTACGATAGGCTAGTACATCAAAATTTGAAATTTGAGCAACATTGGTTAATAAATAAGAGTACTATGGCCAAATTTGGGAAAATCGAGCGATACATATATATGGAAGCTATATCTAAATCTGAACCAATTTGCATAATATTTTGCGGGTTTGATTAATACCACAAAAGGTTACCTTGTGCAAGATTTGAGTAAGATCAGTTAAGAAATGAGGCCTGTATGGTCAAACATAAGGTTATTAGGGGCGAATTTTTCAAAATCGGGTGATACATATATGGGAGCTATATCTACATCTGAACCGATTTCGATGAAATTTTGCACATATAGTTAGTACTATAGAGGACTGGATCTAGCCAACTTTTAGTAAGATCGGTTAATAAATAAGGGTTCTATGGCCAAATTTGGGAAAATCGGGCTATACATATATATGGGAGCTATATCTAAATCTCAACCGATTTCGATGATTTTTTGCACATATAGTAAGTGCTATAGAAGACTACATTTAGCCAAATTTGGGTAAGATCGGTTGATAAATAAGGGTTTTATGGCCAAATTTAGAAAAATCGGACGGTACATATATATGGGAGCTATAGCTAAATCTGAACCGATTTCGATGATTTTTTGCACATATAGTTGGTGCTATAGAAGATTATATTTAGCCAACTTTGAGTAAGATCGGTTGATAAATAAAGGTTTTGTGGCCAAATTTGGGAAAATCGGGCGATACATATATATGAGAGCTATATCTAAATCTGAACCGATTTGGATGAAATTTTGCAGACTTGAAGGGCGATGGAAAAGATTACCTTTTGCCAAATTTGGTGACGATCCGTTTGAAAAAACGCGCAACGTGACCCCATTTGTCGAAATCGGGCGATACATATATATGGGAGCTATATCTAAATTTGATCCGATTTCTTCCAAATTCAATAGCGTTCGTCCTTGTGCCCAAAAACCTCCCTGTACCAAATTTCACCAAAATCGGTTAATAATTGCGACCGGAATCCTGTGAACAACAAATACATGGACAGACGGACGGACGGACACCAAGCGCTAGATGGACTCTGGAGGTGATTCTGAGTCGATCGGTATATATTTTATGGGGTCTAAAATCAATATTTCTGGTAGGCACATTTTTTGGCCGATCAAACTTTTTATACCCTGACCACTATGTGGTTTAGGGTATAAAAACATGTATCGAAATTTTATTCCTACATTTTATAAAATTTTATTCTTAAAGATTTTTTTTTAATTTTATTTCCAGAAAAAACTTTTATCAAAATTTTATTCTTAGAAAAAATTTTATCGAAATTTTTTCCAGAGAAAATGTGGTCAAAATTTTATTCCTAGAGCAAATTTTGCCAAAATTGTATTTTTTTAGAAATATTTGTTATATTTTTTTCTAACAAAAATTGTTAAAATTTTATTTGTGAAAATTTTATTTTTTTTTATTCCAAGGGAAAAAACATTTTATTATTATAGAAAAGTTTGTCGAAATTTTATTCCTTTATTTTATAAAATGTTATTCCTAAAGATTTTGTTTTCAAAATTATATTCCTAGAATAACTTTTATCAAAATTTTATTCCTAGAAAAAATTTTATGGAAACTTTTTTTCTAGAGAAAATTTTGCCAAAATTTTATTTTTTTTTTTTTATTTCTTAGAAAATATTGTCCAAATTTTATTTCTATACAAAATGAGAAATGTTTTAAAAAATCTACCAAATAGTAAAATATCTACTATTTTTGGTGGAATTCTACCAACTGTGGTAACCGTGGTGTAAGTTGTCAGTTGTAAATACTTCGGTACATCTTTAAAAAAGTTCGACTTTCGTATGAAATATTTGACAAAATAGATGAAAATTTCATTGAAATATAGAAAACCGGTTCACCGATGGTCAAACCCCGATTTTCTCGGTTAACCGAAAATACCAATTTTTCACTATCAGGTTTCGGTTTGTATAATTGAAACCGATAAAGAGTTTAACCGGTATCAGTTTTGACACCCTGTGGAAGGGCAGATATTTTCAACTATTTTACAATGAGTGAAACTGATTTTGATTGCATCACTTTCTTAACCTATGGTATCTATTTAAAATTCTAAAATTCTATATTTCAAAACACTGTACTGTATGAATCATAGTATATATAGACAGTGAAGAAGTAATAATAATAGCTTGTACATCAACAAATACCGTTCAAATAAATGGACTAGAGCGAAAAAACGATAAAACGAATATTCAAAACAGATTTCTCAAAATGACGAATATGCTATGCTGCTACTAAAAATATTTAATGAAGTGTAACATTTATGGCATAATGTCATAAATAAATCATAAATTAACACACATTGTATCCAAGCAGAAAAGAACAAAAAAATCCATATTGTCCCAGACAGAGAGTGTTTATTCACACTAATAATCATTATGATAGTAATGATGTTAATGATGATGGTATAACCATTAATATTAACATCATCCGTATAGTGAAATCATTTTTGCATTTTTTCTTTTTGTGACTAATTATTCGAATTTACCATAGATATAGATAGAAATGTCGAGTAATAATTAAATAAAACCTCCTACCACAACTAATTGACCTCCTCCGTTTATTAGCTTAATTCAATGAAATTTTAATAATATAATTGAGTTCATATTTTCGATGTGACATATTCAAAAATTCATCTATGAGTGAAATTATTTAATGATGATATCAGTAATAGCGGAATATATTAATAAATGTTGTCACAAAAAAAAATATTGTCATCGTTGTACTATTTTGATGATTTTCTTTTAATTTATCTTATGATGGTTTTATAATAGAGGAAAATATAATGTCATTACGCAGATACATGAAGTCATCTCTGGAAACTTACAAATTTTGATATTAAATTCTTAGTTTAAAATGCACAAAGTACTCAGGAAACTAAATCACTAAAATTTTTCCAATAAAACTTTAATTGACTCAACTAAGGTTTTAATTAAAACAAAAATAATTAACAAGTATATACGGCCGTAAGTTCGGCCAAGCCGAAGCTTGTGTACCCTCCATCATGGATTGTGTAGAAACTTCTACTAAAGACTGTCATCCACAATCGAATTACTTGGGTTGCGGTAAAACTTGCCGATGGCAAGGTATCTTAAAACTTCTTAACACCATCTTCTAAATTGTAAGTTAGTCCATACGGGGTGTATACAAAACAAAAAGAAGCCGATTAAATAGGTATATAATTCAGTTTGACAAAATTTTCTATAGAAATAAAATTTTGACAAAATTTTCTATAGAAATAAAATTTTGACAAAATATTCTATAGAAATAAAATTTGGACAAAATTTTCTATGGAAATACAAATTGGACAAAATTGTCTATAGAAATAAAATTTTGACAAAATTTTCTATGGAAATAAAATTTTGACAAAATTTTCTATAGAAATAAAATTTGGACAAAATTTTCTATAGAAATAAAAATTGGACAAAATTATCTATAGAAATAAAATTTTGACAAAATTTTCTTTAGAAATAAAATTTTGACAAAATTTTCTATTGAAATAAAATTTTGACAAAATTTTCTTTAGAAATAAAATCTTAACAAATGTTTCTATAGAAATAAAATATTGGCAAAATTTTCTATAGAAATAAAATTTTGGTAGATTATTTTTAGCTCGAGTGGCAACCATGATTATGAACCGATATGAACCAATTTTAGTGTGATTGGGGATCGACTATATATAATTATGGACCTATGTGGACAAATTTTTGCATGGTTGTAAGAGACCATATACCAACACCATGTACCAAATTTCAGCCAGATCAGATGAAATATGCTTCTCTTGGAGGCTCCAAATCTGGAGGTCCGTTTATATGGGGGCTATACGTAAAAGTGAATCGATATGGCTCATTTGTAATACCATCCGACCTACATCAATAACAACTACTTGTGCCAAGTTTCAAGTCGATAGCTTGTTTCGTTCGGAAGTTAGCATGATTTCAACAGACGGACGGACATGATTAGATCGACTCAGAATTTCACCACTACCCGGAATATATATACTTTATGGGGTCTTAGAGCAATATTTCGATGTGTTACAAATGGAATGACAAAGTTAATATACCCCCCATGCTATGGGGGAGGGTATAAAAAATTATTGTATCAATTAATGTTTTAATTAGATCATTATTTTACACATCATTTTGTGTTTGAAGAAATTAAAAATTAATTCGATGAATTAAAGACATGAAATCTTTGGCCTCACGACAATATTTTTTTTTCAGTGTGTAATACAGTTTATTAAAAATTTTCTAAGATTAATCAATTTTTTCTAAAATTAATCAAAATTTTCCTTCCTGGTGGGGAAATCCACCAGCAAGTCCATTACTGTTTGAGTGTATTTAGGCCAAAAACTAGATCTTAATTAGGCGAAGGCGGTATAGAAACTAATTTATAATTATTTTACAAATGTCATTTTGATTTCAGTTCTATACAAATATACACAATATAAATTATCGCTTTTGATGGAAAAAACTAAAATAAACAAAAATCATACATAACCAAGACCTTCAACGACAATATTTCTTAACAAAAAAAAAAAGCAAAACGAAATGCGGTGGGGCTACAAGAAAGAAAACAAAAATAATGTAAATTTTGTCCTTGACTTTGAAAACAAGAAAGTGATAAATACTCGACAAATAAGACATCTATATAGAATGGCGAGTTAATGTGAATAAAATCGAAAAATAATAAAAATATTGGTTATGGTGTCGGCTTTGACGTCTAGTCTTATTATCTTGGCCAAAAGGAAATGAGGGGGTGTGACATATATAATTTTAAAAGAAAAAGCAAAAAAAAACAAACATTGTTCATTGCGTATTTATATTTATTTTGGGAAGGGATATATAATGGTTTAACAAAGAAAATATTGAAAACTAAAGAAATAATGAATGAATTGTATTCATTAATTGATGTAGTATATAGGATGACGTAAGAAATGTAGTTGCCAATTTTTTCCCCCGAAAACTGTGACATCCGCGACAAATTAAATCCTATTAAAAGTATATTATTAGGTATTAGAAAGTAAAACTAATTTATGTTAGGGTGGATTTTAAGTGAATGAATTTGAAACTTTGATTTTGTTTTTAATTTTGACAAATTGCAGTATGCATAAGTTTATGTGAGGAAAATAAATCCGTATGTGAATATTCGATTCAGCGCCACTATATATTAAAAAATGAGTTATATACGAATACGAAATTTTTGTATTACCCCAAACGGCAATTGTCGTAGGACGGAGGTACTTTGTATTGCTTTAGAAATTCATTTGAATTATAAAATTTTGGTATAATTCTACCATAAATGGTAGATTTTTGATTATTTGGTATATTGATAGAATTCTTGATGTTTTGGTAGAATTTTCAAAATATTTCTATCCGACTAAAAGGTACTTAAATTTTCTATAGAAATAAAATTTTTTGTTTTAGAAAAAATTTGAAATAAATTTTTCTAAAGAAATAAAATTTTGACAAAATTTTCTATAGAAATAAAATTTTGCCAACATTTTCTATAGAAATATAATTTTATAAAAATATTCTATTGAAATAAAATTTTACAAAAATTTTCTATAGAAGTAAAATTTTTACAAAATTTTCTATAGAAATAAAATTTTGACAAAATTTTCTATCGAAATAAAATTTTAACAAAATTTTCTATAGAAATTAAATTTTGACAAAATGTTCTATAGAAATAAAATTTTTCCAAAATTTTCTATAGAAATAAAATTTTTCCAAAATTTTCTATAGAAATAAAATTTTGAAAAAGTTTCTACAAAAAAAAATTAAATTTTGACAAAATTTTCTATAGAAATAAAATTTTATAAAAATTTTCTATAGAAATAAAATTTTATAAAAATTTTCTATAGAAATAAAATTTTGAAAAATTTTCTATAGAAATAAAATTTTGAAAAATGAAATATTTTCGTTCCGACCAGGGGTTGAATCTGAGTATGCTGGCACCATAACAGAATGCCTTAGCACAACGGTTGACACAGTTAATATAATGCCACCATAAATAGTAGATTTTTTATTGTTTGGTATATTGGTAGAATTATTGATGTTTTGATAGAATTTTCAAAATATTTCTATCCGACTAAAAGGTACTTAGATTTTCAATAGAAATACATTTGTGAAAAAATTGTCTATAGAAATACAATTTTTAAAATCTTTATAAAATTTTCTATAAAAAAAAAAATTGACAAAATTTTTCTTTAGAAATAGAATTTTGACAAAATTTTGTATAGAAATAAAAATTTGACAAAATTTTCTATAGACATAAAGTTTTGGCAAAATTTTCTGTAGAAATAAAATGTTGACAAAATTTTCTATAGAAATACAATTTTGACAAAATTTTCTATAGAAATAAAATTTTGACAAAATTTTCTATAGAAATAAAATTTTAACAAAATTTTCTATAGAAATAAAATTTTGACAAAATTTTCTATAGAAATAAAATTTTAACAAAATCTTCTATAGAAATAAAATCTTGACAAAATTTTCTATGGAAATAAAATGTTACAAAAATTTTATATAGATATACAATTTTACAAAACTTTTATATAGATATAAAATTTTGCAAAAATTCTCTATAGAAATAAAATTTTGCCAAAATTATCTATAGAATAAAATTTTGAAAGAAATTTCTACAGAAATAAAACTTCGACAAAATTTTCTATTAAAATCAAGTTTTGAAAAATTTTCTACAAAAATAAAATTTTGACAAAATTTTCTACAGGTATAAAATGTTGACGAAAATTTTCTACAGAAATAAAATGTTGACAAAATTTCCTCAAGAAATAAAATTTTGCCAAAATTTGCTATTTTGACAAAATTTTCTATAGAAATAAAATTTTGACAAAATTTTCAATAGAAATAAAATTTTGACAAAATTTTCAATAGAAATAAAATTTTGACAAAATTTTCAATAGAAATAAAATTTTGACAAAATATTCTATAGAAAAACAAGTATATACGGCCGTAAGTTCGGCCAGGCCGAATCTTATGTACCCTCCACCATGGATTGCGTAGGAACTTCTACTAAAGGCTGTCATCCACAATCGAATTACTTGGGTTGCGATAACACTTGCCGATGGCAAGGTATCGTAAAACTTTTTAACACTGTCTTCTAAATTGTAAGTTAGCCCATACGGGGTATATATTAAACAAAAAAAGGCCGATTAAATACGTATATAATCTAGTTTGACAAAATTTTCTATAGAAATAAAATTTTGACAAAATTTTCTATAGAAATGAAACCTTGACAAAATTTCCTATAGAAATAAAATTTTGACAAAATTTTGTATAGAAATAAAATGTTGACAAAATTTTCTACAGAAATAAATTTTTTACAAAATTTTCTATAGAAATAAAATTTTGACAAACATTTCTATAGAAATAAACTTTTGACAAAACTTTCTATAGAAATGAAATTTTAACAAAACTTTCTATAGTAATAAAATTTGACAAAATTTTCTATGGAAATAAAGTTTAGGTAGATTACAAAATTTTCTATAGAAATAAAATTTTGACAAAATTTTCTATGGAAATAAAATTTTGACAAACATTTGTATAGGAATAAACTTTTGACAAAACTTTCTATAGAAATGAAATTTTGACAAAACTTTCTATAGTAATAAAATTTGACAAAATTTTCTATGGAAATAAAGTTTTGGTAGATTATTTTTGGCGATATGGACCAATTTTTGTGTAATAAGTCATCGGCTATATATAACTAAAGACCGATATGGACCAATTTTTACATGGCTGTTAGAGGCCATATATTGACAAAATGTACCAAATTTCAACCGTATCGGATGACTTTTGCTCCTCCAAGAGGTTCCGGACGTCAAATCTGGGGACGGTTTATATGGGAACTATATATAATTATAGACCGATATGGACCAATTTTTGCATGGTTGTTAGAGACCATATACTAACACCATGTACCAAATTTCAACTGGATCGGATGAATTTTGCTCTTCCAAGAGGCTCCGGAGTTCAAATCTGGGGATCGGTTTATATGGGGGCTATATATAATTATGGACCGATATGGACCAATTTTTGCATGGTTATGAGAGGCCGTAAACTAACATCAGGTACCAAATTTTAACCGGATCGGATGAATTTTGCCCCTCCAAGAGGCTCCGGAGGTCAAATCTGGGGATCGGTTTATATGGGGGCTATATATAATTATGGACCGATATGGACCAATTTTTGCATGGTTGTTAAAAACCGTATGCTAAGACCACGTACTAAATTTCAACCGGATCGGATGAATTTTGCTCCTCCAAGAGGCTCCGGTGGTCAAATCTGGGGATCGGTTTATATGGGAGCTATATATAATTATGGACCGATATGGACCAATTTTTGCATGGTTGTTAGATGCCGTATACTAACATCAGGTACCAAATTTCAACCGGATCGGATGAATTTTGCCCCTCCAAAAGTCTCCGGAGGTCAAATCTGGGGATCGGTTTATATGGGGGCTATATATAATTATGGACCGATATGGACCAATTTTTGCATGGTTGTTAGAGACCATATACTAACATCAGGTACCAAATATCAATCTGATCGGATGAATTTTGCCCCTCCAAGAGGCTCCGGAGGTCAAATCTGGGGATCGGTTTATATGGGGGCTATATATAATTATGGACCGATATGGACCAATTTTTGCATGGTTGTTAGAGACCGTATACTAAGACCACGTACCAAATTTCAACCGGATCGGATGTATTTTGCTGCTCCGGGAGGCTCCCCAAGCCAAATTTGGGGATCGGTTTATATGGGGGCTATACGTAAACGTGGTCCGATATGGCCCATTTTCAATACCATCCGACCTACATCAATAACAACTACTTGTGCCAAGTTTCAAGTCGATAGCTTGTTTCGTTCGGAAGTTAGCGTGATTTCCACAGACGGACGGACAGCCGGACAGACGGACGGACGGACAGACGGACAGACGGACAGACGGACGGACGGACGGACATGCTTAGATCGACTCAGAATTTCACCACGACCCAGAATATATATACTTTATGGGGTCTTAGAGCAATATTTCGATGTGTTACAAACGGAATGACAAAGTTAATATACCCCCATCCTATGGTGGAGGGTATAAAAAATTTTTTCCCCCGAAAACTGTGACATCCGCGACAAATTAAATCCTATTAAAAGTATATTATTAGGTATTAGAAAGTAAAACTAATTTATGTTAGGGTGGATTTTAAGTGAATGAATTTGAAACTTTGATTTTGTTTTTAATTTTGACAAATTGCAGTATGCATAAGTTTATGTGAGGAAAATAAATCCGTATGTGAATATTCGATTCAGCGCCACTATATATTAAAAAATGAGTTATATACGAATACGAAATTTTTGTATTACCCCAAACGGCAATTGTCGTAGGACGGAGGTACTTTGTATTGCTTTAGAAATTCATTTGAATTATAAAATTTTGGTATAATTCTACCATAAATGGTAGATTTTTGATTATTTGGTATATTGATAGAATTCTTGATGTTTTGGTAGAATTTTCAAAATATTTCTATCCGACTAAAAGGTACTTAAATTTTCTATAGAAATAAAATTTTTTGTTTTAGAAAAAATTTGAAATAAATTTTTCTAAAGAAATAAAATTTTGACAAAATTTTCTATAGAAATAAAATTTTGCCAACATTTTCTATAGAAATATAATTTTATAAAAATATTCTATTGAAATAAAATTTTACAAAAATTTTCTATAGAAGTAAAATTTTTACAAAATTTTCTATAGAAATAAAATTTTGACAAAATTTTCTATCGAAATAAAATTTTAACAAAATTTTCTATAGAAATTAAATTTTGACAAAATGTTCTATAGAAATAAAATTTTTCCAAAATTTTCTATAGAAATAAAATTTTTCCAAAATTTTCTATAGAAATAAAATTTTGAAAAAGTTTCTACAAAAAAAAAATTAAATTTTGACAAAATTTTCTATAGAAATAAAATTTTATAAAAATTTTCTATAGAAATAAAATTTTATAAAAATTTTCTATAGAAATAAAATTTTGAAAAATTTTCTATAGAAATAAAATTTTGAAAAATGAAATATTTTCGTTCCGACCAGGGGTTGAATCTGAGTATGCTGGCACCATAACAGAATGCCTTAGCACAACGGTTGACACAGTTAATATAATTCCACCATAAATAGTAGATTTTTTATTGTTTGGTATATTGGTAGAATTATTGATGTTTTGATAGAATTTTCAAAATATTTCTATCCGACTAAAAGGTACTTAGATTTTCAATAGAAATACATTTGTGAAAAAATTGTCTATAGAAATACAATTTTTAAAATCTTTATAAAATTTTCTATAAAAAAAAAATTGACAAAATTTTTCTTTAGAAATAGAATTTTGACAAAATTTTGTATAGAAATAAAAATTTGACAAAATTTTCTATAGACATAAAGTTTTGGCAAAATTTTCTGTAGAAATAAAATGTTGACAAAATTTTCTATAGAAATACAATTTTGACAAAATTTTCTATAGAAATAAAATTTTGACAAAATTTTCTATAGAAATAAAATTTTAACAAAATTTTCTATAGAAATAAAATTTTGACAAAATTTTCTATAGAAATAAAATTTTAACAAAATCTTCTATAGAAATAAAATCTTGACAAAATTTTCTATGGAAATAAAATGTTACAAAAATTTTATATAGATATACAATTTTACAAAACTTTTATATAGATATAAAATTTTGCAAAAATTCTCTATAGAAATAAAATTTTGCCAAAATTATCTATAGAATAAAATTTTGAAAGAAATTTCTACAGAAATAAAACTTCGACAAAATTTTCTATTAAAATCAAGTTTTGAAAAATTTTCTACAAAAATAAAATTTTGACAAAATTTTCTACAGGTATAAAATGTTGACGAAAATTTTCTACAGAAATAAAATGTTGACAAAATTTCCTATAGAAATAAAATTTTGCCAAAATTTGCTATTTTGACAAAATTTTCTATAGAAATAAAATTTTGACAAAATTTTCAATAGAAATAAAATTTTGACAAAATTTTCAATAGAAATAAAATTTTGACAAAATTTTCAATAGAAATAAAATTTTGACAAAATATTCTATAGAAAAACAAGTATATACGGCCGTAAGTTCGGCCAGGCCGAATCTTATGTACCCTCCACCATGGATTGCGTAGGAACTTCTACTAAAGGCTGTCATCCACAATCGAATTACTTGGGTTGCGATAACACTTGCCGATGGCAAGGTATCGTAAAACTTTTTAACACTGTCTTCTAAATTGTAAGTTAGCCCATACGGGGTATATATTAAACAAAAAAAGGCCGATTAAATACGTATATAATCTAGTTTGACAAAATTTTCTATAGAAATAAAATTTTGACAAAATTTTCTATAGAAATGAAACCTTGACAAAATTTCCTATAGAAATAAAATTTTGACAAAATTTTGTATAGAAATAAAATGTTGACAAAATTTTCTACAGAAATAAATTTTTTACAAAATTTTCTATAGAAATAAAATTTTGACAAACATTTCTATAGAAATAAACTTTTGACAAAACTTTCTATAGAAATGAAATTTTAACAAAACTTTCTATAGTAATAAAATTTGACAAAATTTTCTATGGAAATAAAGTTTAGGTAGATTACAAAATTTTCTATAGAAATAAAATTTTGACAAAATTTTCTATGGAAATAAAATTTTGACAAACATTTGTATAGGAATAAACTTTTGACAAAACTTTCTATAGAAATGAAATTTTGACAAAACTTTCTATAGTAATAAAATTTGACAAAATTTTCTATGGAAATAAAGTTTTGGTAGATTATTTTTGGCGATATGGACCAATTTTTGTGTAATAAGTCATCGGCTATATATAACTAAAGACCGATATGGACCAATTTTTACATGGCTGTTAGAGGCCATATATTGACAAAATGTACCAAATTTCAACCGTATCGGATGACTTTTGCTCCTCCAAGAGGTTCCGGACGTCAAATCTGGGGACGGTTTATATGGGAACTATATATAATTATAGACCGATATGGACCAATTTTTGCATGGTTGTTAGAGACCATATACTAACACCATGTACCAAATTTCAACTGGATCGGATGAATTTTGCTCTTCCAAGAGGCTCCGGAGTTCAAATCTGGGGATCGGTTTATATGGGGGCTATATATAATTATGGACCGATATGGACCAATTTTTGCATGGTTATGAGAGGCCGTAAACTAACATCAGGTACCAAATTTTAACCGGATCGGATGAATTTTGCCCCTCCAAGAGGCTCCGGAGGTCAAATCTGGGGATCGGTTTATATGGGGGCTATATATAATTATGGACCGATATGGACCAATTTTTGCATGGTTGTTAAAAACCGTATACTAAGACCACGTACTAAATTTCAACCGGATCGGATGAATTTTGCTCCTCCAAGAGGCTCCGGTGGTCAAATCTGGGGATCGGTTTATATGGGAGCTATATATAATTATGGACCGATATGGACCAATTTTTGCATGGTTGTTAGATGCCGTATACTAACATCAGGTACCAAATTTCAACCGGATCGGATGAATTTTGCCCCTCCAAAAGTCTCCGGAGGTCAAATCTGGGGATCGGTTTATATGGGGGCTATATATAATTATGGACCGATATGGACCAATTTTTGCATGGTTGTTAGAGACCATATACTAACATCAGGTACCAAATATCAATCTGATCGGATGAATTTTGCCCCTCCAAGAGGCTCCGGAGGTCAAATCTGGGGATCGGTTTATATGGGGGCTATATATAATTATGGACCGATATGGACCAATTTTTGCATGGTTGTTAGAGACCGTATACTAAGACCACGTACCAAATTTCAACCGGATCGGATGTATTTTGCTGCTCCGGGAGGCTCCCCAAGCCAAATTTGGGGATCGGTTTATATGGGGGCTATACGTAAACGTGGTCCGATATGGCCCATTTTCAATACCATCCGACCTACATCAATAACAACTACTTGTGCCAAGTTTCAAGTCGATAGCTTGTTTCGTTCGGAAGTTAGCGTGATTTCCACAGACGGACGGACAGCCGGACAGACGGACGGACGGACAGACGGACAGACGGACAGACGGACGGACGGACGGACATGCTTAGATCGACTCAGAATTTCACCACGACCCAGAATATATATACTTTATGGGGTCTTAGAGCAATATTTCGATGTGTTACAAACGGAATGACAAAGTTAATATACCCCCATCCTATGGTGGAGGGTATAAAAAATTTGACAAAATTTTCTATAGAAATAAAATTTTGACAAAATATTCTATAGAAATAAAATTTTGACAAAATTTTCTATAGAAATAAAATTTTGACAAATTTTGACAAAATTTTCTATAGAAATAAAATTTTGACAAAATTTTCTATCGACATAAAATTTCGGCAAAATTTTCTACAGAAATAAAATGTTGACAAAATTTTCTATAGAAATAAATTTTTGACAAAATTTTCTATAGAAATAAAATTTTGACAAAATTTTCTATAGACATAAAATTTTGACAAAATTTTCTATAGAAATAAAAGTTTGACAAAATATTCTATAGAAATAAAATGTTGACAAAATTTTCTATAGAAATAAAATTTTGACAAAATTTTCTATCGAAATAAAATTTTAACAAAATTTTCTATAGAAATTAAATTTTGACAAAATGTTCTATAGAAATAAAATTTTGCCAAAATTTTCTATAGAAATAAAATTTTGAAAAAGTTTCTACAAAAAAAATTAAATTTTGACAAAATTTTCTATAGAAATAAAATTTTATAAAAATTTTCTATAGAAATAAAATTTTAATAAAAATTTTCTATAGAAATAAAATTTTGACAACATTTTCTATAGAAATAAAATTTTGACAAAAATTTTCTACAGAAATAAAATTTTGCCAAAATTTTCTATAGAAATACATTTTTACAAAAATTTTCTTCAGAAATAAAATTGTACAAAAATTTTCTTCAGAAATAAAATTTTGAAAAAGTCAATTGGCACAGGTTAAAGTACCCTCGTGGTGAAGGTTTTAATTTCATATCCATTAATTTTTGGAGTTTTTTGTTGACTTTCTATTCTTTTTTGCAACATTTAATTGTTTAAAATTTAAATTTTCATTTTAATACACCAAATGACATATTTTCTAAAACTGGCCCAGAAGAAATTCATAGGAAGTGGAAAAAATGATGGAGTATCCAGGTGTGCTATTACAAAGAAATGTGTGGAAACGCTTTCAATTTTTTTCTTGGGTGAAAAATTTTCTAAATTCAATTAAAATTTTAATTCGGAAAATTTTGGTAATTTTTTTTTCTTTGTAGGATTTAGTAGATAAGCAGCAATGAATTCAAATCATTACTAAAATTATATGCAAGTTAAAAAATGAAAAAAACCAAAGACTTGGAAAACATTTCCTTTTTTTTTTGTTTGTTTGACTTTTATTCCATAATAGTTCTTTGGCTACCTTTCGTTCGTGGTTACTGCATAATTTTAATGATGAACCCTGCTCTAGGCTAGCAAAGATAAAGGCTTCCCACGTTTTCCTGTCTCGTTTCATCACAGCACCATGACTATATATCGCCCCAAAACGAAGTGGTTACTTTTTTCTCTGTACCTATGCCAACAATTTGTATTCTTCATTTGAATTTTGGTGCGCTTTAGTGTTAGTGTGCTTTAGGTTGTTCGTTTTCGATTTGTTGTATACGAATTTTTGAATCGAGTGCCAGAAAATCAACATGAACAAGAGCAATTTTTCAACTGATTTTATTTACTGTTCTACCACCAGTGATTTTTGTTTGCACTCCTCTATTTTTGATTTCGTTCTGCACACTTCCCACTTCCATGTCGTTAAAATAAAATTGTATACAAAATTTTATGAAGAGAAACCCACACATTTGTCATATAAGAAATTTTGCGTATAAAGGAAATTCACATCAAAATTTTTCATGATATAGGTAAAAAAATAAGGTGATCATGATAGAAGTTGATTCATAGAAAAACTGAATGTGGCATCAAACTCTTGGTTTTACTTTAACTTACCAATTTATGTATTGTATGCACGCTCACAAAAAATCGCTTCTGTAACATATACTCCCAAACATATTTTGCTTCAAGCATATATATTTTTGGGTATTGCCCAAACATTTATATGTTTGATCTCTTCCAATATATAATATGTTTGAAAGCATATTGGTCTAAACAATATATGTTTGGGTAGTCTAAGTTCCAAACATTTTGTATTTTTGCATCCAAATTCAATAATGGTGTCTTCCAAAAAACAATATGTTATTATGTGAACATATAATATGTTTGGAAGCATTTTGCATCCAAAAATATTATATGCTTAAAAAAAATTCTCCCAAACAATATTGTGCTCAAAATTTTATTTATTTATTTATATATTTACAATCATAATGAATTATGAAAATAAACAGGTAATATAGGTGCTAACAACATAGGTTTTGGACCTGAATGCTCAAAATTTTGTTTCTGCCCAATTGTATATTCCCCCACATCTTTCTCACTTCCACGAGATTTTTTAGTTCTTAGCACCTTTTTCTGTAGTACAAACATTGTAGAAGAAATTATTCAATTGTATGATTTTTTTTATTTTAATTTTACCTTTTGCCGGACGGGGATTCGAACAGCGGACCGCACAGTTTGTAAGGATCAAAGAAGTAGCTGATCAATTGCCCAAGGAAAAATAAAATGTTAATTTTGTAATAACAAGCAACAACCACCAACTTAATTCAATATCGCTCCCTGTTAAATAGCGCTCCAAGCTACTAAACACATATATGTTTATAGGCTATTTCTAAATTAATATATGTTTGCATCCAAGCATATTATATTTACAAACATTTTATGTCCCAAACATAATATGTTCTAACATATTAACATATATGTCCCAAACATGTTATGCTACTTTATGAACATTATATGCTTGCACTCAAAAATATTGTGTTTAAAAATTTGTGTTCCAAACATATAATGTTTATAGCCAAACATATGAAAAACAGTCTTTTTCATCCGTGTGGCTATTGAAACCAATAAAATACACAAATTAAAAAAAATAAATAAAATTAAAGTAAATTTAAATAAAAATTAAACTTATTTTTATGTTAGCCTGACAAGCAATGCAGGCTGGTTCTTCGTCCAAATTAATTATTTTATAATTTTAATACGAGTTTATTGGGCATGAAGAGGCGTTTTCTTTTAATAGCTTCATAATCAATCAATTTCTTAATCTTCATATCCAATAAAAGAATTGTAATAATAATAATATGTTAAAAAATTAAATTTTTATTATTACATTCAGAAAAACAATGAAAACCATTACAATTACATTAATTCAATAAATTAGAATACATAATTCTATATAAGAAATTTATATTCAGTAAAATCAAATCCACTTTAAATTTTTGTTACACCAAATTGAATTAGATTAAATTTGCCTTTATTTAATTAAATCAAATTTAATGAGTTCATTTAAATTTTATATTAATAATATAATGTTTATTTTATTATTAACAATTTTTTCTTATATAAAACAAAAACAATATTAAATTAAATTTGTGTTACACTTAATTGAATCAGATCAATAGTTTCTTCATTTGGTCCAATTTAACTATATCAAATTTAATTAACACTTAAATGAGCACTGTATCTTTTAAGATACAACCAGAGAAAAAGTCTTACAGTTTTGACCGAATTCTATAAAATCAAGTTTGTTTCATTTAAAATATCACAGCGCTATTTTTAAAAATATTTTTTCGGAAAGTTTGTAGTACTTCTGAGTAATCTGCAGTCAAAATTGAAAATCAATTTGTGACACAAAATTCAAAAAACTACGAAAAGGAAGTTAAATAATATTCACCAGAGATGAAATAAATGTTGGTAAAAAAGCTGTGTAATGCCAAAATATCTCTATTCTCTACTCTCTCTTTTTTTTAAATAAGCCACTATTAAAAAAAAAAGACATATTTTTTTGAACAAAATGTAGTATGCACATTTTCTTTTTTACCATTTGTCATTACTTTGAAAGATATCATTCATTAATTATTTTTGTTTTCTTTTTTATTTTTTCCAGGTATGTTCACTGAAATTAATTTTTAAGAATACCCTATTCAAATGTAAGTTTAAAATTTATATTTCATTTGGATGTAAAAACATGACCGGCTCATCCAACATAATTAAAGGCAATGATTTTAGTTTACAAACAAACAGCAAAATCTGTATCCCAAAATGTACACTCGAACCATACAAAAATTGGTCCACATCGGTCCATAATTATATATAACCCTCATATAAACCGATCCCAAGATTTGGCTTGCGGAGCCTCAAAGAGAAGCAAATTTCATCCGATCCGGCTGAAATTTGGTACATGGTGTTGGTATAGTCTCTAACAACCATGCAAAAATTGGTCCATGTCGGTCCATAATTATATATAGCCTCCATATAAACCGATCCCCAGATTTGGCTTGCGGAGCCTCTAAAAGAAGAAAATTTCATCCAATCCGGTTGAAATTTGGTACATGGTGTTAGTATATGGTATCTAGTAACCATGCAAAAATTGGTCCATGTCGGTCCATAATTATATATAGCCCCCATATAAACCGATCCCCAGATTTGGCTTGCGGAGTCTCTAAGAGAAGAAAATTTCATCCAATCCGGTTGAAATTTGGTACATGGTGTTAGTATATGGTCTCTAAAAACCATGCAAAAATTGGTTCATATCGGTTCATAATTATATAGCCCCCATATAAACCGATCCCCAGATTTGGCTTGCGGAGCCTCTAAGAGAAGAAAATTTCATCCAATCCGGTTGAAATTTGGTACATGGTGTTAATATATGGTCTCTAACAACCGTGCCAGAATTGGTCCATATCGGTCCATAATTATATATATCCCCCATATAAACCATTCTCCAGATTTGACCTCCAGAGCCTCTTGGAGGAGCAAAATGCATCCGATCCGGTCCAAATTTGGAACGTGGTGTTAGTATATGGCCGCTAACAACCATACCAAAATTGGTCCATATCGGTCTATAGTTATATATAGCCGATCTCCAATAACACAAAAATTGGTCCATATCGGTTCATAATCATGGTTGCCACTCGTGCCAAAAATAATCTACCAAAATTTTATTTTTATAGAAAATTTTGTCAAAATTTTATTTCTATAGAAAATTTTGTCAAAGTTTTATTTGTATAGAAAATTTTGTGAAAATTTTATTTCTATAGAAAATTTTTTGAAAGTTTTATTTCTATAGAAAATTTTGTCAAAATTTTATTTCTATAGAAAATTTTGTCAAAATTTTATTTGTATAGAAAATGTTGTGAAAATTGTATTTCTATAGAAAATTTTATTAAAATTTTATTTCTATAGAAAATTTAGTCAAAATTTTATTTCTATAGAAAATTTTGTCAAACTGAATTATATACGTATTTAATCGTTCTTTTTATACCCACCACCATAAAATGGTGACGGGGGTATAATAAGTTTGTCATTCCGTTTGTAACACATCGAAATATCGATTTCCGACTATATAAAGTATATATATTCTTGATCAGGGAGAAATTCTAAGACGATATAAGCATGTCCGTCTGTCCGTCTGTCTGTCTGTCTGTCTGTCTGTTGTAATCACGCTACAGCCTTCAATAATGGCGCTATCGTCCCGAAATTTGGCACAGATTAGTTTTTTGTTTGCAGGCAGGTCAAGTTCGAAGATGGGCTATATCGGTCCAAGTTTTGATATAGTCCCCATATAAACCGACCTCCCGATTTGGGGTCTTGGGCCTATAAAACCCGTAGTTTTTACCAGATTTGCCTGAAATTGGAAATCTAGAGGTATTTTGGGACCATAAAGAGGTGTGTCGAAAGTGGTCCGTATCGGTCCATGTTTTAGTATAGCCCCCATATAGACCGATCTCCCGATTTTGCTTCTTCGGCGTCTAGAAACTATATTTACCATCCGATTTGCCTGAAATTGTAAATCTAGAGGTATTGTGGGACTATAAAGAGGTGTGTTGAAAATGGTCCATATCGGTCCATGTTTTGGTATAGCCCCTATATAGACCGATCTTCCGATTTTGCTTCTTACGCGTCTAGAAACAGTATTTTCTATCCGATTTGTATGAAATTGAAAATCTAAAGGTATTTTGGGACCATAAAGAGGTGTGTCGAAAATGGTCCGCATCGGTCCATGTTTTGATATAGCCCCCATATAAACCAACCTCCCGATTTGAAGTCATGGGCCTATAAAAGCCGTAGTTTTTATCCAATGTGCCTGAAATTGAAAATATAAAGGTATTTGAGGACCATAAAAAGGTGTGCCGAAAATGGTTCTCATCGGTCCATGTTTTGGTATAGCCCCCATATAGACCGATATCCCGATTTTGCTTTTAGGGCTTCTAGAAACTATATTTACCATCCGATTTGCCTGAAATTTGAAATCTAGAGGTATTTGAGGACCATAAAAAGGTGTGCCGAAAATGGTGCTCATCGTCCATGTTTTGATATAGCCCCCATATAGACTGATCTCCCATTTTGCTTCTTGGGCTTCTAGAAACTATATTTACCATCCGCTTTGCCTGAAATTCTTGAGCTACAATAAACTGTATTTATTACATGATTTGCCTGAAATTCGAAATCTAGAGGGATTTTTAGACCACAAATAAGAGTGCCGAAATTGAGGTATATCGGTGCATTTTTTGGTATAACCTCCATATAGACTGATCTCTCTATTTTTACTTCTTGGGCGTCTAGAGACTATATTTTCTGGCCGATTTGTTTGAAATTGAAACCCTGGAGGTATTTTAAGATCACAAATATGTGAGCAGCAAATGGTGCCTATCGGTCCATGTTTTGGTATAGCCCCCATATACACCGATCTCCCGGCTTTATTTCTTGGGCTTCTAGAATCCGTAGTTTTTATCCGATTTGCTGGAAATTAGTAATCTATAATAAAATTTTAGACAAACGAAATTTCTTTTTCTTATAAAGTGTTTTCGTTTATTCAACAATTGTCTCTAAAATTTGTGTCAAAAGAAATCTTTGCTTGTCTAAAATTACGTTTCTCAAAAAAGAAAACACTTCTTTCAGGGTACACAGAAAATATTATAACTTTTGAGCTAACAATAAATTGTTGTTACAGAAAATTTTTAAGTTCAACAAAATTTTTGTTAATATAACAAAATGTTTGTTGATATAACAAAATTGGTTGCTAAAGTGACTAAAATCTTAATTGTATTTACAAATTACGTTGTTAGCTCAAATTTAAACATAATTTTAATTGTATTCACAATCAAATTAATTGATATTTTTTGTGTGTATAGCAGACGCACTGATCATGAAAATTGCTTCAAACTGAAAGTAAAAGTTCCAGATTTTACTCATCGTATTTAAATAAATGCGGAAAAATCTACAGATTTAAGATTTTAAATCAAGGCGTAATTTCAACATATACACGATATGTTTATATTTCCTCTAAAACTCAAACAAAATTGGTTCTCATAAATCCAGAATCTTATCTGGTCTTCATAGGGAAAATCTTTAAAATTTGTCATCGGGAGCTGGTTCGTTTGGGAGAAGATTTGTCATCAAACCCTCTACAATTCTATATTAGAGGTGTGCACGTGACACGAAATTGTCGTGACTCACGAAAATTTTCGTGATTCGTGCGTGAATCGTGATTCACGCTCATGACAACAGCGTGAGTGTGCGTGAGTGTGATTAACAAACCAAAATGTCGTGCGTGAGCGTGAATCACGAAAATAATATCTTCGTGAGTGTGCGTGAGTAACGAATTACACTCACGAAAATATTCCTGCTCACCAACATAAAACGCTTAAGAGTTACATTCAATTACAATTTTAGTGACACCTGGGATGTTAAGAGTTTAATAACACTCTCGATTTTAATAATGCTCATGTTTTCAGACACTTCGGTAAGGTAAATTAATCATAAAATTATTCGTGAGTCACGATATTTTTCGTGAGTCACGGTATTTTTCGTGAGTCACGACTTTTCGTGCGTGAGTGTGCATGAGTACAAATTTTCTTTTCGTGAGTGTGCGTGAGCGTGAGTCCTACCAAAAAATATCGTGCGTGAGTGTGCGTGAGTATGATTTTTCAGTCGTGAGTGTGCGTGAGCGTGAGTAAAATATTACTCACGTGCACACCTCTATTCTATATATTATCAAGTAACCCACTACGACGAAGAGTTTTCATAGTAAACTATTATACTTGATTCATGGTGGTGGGTATTTAAAATTCGGCCCGGCCGAATTTACTGCTTTATATACTTGTTTGATTTAATATATATGTTACCACGTATGGACTTACATACAATTAGAAGACTGTGTTAGGAGGTTTTAAGATACCTTGCCATCGGCAAGCGTTACCGCAACTTAAGTAATTCGATTGTGGATGGCAGTGTTTAGAAGAAGTTTCTACGCAATCCATGGTGGAGGGTACATAATCTTCGGCCAGGCCGAACTTACGGACGTATATACTTGTTTTTTCTTCAAAATATGAAAGTTTCTTCGAAAAATGTATTGTGTTTAATTTTCTTGAATTCGTCGAAAAATATTTTCTTTTATTTTTGTTATATTTGTAACTTAGTTTAGTTAAAATAAAGTTCTAAAAATAACCAACATTTTCGTTTCTGTTGGGTTCATTTTTTTTTTTTTTTTGGTGTAGTTTGAACATCAGTTCACGTTTCAACAACACCCAAAGAACAGAAGTTGTCAATCTGATAACGGAAAATGTCAGCATTCGTGGTCAAATAACAACCGCCGTTGATGATCTGAGGCCGGAATGATTACGAAGTTACCATATAAATTTAAATTATACCTGACATAAATTGAGAGGACATAGATTCGACTCCTGCTTCGAATTTTTAGACCCTTCATCTCTACTGTACTACCGGGTATAATAAGTTTGTGCATTTGTATGTAACGCCGAGAAGGAAAAATCAGAGACCCATCGTTTAGTATATCGATCATCTTAGAATTGAATTCTGAGTCGATTTTGCGATGTCAGTCTGTCTGTCCGTCCGTCTGTCTGTCCGTATATGTAATTTTGTGTGCAAAGTACAGCTCGCAGTTTAAGTCCGATCGTCCTCAAATTTGGCACTGGGTCTTTTTTCGGGACAAAGACAATCGCTATTGATTTTGAAAAAAATCGTCTCAGATTTAGATATAACTGCCATATCAATATTTATTTTTTCGTAAACGCTCGTTCATGGTTTCGTAAACAACCATTTACGCCCTTTCGTATACTTTTCAGACAACAAAAGATTGGATGCTGTTTCAATTTGAAATTGCTTGGTTACTCATATTGGAATTTAATCAAAATTCATTGTAACAAAATTCACAAATTTCTAATATTCCTAATTTTTGGAAGAAGGCTTAAATACTTTTTCAATAGGCTTGATGTATATCCCTCTTAATAACTACTTGTCCCATTGAACTTATGGTCATTTCCCTTCCTCACACATAAAAGGGTTAGATAAAAAACTTTGCTTTGAGAGATTTTGAATAACACACCAATTGTGAGGGTGTGTGTCTTTGCACACAAGGAAGATAGCACTTAAGTCAATTAAACCATATGAAACCAAAAACATATTTTGTTCTTCCATATAAGAGCATAATGGGTGCATTTGGAGTACTACTACTGAAGAAGGCTAGAGAGATTGGATAATTGTTTAATCTCCATTGTCATTAATTGAAATTTAAATGGTCTTTCTCTATCGGTCAAAGTAGTCTTGGGGAGGAAGTTTTCTTCCACACCGCCAGGCATGCAATTCCAAGAATAACAAAGAATGCTGCTTTAGCCCCCAAGTGACCTCTCTTGACAGACAGTCGCCTGCCTTGCCTTAGCATGCAACAATGTAAATGACTGGATATTCGCTGCTGCTTACTGCTTCCAAGACTTTGAGGAGTAATATATTATTTGAGATTTTTTCTCTTTTCTGGTTATAGAGATGTAGGTTGAAAGAAATTCAAAACAGAAAGGGGTTACTTAATAGGGCAGGGGTTACAAGTATGGTTACCACTCGATCCAAAAAAAAACTACTAAACAAAAACTTTAGAAACTTTTGTCAAAATGTTATTTCTGTAGAAACTTTTGTCAATTATTTATTTCTATAGAAAATTTTGTCAAAATTTTATTTCTATCGAAATTTTTGTCAAAAAATGTGTACAAAATGTTTGTCAAAATTTTACTTCTAAAAAATTTTGTCAAAACTTTACTTCTAAAAAATTTTGTAAAAATTTTATTTCTATAGAAAATTTTGTCATATATTTATTTCCATAGAAAATTTTGTGAAAATTTTATTTCTGTAGAATATTTTGTCAAAAATTTATTTCTGTAGAAAATGTTGTCATATATTTGTTTTCATAGAAAATTTTGTCAAAATTTTATTTCTATAGAAAATTTTGTCAACATTTTATTTCCGTTGCGAATTTGGTCAAAATTTTATTTCTATAGAAAATTTTGTCAAGATTTTATTCCTATAGAAAATTATGTCAAAATTTTGTGTCTATAGAAAATTTTGTCAAAATTTGGTGTCTATAGTAAATTTTGTAAAAATTTTATTTCTATAGAAAATTTTGTGAACATTTTATTTCTACAGAAATCGTGTCAAAATTTTATTTTTATAGAAAATTTTGTCAAAATTTTATTTCCGTTGAAAATTTTGACAAAATTTTATTTTTATAGAAAATTTTGTCAAAATTTTATTTTTATAGAAAATTTTGTCAAGACTTTCTTCCTATAGAATATTTTGTCACAATTTTGTGTCAATAGAAAATTTTGTCATTTTATTTCTATAGAATATTTTTTCAAATTTTTATGCCTATAGAACATTTTTTCAAAATTTTATTTCTATAGAAAATTTTGTCAAGATTTTATTCCTATAGAAAATTTGTCAAAATTGTATTTCTATAAAAAATGTGTATCAAAATTTTATAGAAATTTTATTTCTATAGAAAATTTTGTCAACATTTTATTTCTATAGAAAATTTTGTCAAAATTTACTTCTTAAAAAAATTTGTCAAAACTTTATTTCAATAGAAAATGTTGTCGATATTTTATTTCTATAGAAAATTTTGTCAAAATATACTTCTATAAAAAAAATTTGTCAAAATTTACTTCTATAAAGAAATGTTGTCAAAACTTTATTTCTACAAAAAAATGTTGTCAACATTTTATTTCTATAGAAAATGTTGTCAAAATTTTATTTCTATAGAAATTTTTGTCAAAATTTTATTTCTATAGCAAATTTTGTCAAATTTTTACTTCTATAGAAAATTTTATCAAAATTTTATTTCTATAGAAAATATTTTCGAAATTTTATTTCTACAGAAAATTTTGTCAAAATTTTACTTCTAAAAAATGTTTGTCAAAATTTTACTTCCAAAATTTTTATTTCTGTAGAAAATTTTGTCAAAATTTTATTTCTATACAAAATTTTGTCAAAATTTTATTTCTATAGAAAATTTTGTCAAAATTTTACTTCTATAGAATTTTTTGTCAAAATTTCATTTCTGCAGACAATTTTGTCAAAATTTTACGTCTAACAAATTTTTGTCAAAATTTTACCTCTATAAAATTGGTGTGAAAATTTTATTTCTGTAGCAAATTTTGTCAACATTTTATTTCTATAGAAAATTTTGTCAAAATTTTATTTCTATAGAAAATTTTGTCAAGATTTTATTTCTATAGAAAATTTTGTCAAAATTTTATTTCTATAGAAAATTTTGTCAAAATGTTATTTCTATAAAAAATGTTGTCAACATTTTATTTCTATAGAAAATTTTTCAAAATTTTATTTCTATAGAAAATTTTGTCAAAACTTTATTTCTATAGAAAATTTTTTCAAAATTTTATTTCTATAGAAAATTTTGTCAAGATTTTATTCGTATAGAAAATTTGTCAAAATTTTATTTCTATAAAAAATGTGTATCAAAAAAAATTTTTTTTTAAATTTTTTTGAATTCGTTTTTATTAGTCTTCATTTCTCAATATAATTACAATGCTTGAATGAGATTTTATCTTTTAGATATTGCTACAAATAAGATTTTTCATCAGAGATATTAACAATATGTTTTAATCTATATTTATTTATACATTACAAAGGGAAAAATTAGCATAAAACCTTTATCTACATTTTCATAAATCAAAATTTTATAGAAATATTTCTATAGAAAATTTTTTCAAAATTTTATTTTTATAGAAAATTTTATCGAAATTTTATTTCTATAGAAAATTTTGCCAAAATTTTATTTCTATAGAAAATTTTGTCAAAAATTTAATTCTATAGAAAATTTTTTCAAAATTTTATTGCTATAGAAAATTTTGTGAACATTTTATTTTAAAGAAAATGTTGTCAAAATTTTACTTCTATAGAACATTTTGTCAACATTTTATTTTTATAGAAAATTTTGTCAAAATTTTATTTCTATAAAAAATTTTATCAAAATTTTATTTCTATAGACAATTTTGTCAAAATTTTATTTCCATAGAAAATATTGTCAAAATTTTACGTTTAACAAATTTTTGTAAAAATTTTACTTCTATAAAATTGTTGTGAAAAATTTATTTCTGTAGAAAATGTTGTCAAAATTTTATTTCTGTAGAAAATTTTGTCAACATTTTATTTCTATAGAAAATTTTATCGAAATTTACTTCTATAAAAAATGTTGTCAAAACTTTATTTCTATAGAAAATGTTGTCAAATTTTTATTTCTATAGAAAATGATTTCTATAAAAGGTTGTACAGTTCCTCCTACCCAGTCAGAAATTCCTGATGGTTATAAATATTGAGCGTTGTAACAACGTTGGAAGCTAACGTTGAAACAACACTTGCTAAACAAATTAATTGACGGTTTTTAAAATGTATATTTTCCACAAAAATATCGTTGAAAATGCATTGTCCTTCAATGCTTAAGGTTTTTTTTTTATGAATAATGGAGGTATTACTGTTGATACGAATTGATTTAGAATAGGATAATATTTTTCATATAAATTGAAGGTGTACACGAAAAAACAGTGAACCTACCAGGAAGAACAATTTTGTAGGCAATTGTATAAAGTTTTAACTAAACTAAACGCTGATTTCACAAATATAAGTTCGTATCTGTGGATTTATGAAAAAAACCCCATAAGTCTAAAAACTCAATTTTACAGGGGAGCATCTATATGGGGTCTCAAAAACTTCTGTAGAAAAGATCTGGAAAATGTTTAATATTTATGTAATAGATCTTTTCGATAGCTTAGAGAAATAGGAATTACCGACTTATTTATGTTGTTTTGTCATATATTTTATTAAAAAAAAAAAAAAAAAAAAAAAAAACCATTTATGTGTTTTGTCGTATTGATTCCTGATCATATTCTGACTAAAAAACAACACAGCTGAAGTTAAATATGCGTTTATTTTTATTTTTTTCGACAAAACACCATGACTCGAAATATGTTGTTTTGTAAAAAAAAATTGTCAATTACAAAAACCTTATGTCGACTTATGTTGTTTTGTCAAAAGTATCATACAAGTATTTCGATTCTATTTTACAACATATGATGAGATATGTTGTTTTACTAAAATTAAACTTAAAAAATTCGAGACACCATTCTTATCTCCCGATCTAGGGCAGATATTGCATCTGTATCTGTAAACACAGAAAGATGCGCCTTCAAAAACTACACACAACATACTATTTTTGAGAAATTGTTCTATCTCGTCTTAAGGGTTTTGTCATAAGTCCACAGCTATTTTTCGACTAATTCAAGAAATTTTTTAGACAAAATAATTTTCTTTCACATTTTAAAGATAATTTCGTTGTTTGTTTGAAGGAAAAAATTGTAGTTCAAAATTGCGAGTATGTTCTTTTGGCGCATTTGGGGTAAAATGTACAAATTTTAAGAAATTCTTAAGTATTTTGTTTGAGATACTAATGTAACATAATTCCCTTACTTACACAAAACACAATAAGTTCATGAGCTAAAATAGAGTTAAAGTGACTTAAGTGTCCTCGAGAGTTCACTTTTTTAGTGCACCTTTGGTTTTTTGAATGGAAAATGTATAGTCAAATGAAAAACTTCAATTTCAATTTTCAGTGCTTTTTATTGGTTGTAAAAACCATCGATACACCGTATAACGATGTTATCATTTTGGGGTTGTCAAAGCGTTCGTTAAACAATCGAAAAAGCGTATAAAATATTGTTTTCATGACGCTTTGAAAACGTTGTTAAATACAATCGATACACCGTGGAATGATGTTATCATTTTGGGGTTGTAACAACGCTTTTTCCCACCGTGTATCAACCGTTCACAACGCTTTTACAACGCTTTTCCGATGGTTTTTTTCTGACTGGGTAGTTGGAGTGAAATATTTTGCAAAATCTATCAAAACATCAAGAATTCTACCAATCTACCAAACAGTAAGAAATCTACAATTTTTGATAGAATTCTACCAATGGTGGCAACCATGGTTACAAATAGTAGATAAAGTAATGCATAGTCCTCCGGGTAATGGGTAGAGTAATCTATAGTCAGCTTTGTTTACATGTTTTCAAATGCAAATGTTTAGCTTTTGTTTTGTTATTTTAAATGTATGGGTAAATCCTCCTCCCCTCCTCCTTCTGCACCCTAACCGATTGTTTTCTTTATAAATTTCTTGAATTGCTTTCGGTTTCTTTAGATATTGTGTTGTTGGCTCCTACAATGTTCCCTCTGTTTGTTTTCTTGTTTTCTTCTTCATACTGGCGTATACAAAAGAAACCCATTGTCTGATGATGTGCTTGTCCATCTATGGGTAGAGATCTTAGTCTGAATGTGACAGACATTTTAGTGTATATAGAATTGTATTGTTTTGAAATCTACTGGTTTTTATGTTCTTGAGATTATTTTTGTACATTATGCAAAACATCACAACCAATCTCCAGCAAGCAAAAAATTCTCCATAGATTAATACAATTTTCAAAAGGAATCTTACCTACCTTCCTATGAAGTGGCAGAGAGCTCCTGTTGTTTGTTTGCTTATTAAATAGGTTTTGCTATGGTCAAGTGATAACTTAGAAACAATATTCTTTATTTTCTAAACAGGATTAGGACTGAACATTTTTAAGTAAAGTCACGAAAATATAATTAGTTTTGAAAATGTTGACCCAAGATAGAGAAATTGTAGGCGTAAGTTATGCCTACTTCTAGATTTCATATTAAAATTTCATTATGGCTTAATCTTGGTTGTTCCCAACAATTTTTTCTACATAATACAAAAGGGTTGAAATTTCTGAAATATACCTAAATTGCAATAATCACTCCATTATATATGTTTTTTATTCTTTATAGAAATTTTCAAGTATACGGTATACTAATGTAAAAACGTTAAATTCTGAATTTGTGTACGGGGTAGCTAATATGTAATGTAACAACGTAAAGTGCTATATTTTTGTCCATTTTTTATTTATACCATCCACCTCATTCCGTTTGTAACACATCGAAATATTGGTATATATATTCTGGGTCGTGGTGAATCTGAGTCAGTATTACGATGTCCGTCCGTGCGTCTGTCTGTTGAAACCACTCCAACTTCCCATCGATACAAGCATTCGTCTTGAAATTTTGTGCAGGTAGTTATTGATGTAGGCGGGATGGTATTGCAAACACAGTTGCTATTCGTGACAAAAATAACCTATCAAAATTTGAAGAACGTTTTACCAAATTTAAAACAAAATCTTATTTGGAAGTTAATTTGCCAAAATTTTATTTCTATAGGAAAACTATCAAAATTTGATTCCTATAGAAAATTTTATTTCTATCGAAAATTTTTTTCAAAATTTTATGTCTGTAGAATATTTTATTCCTATAGAAAATTTTGTGTCAATAGAAAGTTTTGTCATTTTATTTCTATAGAAATTTTTTTTTATGTCTATAGAACATTTTTTCAAAATTTTATTTTTATAGAAAAACTTGTCCAATTTTTATTCTATAGGAAATTTTGTCAAAATTTTATTTTTATAGAAAATTTTGTCAAAATTTTATTTCCGTTGAAATTTTTGTCAAAATTTTATTTCTGCAGAAAATTTTGTCAAGATTTTATTCATATAGAAAATTATGTCAAAATTTTGTATCTATAGAAAATTTTGTCAAAATTTTGTGTCTATAGTAAATTTTGTAATAATTTTATTTCTCTAAAAAAATTGTCAAAATTTTATTTCTATAGAAAATTTTGTCAAAATTTTATTTCTATAGAACATGTTGTCAAGATTTTATTCCTATAGACAATTTTGTAAAAATTTTATTTCTATAGAAAATTTTTATGTCTATAGAAAATTATGTCCAATTTTTATTCTAAAGAAAAGTTTGTCAAAATTTTATTTGTACAGAAAATTTTGTCAAAATGTTATTTCTATAAAAAATTTTGTCAAAATTTTATTTCCGTTGAAAATTTTGTCAAAATTTTGTGTCTCCAAAAAAATTTTGTCATTTTATTTATAAGAAAAATTTTTTTAAATTTTTATGCCTATAGAAAATTTTGTCTAATTTTTATTCTATAGAAAATGTTGTCAAAATTGTATTTCTATAGAACATTTTGTCAAGAGTTTATTCCTATAGAAAATTTTGTCAAAATTTGTTTTCTATAGAAAATTTTGTCAAAATTTTATTTCTATCAAAAATGTGTATCAAAATTTTATTTCTATAGAAAATGTGTATCAAAATTTTTGTCAAAATTGTATTTTTATAGAAAATTTTGTCAAAATTTTATGTCTATAGAAAAATTTGTCAAGAGTTTATTCCTATAAAAAATTTTGTCAAAATTTTATTTCTATAGAAAATTTGTATCAACATTTTTGTCAAAATTTTATTTCTATAGAAAATTTTGTCAAAATTATATTTCTATAGAAAATGTTGTCAAAATTTTATTTCTATAGAAAATTTTGTCAAAATTTTATTTCTATAGAAAATGTTGTCTAAATTTTATTTCTATAGAAAATTTTGTAAAAAATTTATTTCTATAGAAAATTTTGTCAAAATTTTATTCCTAAAGAAAATTTGTCAAAATTTTGTTTCTGTAAAAAATGTGTATCAAATTTTTTTTCAAAATTTTATTTCTATAGAAAATGTGAATCAAAATTTTGTCAAAATTTAATTTCTATAGAAAATTTTGTCAAGAGTTTATTCCTATAGAAAATTTTGTCAAAATTTTATTTCTATAGACAATTTTTTTCAAAATTTCTATTGAAATTTTTGTCAAAATTTTATTTCTATAGAAAATTTTATCAAAATTTTATTTCTATAGAAAATTTTGTCAAAATTTTATTTCTATAGAAAATTTTGTCAAAATTTATTTCTATAGAAAATTTTATCAAGATTTTATTCCTATAGAAAAACTTTGTCAAAATTTTATATCCAAAGAAAATTTTGTCAAAATTTTATTTCTATATGTGCGGAGAGCGACGATCGGCGACACTTAAGTCTTGTTAGGTCAATCAGAGTAAACCAAATTCGGGAACTGGCCACTTTTGTGCAAGCGAAACAACTCCTTAGCTCTTTCCGCTTAAGAGGTCAAATCGGGAGATTGGCTCATATGGGGGCTATTATGGACCGATTTACACCATATTCAGCAAATTTGTTTATGGACCTAAAATATCCCCAAATTTTCAATTTCAGGCAAATATTCCTAGCAATTCGAATCGGTTACATTGATTCTCCTGTAATACGCTACTACACTTTAAGCACAAGAATTTATTAATACTTGGGGATCACTGTTAAAGGAGTTCCCCATTCCAACGAGGTATACAATTGTGATATACCATAGTTTAATCTCCGAAAGCTTCCCTCGCAAGCCCTTAAACAAAATCAAAAGTATACAATCATTTACCTCCGATTGTTGCTATACTCGTAATGTTGTTTAATTACTCATCTTTATGTCAAAGTTGTCAAAATTATTGTAGAATATGTTAAAACACTGTCTATTTGACATTTGGGTATTTGTGTGCCATCAATTCCTATCCCATCATAAGAGCGACATTCCCATATGAGTGACATTTCCGAAATAAAAATTTTACTTCCATTTGGCAAAGTCATCATAATAAAACTAGAGAAATTTTTTCCTAGAATTCCCTTGCTTATGAATGTACACACTCAAGTAAATTCAATTGCTCTGAATTCTATATAGGAATTTATGAACTAAACTGAACAAACTTTTTTTCATAACTAAATTGACGGCAGATGGTCAAATTTGATTTATGAATATAAACATAACCTCAATTTAAGTCAACTGTCATAACATCTGTCAATTAGTTTATATAGTTTACATCCATCCATATTCGACGCAAGGATATTTAAATATTTTAACATTTAGATAATCGTATAATATATTTTGCTATTTCCTTGCCAACATTCTGTCAAATATTTTGATCGAAATTAGGTCATTTATATTATGGCTAAGTGAAAAAGTAGAATTCCTTGTGAACATGAAAAGAGATTACATTTGCATAATTAGAAGAGCTTATCAGAAACAGTTTTGTTAATTGCAACAAAAATTGCCTTTGAAGATTTTTAAATTCCACTTATGACTAGTTGATTACATAGAAAAAAATATAACAAAAATGTTTCCATTCAATATAATATATTTTGAAAAATTAATCAATTAAAAATATAATTGATTTAATTAATTGTTTTATAAAAAAAATATCCATACTATTTTATTTCTATCGAAAGTTTTGTCAAAATTTCTATATTTATATAGAAAATTTTGTAAAAATTTTATTTTCTATTTTGTAAAAAATTTATTTTTGTCAAAATTTTATTTCTATAGAAAATTGTGTTAAAATTTTATTTTTATTTCTATAGAAAATGTTGTTAAAATTTTATTTCTATAGAATTTTGGTTTTAATTTTTGTCAAAATTTTATTTCTATATTCTATTTCTATCGTACATTTTGTCAAAATTTTATTTGTATAGAAAATTTTATCAAAATTTTATTTGTACAGAAAATTTTGTCAAAATTTTATTTCTATAGGAAATTTTGGCAAAAATTTATTTCTAAGGAAAATTTTGTCAAAGTTTTATTTCTATAAAAAATTTAGTCAAGATTTTATTTCTATGGAAAATTTTGTCAAAATTTTATTTCTATAGAAAATTTTGTGAATAGTTTATTTCTATAGAAAATTTTGTCAAAATTTTATTTCTATAGAAAATGTTATCAAATTTTTATTTCTATAGAAAATTTTGTCAAAATATTATTCCTATAGAAAATTTTTTAAAATTTTATTTCTATTAAAAATGTTGTCAAAATTTTATTTCTATAGAAAATTTTGTCAAAATTTATTTCTATAGAAAATTTTGTCAAGATTTTATTCCTATAGAAAAATTTGTCAATAGTTTATTTCTATAGAAAATTGTGTTAAAATTTTATTTTTATTTCTATAGAATATTTTGTCAAAATTGTATTTCTATAGAAAATTTTGGCAAATTTTATTTCTATGGAAAATTTTGCAAAAATTTTATTTCTATAAAATATATTGTCAAAATTTTAATTTTATAGAAAATTTTGTCAAAATTTTATTGCTATAAAGAATATTGTCAAAATTTTATTTTTATAGAAAATTTTGTCAAAATTTTATTTCTATAGAAAATTTTGTCAAAATTTTATTTCTTTAGAAAATTTTGTCAAAATTTTATTTCTATAGAAAATTTTGTCAAAATTTTATTTCTATAGAAAATTTTGTCAAAATTTTATTTCTATAGAAAAATTTGTCAATATTTTATTTCTATAGAAAATTGTGTAAACATTTTATTTCTATAGAAAATTGTGTTACAATTTTATTTTTATTTCTATAGAACATTTTGTCCAAATTTTTATTTCTAAAGACTATTTTGTCAAAATTTTATTTCTATAGAAAATTTTGTCAAATATTTATTTCTATAGAAAATTTTGGCAAAATTTTATTTCTACAGAAAATTTTGGCAAAATTTTTTTTTTATGGAAAATTTTGCAAAATTTTATTTCTATAGAAAATTTTGGCAAAATTTTATTTCTATAGAAAATTTTGGCAAAATTTTATTTCTATGGAAAATTTTGCAAAATTATATTTCTGAGAGAATTTTGTAATAGTTTTATTTCTATAAAAAATTTTGTCAAATATTTATTTCTATAGAAAATTTTGTCAAATATTTATTTCTATAGAAAATTTTGGCAAAATTTTATTTCTATAGAAAATTGTGTAAACATTTTATTTCTATAGAAAATTGTGTTACAATTTTATTTTTATTTCTATAGAACATTTTGTCCAAATTTTTATTTCTAAAGACTATTTTGTCAAAATTTTATTTCTACACGGATGAAAAAGACTGTTTTTCATATGTTTGGCTATAAACATTATATGTTTGGAACACAAATTTTTAAACACAATATTTTTGAGTGAAAGCATATAATGTTCATAAACTAGCATAACATGTTTGGACCTATATGTTAATATGGTAGAACATATTATGTTTGGGACATAAAATGTTTGTAAATATAATATGCTTGGATGCAAACATATATTAATTTAGAAGTAGCCTATAAACATATATGTGTTTAGTAGCTTGGAGCGCTATTTAACAGGGAGCGATATTGAATTAAGTTGGTGGTTGTTGCTTGTTATTACAAAATTAACATTTTATTTTTCCTTGGGCAATTGATCAGCTACTTCTTTGATCCTTACAAACTGTGTGGTCCGCTGTTCGAATCCCCGTCCGGCAAAAGGTAAAATTAAAATAAAAAAATTGAATAATTTCTTCTACAATGTTTGTATTACAGAAAAAGGTGCTAAGAACTAAAAAATGTCGTGGAAGTGAGAAAGATGTGGGGGAATATACAATTAGGCAGAAACAAAATTTTGAGCATTCAGGTCGAAAACCTATGTTGTTAGCACCTATATTACCTGTTTATTTTCATAATTCATTATGATTATAAATATATAAATAAATAAATAAAATTTTGAGCATAATATTGTTTGGGAGAATTTTTTTTAAGCATATAATATTTTTGGGTGCAAAATGCTTCCAAACATATTATATGTTCACATAATAACATATTGTTTTTTGGAAGACAACATTATTGAATTTGGATGCAAAAATACAAAATGTTTGGAAATTGACAACCCAAACATATATTGTTTAGACCAATATGCTTTCAAACATATTATATATTGGAAGAGAGCAAACATATAAATGTTTGGGCAAAAACCAAAAATGTATATGCTTGAAGCAAAATATGTTTGGGAGTATATGTTACAGAAGCGATTTTTTGTGAGCGTGTATAGAAAATTTTGTCAAATATTTATTTCTACAGAAAATTTTGGCAAAATTTTATTTCTACAGAAAATTTTGGCACAATTTTATTTCTATGGAAAATTTTGCAAAATTTTATTGGCTTCTCTTCAATCGTTATTGTTGTTTTTGATCTCAGCTTAAAGCCATGCATTGACTAAACTACAAGTGTAGCTTAACCAACAGAGGAAAATTATGCTTGTCAAATTTATTTGGGCAAAGCCCTATAGACTGCAAGATGGTTGGATGTACAGCTGTTTCGGAATTACCACATTCCTCATCAGCATCCTCTACTTACAGCAAAACTATCAACCAATTATCAGAATAAATTCGGGTAATTCACTCAGCCCAAAGTGAACTACACAATTTTATTTCTGAGAAAATTTTGTCAAAGTTTTATTTCTATAGAAAATTTTGTCAAAATTTTATTTCTATGGAAAATTTTGTCAAAATTTTATTTCTATAGAAAATTTTGTCAATATTTTATTTCCATAGAAAATTTTGTTAAAATTTTATTTCTATGGAAAATTTTGTAAAAATTTTATTTTTATAAAAAATATTGTCAAAATTTTATTGCAGAGAAAATTTTGTCAAAATTTTATTTCTATAGAAATTTTTTCCAAAATTTTATTCATATAGAAAATTTTGTCAAAATTTTATTTCTATAGAAAATTTTATCAACATTTTATTTCTATAGAAAATTTTGGCAAAATTTTATTTCTATGGAAAATTTTGCAAAAATTTTATTTCTATAAAAAATATTGTCAAAACTTTATTTCTAGAGAAAATTTTGTCAAAATTTTATATCTATAGAAAATTTTGTCACAACTTTATTTCTGTAGAAAATTTTGTCAAAATTATTTCTATAGAAAATTCTGTTAAAATTTTATTTTTATTTCTCTAGAAAATGTTGTTAAAAATTTATTTCTATAGAATTTTGGTTTTAATTTTCGTCAAAATTTTATTTCTATATTCTATTTCTACCGCAAATTTTGTCAAAATTTTATTTCTACAAAAAAGTATGCCAACATTTTATTTCTACAAAAAAGTATGTCAACATTTTATTTGTACAGAAAATTTTGTCAAAATTTTATTTCTATAGAATATTTTGTCAAAATTTTATTTCTATGAAAAATTTTGGCAAATTTTATTTCTATGGAAAATTTTGCAAAATATAAAAATAGAATAATAGAAAATTTTGTTAAAATTTTATTTCTATAGAAAATTTTGTCAAAATTTTATTTCTATAGAAAATTTTGTCCAAATTTATTCCTATAGAAAATTTTGTCAAAATTATTTTTCTATAGAAATTTTTGTCAACATTTTAATTCTATAGAAAATTTTGTTCAAATTTTATTTCTATAGAACATTTTGTTAACATTTTGGAATTCAACAATATTTTATTGTATCGGTATTGGTGACAATTTTTTCTGTGCTACATTCGTTTTACTTTTTAAATAAAAAATCGTTAAAAAAAAGTTTTTCAATTAAACGTTAATTGGACCAGATATTTTTTTGTTTGTTTGTTTATATTGTCAAGGATTTATTTCTAAAACAGACAATTCTACCAATAAAAACATATCGTTCCGGAGGAAAGTATTTCTTGTTTCAATTATATATCGCAAGTTCAGTACTCCTAATACCTCTGGTTATTCGATATTACAAACAAAACTACTTTAAATTTCTCTCAATGACGTATATATGATTTATTATCGCTGCTGCAGAAGCCATTATTCAAAGAGTTGGCGTCAAAATGTCAAAGGGAGACATTTGACAAGACTACCGAGACAAAAAATAGTCATATATCTTCATAAAAAGTAGCTTGTAGCGAAACATAACATTTTACTATGTGCAACAATAATAAAATGGATGGTTTGTTAGTTTCCTTCCGTTCGGAGACAGTATATCTAAAACTCATCCATCCTTTGGCATTGGACATTCACACAGTATGTAGTAGCCCACAGCATGTAAAAGGAAAGAAGCTAAAAAAGAATACCATATTTTGTGGTTGTAGACAAAATCAAGTCTTCAAGAAGGATAATCTGAAGAAAAAAAGATATATAGAAAAAACGCACATTCTTCCGTTTCCATTATCTTGCAAATCAAATAGAATCAAAATCTTACATGGCCCTCCATGCAACAGTCACCATGACTCGCCGTTTAACCCGAAATCCATTAAATCAGAACAGTTCATATTCTTGTGACATATAAAACACAACTCTGTCGCCACAGTCAATCTAAGACAATGTCTATACACTTGTCACAAGTGAAAATTCCCTTCTTTCAAGGTTAGATTCGCCTCTATAGAGTGTAGCAAAAAAAAAACAAGGATTTGTCTGCATGTCATCATTGTTATCGTATCAGTGATGGAAGACGATTGATAGACATGGTGAGTAGACTTAAGATTTTAAAGGCATTTTTGAGAGGTTTATTTATTGTTGTTGTAGTGTTAAGAACAAAAACACAAAATGATCGCAAAGATAATAGAATTTGTCACTGCGCACAGCGGTTGCGAAAAATTCCTGACACAGTTAAGTGATGAGTGCGAAGGAAGGAACCTGCTTAATGACCTAAATCCCCTAGAGATGCCTTAGAAATATTTGCAACAATGAGATTATTATCCAAAGGATGCCATGAAGTAGCATTGACTAGGGAATAATTGATGCAAAAACAAAAAAAAATCAATGACATATAGAGCAAACGGTTAGGGTTAATAAATATAAAGAATAATCGTGAAATTTGAAGGTCACCGGTATATACTGTTGGAAATATGTGGTACTTTTCCATAGAATTCTTCAGTAAAGTGGTTAAGGAATATTTTGTTTTAATTAATAACGTTGATATATAAAGTGGGGAGCAAAACATAGCGCATGTTTTCACTTTTTTCTCTCTGTATTATATAGAAAATGTCTTCAAAGATTGGTGATCAGATGCAACAAATAATAAACCGCTTTCCATCGATGAACAAGAACATCACTGGTAACGATCTAAGAATATTACTGGTAATGACTCGGTAACGACATAGTCTCCACACCATGTCAAGCAAACACGGTTGCCATTCGTGTCAAAAATAATCTACAAGAATTTGAAGAAAAGTTGACCAAATTTAACCCTAGACATTCATCCTTCGTCAAAATGACAACGCTTAATTTTATTTCCGATCTAAACTGAAGTTTGGTCGATTGGGAAATTACAAATTTAAGTTATCCTAATTCAATGATTTTGTGAATTTTTGTTTAATATTAATTAGAAATGAACTGAATAAAAAATTAAACTAAATTTTGGTTGTAATTTTTCTCATGGAGACATTTAAAGCTCCTCGAAATAGTCCGTAGTCAAAATGACAAAGGATGACGTTAGTGTACAAGAAATAAGGATGCATTTTCAGGGTTAAAAAACTCTTATTTTGAAATTGTGGTTAGTATGAAAAAATGTTTTTCCTTCGAAAGAAATGTTTTATTATTTTATTTCAGCACATTATTACCATCAACAAGGAAAACATTTGTCACAATTTTATTTCTATAGAAAATTTTATCAAAATTTTAGTTCTATAGAACATTTTGTAAAAATTTTATTTCTATAGAAAATTTTGTCAAAATTTTATTTCTATAGAAAATGCTGTCAAAATTTTATTTCTATAGAAAATTTTGTCAAAATTTTATTTCTATACAAAATTTTCTGAAAATTTTATTTTTATATTATTTCTATGGAAAATTTTGTCAAAATTTTATTTCTATACAAAATTTTGTCAAAATTTTATTTCTATACAAAATTTTGTCAAATTTTATTTCTGTAGAAATTTTTCCAAAATTTTATTTCTTTAGAAAATTTTGTCAACATTTTTTTTCTATACAAAGTATGTCAAAATTTTATTTCTATAAACCATTTTCTGAAAATTTTATTTCTATATTATTTCTATAGGAAATTTTGTAAAAAATTTATTTCTATAGAAAGTTTTGTCAAAATTTTATTTCTATAGAAAATTATGTCAAAATTTTAGTTCTATAGAAAATTTTGTCAAAATTTTATTTCTGTAGAAATTTTTCCAAAATTTTATTTCTTTAGAAAATTTTGTCAAAATTTTTTTTCTATAAAAAATTTGTCAAAATTTTATTTCTATAAAACATTTTCTGAAAATCTTATTTCTATATTATTTCTATAGGAAATTTTGTAAAAAATTTATTTCTATAGAAAGTTTTGTCAAAATTGTATTTCTATAGAAAATTTTTTAAAAATTTTATTTCTATAGAAAATTTTTCCAAAATTTTATTTCTGTAGAAATTTTTTCCTTCCTCTTCTTTTTCCATTCGTTTTGTTTTGTTATTGTTGGTTTTGTTCTTTAAGCATTGTTGTTATTTTTTTTTTTTTTGATTTCGGCTTATTATTTCTATAGAAAATTTTGTCAAAATTGTCTATAGAATTTTTTTCCAAAATTTTATTTCTGTAGAAATTGTTTCCAAAATTTTATTTCTTTAGAAAATTTTGTAAAAATTTTATTTTTATCGAAATTTGTTTTTAATTTTTTTTCTGTTGAAATTTTTCCAAAATTTTATTTTTATAGAAATTTTTTCCAAAATTTTATTCCTATAGAAAATTTTGTCAAAATTTTTTTACTATAGAAATTTTTTTCCAAAATATTTCTGTAAAAATTTTTGTCTAAATTTTATTTCTGTAAAAAATGTTGTCAACATTTTATTTCTGTTGAAATTTTTGCCAACATTTTATTTCTATAGAAAATTTTGTCAAAATTTTATTTCTTTAGAAAATTTTGTCAAAACCTTTTTTCTATATTCTTTTTATATTATTTCTATAGAAAATTTTGTCAAAATTGTATTGCTATAGAAAATTTTTCCAAAATTTTGTTTCTGTTGAAATTGTTTCCACATTTTATTTCTTTAGAAAATTTTGTCCAAATTTTATTTCTATCGAAATTTTTCCAAAATTTTATTTCTGTCAAATTTTGTCAAAATTTTAGTTCTGTAGAAATTTTTTCCATTTCTGTAGACATTTTTTCCAAAATTGTATTTCTTCAGAAAATTTTGTCAAAATTTTATTTCTATAAACAATTTTGTAAAAAAAGCAAATTGCCAAAATTTTATTTCTGTAGAAATTTTTCCAAAATTTTACTTCTATAGAAAATTTTTCCGAAATTTTATTTCTATAGAAATTTTTGTCAAAATTTTATTTCTTTAGAAAATTTTGTCAAAACCATATTTCTATATTCTTTTTATATTATTTCTATAGAAATTTTTGTCAAAATTTTATTGCTATAGAAGTTTTTCCAAAATTTTGCTTCTGTAGAAATTGTTTTCAAATTTTATTTCTTTAGAAAATTTTGTCCAAATTTTATTTCTATCGAAATTTTTTCCAAAATTTTATTTCTGTAAACAATTTTGTCAAAATTTTATTTCTGTAGAAATTTTTGCCAACATTTTATTTCTGTAGAAATTTTTCCAAAATTTTATTTCTTTAGAAAATTTTGTCAAAAAATATAAAAAAATTTGTAAAAAAAAATTGTCAAAATTTTATTTCTATAGAAAATTTTTCCAAAAATTTATTTCTTTATTTCTATAGAAATTTTTTTCCAAAATTTTATTTCTATAGGATATTTTTCAAAAATTTAATTTCTTTAGAAAATTTTGTCAAGATTTAAATTTCTGTAGAAAAGTTTTCCACAATTTTATTTCTTTACAAAATTTTGTCAAATTTTTATTTCTTTAGAAAATTTTGCCAACGTTTTATTTCTCTACAAATATTTCCAAAATTTTATTTCTATAGAAAATTTTTCCAAAATTTTATTTCTACAGATAATTTTTCTCATGATATGGGGATGTTGGCAAACTTGGCCGTTGGTTGATAATATGGAATCATGAAAAAAGGAGACTATCTTGATATGTTGCAATCAAATTTCCCTAACCTTGCGGAGGTTTACGGCTACCTTGAGGAGCAAGTTGTTTTTCAATAAGACGGCAAACCCAAGCATACTTACAAAATAGTAAAGAAATTGTTGTCGGAGGAAAGTTTTCAAATGCTCACATGGCGACCACAAAGTGCCGATCTTAATCTCACTAAGAATTTATGGTCTATGGTTAAAAGGCGCTTGAGAGTACATCAAAGAGAACCAACAAATAACGATGAGACATAGAACCTAGTTCAGCACAATTAGTCAAATGTATCAAAAGAAATAGTACAAAACTTAGTAGAAAGAATGTCAAGACGAGTTAAAATCGTAATTAAAAATAAAGGGCTATGGACTCAATGCTAAAACTATTGATTTTAATGTATTATGCATAAAGTGCAAAACTGGATTCAGGCTTATTTGTATTTTATTTTAATAGTATAGTAGTATAGTTATATAATTTATCTTAATGTACAGTTTTGTTTATTAGGAAATAAAAAAAAATAAATAAATTTTGTAGTCATTGGACACAATAGAGCAAATAAAACATACTCGTAAGTGGTAAACATTCCCTCGGTTTTGCTCCCCACTGTATATTCTTAATCAGGGAGAAATTCTAAGACACTATAACCATGTCCCTCTTTCTGTCTTTCTGTAATTGCGCTAAAGTCTTCAATAATGAGTCTATCGTGCTGAAATTATTCACAAACTCGTCTTTGGTCCAGATTTGCCTCCATACAAGGAAATATAAGCATCTAGACACGTGAATTTTAATACGATTTGCCTGAATTTTAGAGTCTGGAGGTATTTTGGGTGCATAAATAAGTGTCCATGTTTTGGTATAGCCTCCATATAGTCCAATCTCCCGATTGCACTTCTTGGACTTCTAGATACCGGTTCCATAAACAAGTGTGCCGAAGATGGTGTGTATCGGTCCATGTTTCGGTATAGCCCCATGTTCCGGTCCATGTTTCGATATAGCCCGATACTCCTTGGACTTCTGGGCACCGCAATTTTTTTCTTCCTTCTAATGTATAACATACAAAACAATCTTTTGAAAAAATATTTGATAAAAAAATTTGCCACTGCTGAAAATTGTAATAAAAAATATTGATAAGTATAGAGAATAACATTAAAAAAATATTATGTTATTTAGTTTTTGAAATTTCTTCATTGCAATGAAAATCACAACTTCTAAAGCAATGCAACGGAAACGATATATTTCCGTCCTACAAGAAGCCTATGTAAAAATCATCGGAGATGATCCAAGTTTGCACTACTTGCGGATCACAAGTTAGGGATCCAAACTACTATTTTGTATGCTTTTTTTGCTGGGAAATTGCTTTAAATTAAATTATATCAAATTAATTCAATTAATTTTTTTGTTTTTGCAATGAATTAAATTATGACTTGTTTGATTTATGATGCTTAAAACGCATTAGCAGGTTAATTAGATTTCGATGTGAAATACTATAATTTCAACTGTTTTGAATGAAAATTTTAGCCTTTTAGCTATCATCAATTCAGATATGTTATTTTATAGAGTACCTAAGTGTTTTGCCTGAATTTTCTAGAGAATTCCCTGAAAACTGGTATATCCATATTTCATAAATTTCTTTTTGGTAATTTGCGTGCAAAAAAAAACAATTTTTTGCTATTATATATTTTGCAAATTCTCATCCCCGTGAACAGTGAATTCCAAGAAATTGCATGAATTTTTCTCTTCCACTTTATCTGCCTTACTGGTTACCAGGTCGATGGGCAAAAACAAAATCGAAATACGTGACTAAACCAATTTTTAACACGTGCTCATTCTGCTTTGCTCTGTGTTTAACACCATTAATTTTGTGTAAAAACAGCGACCATATGTTCATAGGTTTAGGGCCAAAAAGGAGGCCATAAAAGTTCTTCTTCTTCGTCAAAAAAGATTTCACAAATTTTCGCTATTCCATCAAATGTTTGTGTTAATGAAAGGAAAATCCCATCATTGCACATTTGCTTAAGCAAGATCTTGGGAAGGGCAATAAATCTTCTGGAAAAAAGAAATGGAAATTTTCTTACATTTTCTTCGATGAGGTCATAAAATTAGATGACAATAATGAAAACTAATGCTAATGCCAATGGACAGGTCCTTGGATTTAGTGGTAGAAATAGAGATTTCAATCATGGCACAACAATACACATTGATGAATAGGCGGATGGATGGATGGATCGATGAAGATTGAAAAGACGGATACAGAAAAACTTATTCGCGCAATTGACACCGGGTTGGGTAAAAAGGATTTTCCCAAAAACGGCTTAGCCAAGAGATGCTAGAAATGCTTACCAAAAATAAATCCTGGCCTATCATGTTTACCAAGAACCAAAGGATTTAGATTAGGATAGGAAAAAAGGAATGCGGCTCATTGCCTCTAACAGAAAGAGACATCAATAGACAGGTATCTTAATAAATTCCTATATTGCTACTTGGGATAACTCAGCAACACAGCAAAGCAAAGGTGGTGACACCTAGATTAGAGATTAAGTCACAAACTAAGCTACCTGTTTTAGTTGAGGGACTAAATTCTATATAAGGCAAAACACTTGTATCACAAAATATCAGTTGCACTTTAGCAAGACCTAAAACAACATCGTTTCGTTTAGAATTTGGAGAAAAACAGAAAAATACTCGCTTTCAAAAATGGCTGATACTTCGTATACCAAATTTGCTCAATTGCCAGAGCCTTCAAAGTTTAAAATCAATACCCAATATTTTTCACCTCATGATTTGAATTTATTCGTTGAGAGTCTGGAAACTATACAACGTCTAACCATTTATAAGGAGGAACGAAAGGAGTTGGAAAAAACTAACAAAGCATCCAGGAAATTTAATACCTTATCCCGTATACACTCTGAATCTCATTTGGATCGTTCATCATCGGATGATGTGGAGGATGAACCTGTTATGCATTTGGAAAATAAAAAAGTTCCCTCAACACCCGATTCCCAAAGATCACAATACGATGAATCCTATTTCTCTGCTCCAAATAGTGCTCACTCATCGCCTCGCAATAGTGTCATCTATAATTCTTCTGGCCTACATAAGGATGCCAGTGATTCTTTACTTTCCATAACCATATCCACGGACTCTGAAGAATCTGGAGTTTTTGCCATAGGCACTTCATCACAAGATTTGTATGACTCCAATCCATCACCACTGAGACCCCGATCCAAGTTAATAACCAAACGAAGATCTCTATCAACACGTTCTCGTCTCATTGGTTTGGTTCTGAAGAAGGAATGTGCCAAAACACCTTGTGTTCGTTTAATATCCTGTCGTCCTCTAGATGAATATGAAACGCTAGAGATGTACGAACAGGAACAACAACAGCAACAATTATACTTGGCCAATGAATTGCACAATGAAAATGAGAAAATATCTCGTTTCTCAACTCTGCACATGCGCAAAAAGTCTAGGCAAGGTTTTGCTTGTACTGATGGATCGTCTGAAGAACGATTCCTCGACAAAGCTTTGCGCTATTTGACTTTATAAGGGCACGCGTGTGTGTGTGTGTGTTTGAGAGAAAATCTAGATAGAATATGATTCTGTAACTTTTTCTTAAAGTATTTTTTTGTAAATAGTTTATTAAGTATAGTAGAATAGAGTATATCTGTAAGACGAGAGAGAGAGCGAGAGAGAATGTTTAACATTTTCATAGAATTTTAACAATAAAAATGTATATCTAATTCATTAATAATAAATATTTTAAATTAATATTTTGCAAATTATTTTGTTGTGTTTTTTTTTTTTGAGATACAAAGTAGATTCAATGAACCCATAAATTTTTATGTCCTGGTATTTGGGATTGGTGTAAATTACTTGACCAAATTTATAGCAATTTTTATTAACGCATACAATGTAGAACGAAATATAGAAAACAATAATAATAAAAAACAGCTTCCAAAAATTAGTTTGGATCTCCAACTTGAGTTGGCGAAGTATGGATTTCACTTGGGCTTGTTATAGCACGGAAGTTTTTCGTTTTCGGATCCTTTAAATTGCTTTAGAAGTTGTGGTTTGGAAGTTCATTTGAATGAAGAAAATTACAAAACTTAAAAGCAAAATTCCTTTCACCAATTTAATTTTTTATTTGTATCAATATTTTTATTACAATTTTATATTCTAATTATCCAATTTTTACAATTTAAAAAATTTATTTATCTAATTTTTACAATTGGGAAACTTTTGATAATTTACATGGGCTTCTTAGTACTTCGTTTTCGGATCCTTTACATTGCTTTAGAAGTTCATTACTATAATCAACAATAAATTTTCTAATCTGCTTACTTAAGGCAAATAAAATAGTATCTTTCACTTCAGTAAAATTAATTTAATTTATTTTTTTATAAATATAACTCACAATGAACTTCTATTGTGAATCAAGAAAAGGTTCCCAGCAAAAAATACCTTCCAAAACAGTTGCTTGGATCCCCAACTTGTGATCCGGAAGTAGTGCAAACTTAGATCATCTCCAATAAATTGTACATGGGCTTGTCATAGGATGGAAGTATTTCGTTTTCGGATCCTTTGCTTTGCATTAGAAGTTGTGCGTTAGAAATTCCTTTGAAAGAAGAAATTTAAAAGGAAGTTTTTTCACCAAATTCACTTTCGAACGGGTGTTAAGCCTGTGTTTGTTGGCACCATAAGAGAACGAAGCATCGAAACGTCAAATCAAATGTTTGTGATATAATAGCAATACGACACAAATGCATAACATTTTAATTACTTCTAGAGATGTTCATTATTAGTATGAGTGACAAAATGAGAACAAAAAATATCACCAAAATATTTCCAATTAAAAATTCCAATCCAAAAAATTGAAGCTGAAAAATTTTTTTCAATTAAAAAATTAATTAATAAAATTTACTGGGAACCATCGTGGTTAACATTTCCGCTTTGCATAAAATAGGATCGTGAGTTCAACCCCACTTTTGACCGAACACAAAAAAGTTTTTCGGCGATGGATTATCCACTCTCAGTAATGCTGGTGACATTTCTGTGTGTTTCAAAGCCTCTCTAAGTGGTTTCTCCGCAATGTGGAACGCTGTTTGGACTCGGCTATAAACAAGTAGGTCCCTCGTCAGTAAGCTAAATATAGAATCGGGCAGCACTCAGTGATAAGAAAAAAGTTAACCACTGTGGTATCACAATGGACTGAATAGTCTAAGTGAGCCTGCCACTATATCTAACCTAACCTAACTTTTTAATCACACTAGAAACATTAAGTCAATTAGGTCAATGATTGAAGATATTTAAAATTTTAATGGAAAAATTAATTGATACTATCTTTTTTTTTTAATCAAACTAAGAACACAAAGTTAGTTGAGAAAATGAGTAAAAATTTTCGCGGTTTTTATTAAACACTTAATTATTCCAATTAGCAATTGCAAAACTCCACTAATTATTTAACTAAATTAATTAAAAAGATTACCTAAATAATTAATTGATTCAATTAAAAACTGATTGAGTTTTCCCAGACGAAATCCATTAAATTTTCAATTGAATCGATTAAAAAATTAATAGAAGTTGTGAAATCAGGTCAATTTTTAAATCAACTATTTTTTATGTCCATTTGAAACTGTGATTGGTACACACAAAAAAAAAATTTCTTGTTCAATCACGAAATTAATTGATCCAATTAATTTTTTAATTGAAATGCCTTCAATCACAGAAATGATAGTATCAATTAAAAAATTAATTGCTCCAATTAAAAAATTAATTGATACTATTAATTTTTGTGATTGATTCTTGTTTCAATTAAAACATTTGTTGAATCAATTAAATTTTTAATTGAATATTTTTTAAAACTCAATTAAAATTTTAATTGGAAAAATTTTCGTGAAATTTTTTTCTGTGTACTATCATTTTGGTGATTGAAGACGTTTCAATTAAAAAATTAATTCCGTGATTGAATCAGTTTTTTTTGTTGTTGTTATACATCGCTTTAAGTTTGTTATTCTTGGCATATATTTTTGTATAAATATATATATTTTTTTCGTTTAAACTGACAAAATTTAATAGTCTCGTATTTTGAAAAACTTCATAAAATAACTTGGAAGTGAAGAACGTCAACTGACACAGGTTCAAATTCCCGCGCGGGTGAAATTTTCAATTTTAATATCTTATACAGTTTTCTAATCTTTTTTGGCCGAGACTTAAATTTTGACTTTTAACGGCCAATTTGGCATATTGGCATATTTGCTAAGAATAGTCGAAAAGATCATCAGCGAAAGTGGAAATATTGATGGAAGACCCCGGGATGCTTTAAAAATAAATGTTCTATCCTGCTGGGTAGTATATCCTACCTCATATAATACTTGACCAAAATCGGCCGCTAAAAGCTTAAAAAATATATTTATTTGGTGTTCTATAAAAAGAAAACAAAGTTTTTAAAAAAATTAAATTTTCTTTCAAATCCGATTTTTTTTAAATATATACAAGAATGGATTTTTTTCTATAGACATTTTTTTTCTACAGAGAATTTTCCTACATCCATACGTACGTATGGACTTTTTTCTATAGACAGTTTTGCCAAAAATTTATTTCTATCGAAAATTTTGTCAAAAATTTATTTCTACAGAAAATTTTGTCACATTTTATATTCAAAGTTTTATATGTATAGAAAAAAAAATTTATATCTATAGAAAATACTGTCAAAATTTTATATATATAGAAAATTTGGTTAAAAATTTATTTTTTATAAAATTATATTTTCTAATAAAAGAAATAGTTGGGGTAGTGTCATCTGATATAGAGTTGTCATGAATTTTTAATTTTAATATTGTGGCAGACGAATAAAATTTGTTTATGCTCGTAGGTGGTGGTATTGATCTCGACATAAGCAAAGAAACCTCTCATCTTTCATTAAAAAAGGTTTCAGGCCTTATTATCTCTCAAAGAAGCGTTCAAAATTTGTCACCAAAATCTTGGGATTTAACATAACACATGGATTGTAATGAAAATAAACTTTTCCAAAACTTCGACAACTCCACTTTTGCGAAAATATACTCTCCCACTTAGTGCAAATATTGAAAAAGTCGATTTTTGTTTCCCATATTTTCCAAATATGAAACATTTTTCGACTTTTAAGGACTACAAAAAGTCCACTTCGATTTTTTATAATAATATATATTATAATATATTTGGAATATAAGTATTATTATGTGATCGAATACCTTTTACATTTCCAAAAATTCATAAAATAGGAATATCATCCATTTCCAATCTTATTAGATTGTACTAGGTAGGTATTTCGATACCTATGATAAACTACTAATTAGAATTCACTTTGTAGTGTTAAATTTTAGTTACGTAAGGATTTAACAAATATATCAAATATTTGAATTTCATTCTAATTGGAGTGAAGTACAGTAGATAACGGATATAGAAAGAAAGTAAGAAAAAAAGAGAAAATTTTTTCTTATATGCGTTTTTTGTTTCTTATTGGGAATAAAATTTTGTCAAAAAAAATTTTTTTTCTATAGAAAATTTTGACAAAAATTTTTATAGTAATAAAATTTTGACGTAATTTTCTATAGAAATATAACTTTGACAAAATTTTCTATAGAAATAGGATTTTGACAAAATTTTCTATAGAAATAGGATTATGACAAAATTTTCTACAGAAATAGGATTTTGACAAAATTTCTATAGAAATAAAATGTTGACAAAATTTTCTATACAAATATAATTTTGACAAAATTTTCTATAGAAATAAAATTTTGGCAAAATTTTAATATAGAAATAAAATTTTGACAATATTTTCTATAGAAATAATTTTACGTATGGACAAAATTTTCTATAAATTTTTTTTGACAAAATTTTTTATAGATATAAAATTTTGACAAAAATTTCTATAGTAATAAAATTTTGACAAAATTTTCTATAGAAATATAATTTTGACAAAATTTTCTATAGAAATATAATTTTGACAAAATTTTCTATAGAAATAGGATTTTGACAAAATTTTCTATACAAATATAATTTTGACAAAATTTTCTATAGAAATAAAATTTTGACAAAATTTTCTATAGAAATAATTTTACGTATGGACAAAATTTTCTATAAATTTTTTTTGACAAAATTTTTTATAGATATAAAATTTTGACAAAATTTTCTATAGTAATAAAATTTTGACAAAATTTTCTATAGAAATATAATTTTGACAAAATTTTCTATAGAAATATAATTTTGACAAAATTTTCTATAGAAATAGGATTTTGACAAAATTTCTATAGAAATAAAATGTTGACAAACTTTTCTATACAAATAAAATTTTGACAAAATTTTCGATAGCAATAAAATTTTGAGAACATTTTCTATAGAAATAAAATTTTGACAAAATTCTCTATAGAAATAAAATTTTGGCAAAATGTTCTATAGAAATAAAATTTTGGCAAAATTTTCTATAAAAATAATTTTTTGATAAAATTTCCTATAGAAATACATTTTTGATAAAATTTCCTATAGAAATAATTTTTTTGTTTAATTTTCTATAGAAATAATATTTTGACAAAATTTCCTATAGAAATATAATTTTGACAAAATTTTCTATAGAAATAGGATTTTGACAAAATTTCTATAGAAATAAAATGTTGACAAACTATTCTCTACAAATAAAATTTTGACAACATTTTCTATAGCAATAAAATTTTGAGAAAATTTTCTATAGAAATAAAATTTTGACAAAATTCTCTATAGAAATAAAATTTTGGCAAAATGTTCTATAGAAATAAAATTTTGGCAAAATTTTATATAAAAATAAATTTTTGATAAAATTTCCTATAGAAATAATTTTTTTTTTAAATTTTCTATAGAAATAATATTTTGGCAAAATGTTCTCAAGAAATATAATTTTGACAAAATTTTCTATAGAAATATAATTTTGACAAAATTTCTATAGAAATAAAATGTTGGCAAACTTTTCTATACAAATAAAATGTTGACAAACTTTTCTATACAAATAAAATGTTGACAAAATTTTCTATAGAAATAAAATTTTGACAAAATTTTCTATAGAAATAAAATTGTGACAAAATTTTCTATAGAAATAAAATTTTGACAAAATTTTCTATAGAAATAAAATTTTGACAAAATTCTTTATAGAAATAAAATTTTGGCAAAATTTTCTAAAGAAATAAAAGTTTGGCAAAATTTTCTATAAAAATAAATTTTTGATTAAATTTCCTATAGAAATAAATTTTTGGCAAAATTTTCTATAGAAATATATATTTTTTTAATTTTCTATAGAAATAATATTTTGACAAAATGTTCTCTAGAAAAACAATTTTGACAAACTTTTAATTTTGTTTAATTTTGACAAAATTTTCTATAAAAAAGTATAGAAATAAAATTTTGACAAAATTTTCTATAGAAATAAAATTTTGACAAAATTTTCTATAGAAATAAAATTTTGGCAAAATTTTCTATACAAATAAAATTTTCGCAAAATTTTCTATAAAAATAAATTTTTGATAAAATTTTCTATAGAAATAAAATGTTGATAAAATTTTCTATAGAAATAAAATTTTGACAAAATTTTCTATAGAAATAAAATTTTGACAAAATTTTCTATAGAAATAAAGTTTTGACAAAATTTTCTATAAAAATAAAATTTTGACAAAATTCTCTATAGAAATAAAATTTTGGCAAAATTTTCTCTAGAAATAAAATTTTGACAAAATGTTCTCTAGAAAAAAAATTTGACAAAATTCTCTATAGAAATAAAATTTTGGCAAAATTTCTATAAAAATAAATTTTTGTTAAAATTTCCTATAGAAATAAATTTTTGATAAAATTTCCTATAGAAATAATATTTTGACAAAATGTTCTCTAGAAAAAAATTTTGACAAACTTTTCTATAGAAATATAATTTTTTGTAATTTTGACAAAATTTTCTATAAAAAATAATATAGAAATAAAATTTTGACAAAATTCTCTATAGAAATAAAATTTTGACAAAAGTATCTATAGAAACAAAATTTTGACAAAATTTTCTATAGAAATATAATTTTGAAAAAATTTTCTATAAAAAAAAATCTATAAAATATAATTTTGACAAAATTTTCTATAAAAAATATTTTATACAAATAATATTTTGACACGATTTTCTACAGACATAATATTTTGACAAATTTTCTATAATTTTGACAACATTTTCTATAACAAAAAAATTGAAAAAAATTTCTATAGAAATAAAATGTTGATAAAATTTTCTATAAATTCAATATCTTAAAAATTTTAATTTTGGTGTTACTTTCAGTCCATTGTAAGTTTTCTTTGCATTTTAAAATTCGACACATTAAAAAAATGATTTTCCTTTTGAAGAAAAAATTTGATCAAAAACTCCAAACAATAGACTTTTTTAAATTCGGTAGATTTTTGGTAAATTTTCTTCAAATGTTGTTAGATTATTTTTTGGCAGGAGTTGCAACCGTGTTTAGAACCCTGTCATTAGGTTTTTGTCCATTTCATTATTTACAATCTCAAAAATGTATACCACATGAAAGGAAGTTTTTCCATGAAAAAAATCCCACTTTCCCAGGAATTGAAAAAGTTAGAGAGAAAACCCTACTCGGTATCAATACCAAAGGTAAAGGCAAAACCATTCGGAACTGAGTCAAAATTTTCAATGTTAATTTATTTGAATCTCAAACATTTTGTTGAAAATCGTGTACACCTCGCCAAACATACTACAAACGTTTGTTAGTCTCATGCAAAATCACGAGACCATATTGTCAAACCATTTGATGCAATGCCACAATGACAAGTCATGCCAACAATTCATATGACCGAAAAGATATCGGCAAAACAAATTTGACCTCCCCAAAATTTCACAACAACGTCACATGCAATTTGTCTTCGCCCCCCTCCTCGTCATAATGACAATGAACAACAATTACGTGACCATTGGTCATTGGTAGCAATAGAGAGTGAGAGATCTGCAACATTTGCATACATGTCAATGCCAAAAAAAATGCTTAATAAGGTTTTCTATGGAAATTTAATCTTATGGCCATCATAATTCGAATTGTGAGTAGCCAAGGCAATTCTGTGAATTAGAAATTATGCATCCTTGACCAGGTTAGCTGATTAGTTGGAGATTTTGCTATGAATTTTGATTGTGGAGGAAAGTAACTGAGTACCTGTATAGGCAAATTTTTCCTTTTGCTTAAACTTTGGATGATAACAGGTACGAGATTAGCATTATTATTCATACGTATGAGTACATGCAGGCAGGCAGCAAGGATTATTAATTATTATATGACCAACATGAATACATTATTATAGGCTTTAGGGAATATTCTCATTTTTGCCAGGTATTCACTATGCCCCCAGACAGGGGTATAAAATCATAGGACACATTTGTAGTTAGCATCATTTAACCAATAGCTATTCAAAGGATAACACCAAAAGGAGTTGTTTTAAATAGTTTCAAACGAACCCATCAGTAATCTTCACTTCACCAACCAAGATGAGTGATGTCTACGATTATGCTTACATCCATGTGATGCGTCATCCCGTTGAAGTTAACAGATACAGCATAGCTCCCAAGGAAGAGCTACAAGTGGAAAATTCCGAAGTGAACTCGGCTGACTTTTCTCCACGTGATTTGCAAATTTTTGTTGATAGTTTGGAGACCATAAGCCGCCTAGAGCAAGCCAAACAGGCCCGTCGTCAACGTAGGCGAACTAAGAAATCCCCCTCACAAACCTCAAGCAATAAACGTATGGTTACTTGTTTGGATTCTTCCATCGTGGGAACAGATGAAGATGCCACAAGTTTATATAATTCTTCAGAATCGGATTTTATCTATGATGAAACCTATTTTGGTATGTCAAGCCAGGGTAAAAGTTCAGCCACCTATTCCAATGTCACCACTGGTTCCATACGTTCAGATGCCACATCGGATTCCGAAGAATCGGGAGTGTTTCTTGATCACACCTCAGAGTCTCATGTTTATGAGAATATTGATCCCATAAGACCTCGTTCCAAGATTTTGTCTCATGCCAAAGGAAAGTCATTGAAATCTCGTCTCATAGCTCTCATCATGAAGAAACACTATGTCCATCCCGAGGCACCATCAGTGGAAATGCTTTCGTCCACCACCATAGGTGAACAATTGGAAGAAACTGCAATTTACGATCGTGTTCTCAATGATGTCATCCAAAATCAATATACGAAAAATCCCAAAAAAGGCAAAAAGAAATATTCATCCTCGAAAAAGGCCAATCAAACAACCATCATCGATCCGGGACATGTTGAGGAGAAATTTCTCGACAAGGCTATGCGTTTTTTGACTTTGTAAAATGTGAATCCCGCAGCTGATAGCCAAATTGATTCTGCAACAGAATCAAAGTGATTTAGAATGTAATTTTCCTTGAAGTAAAAACAAAAAAAAAATATTCCTTAATAGTTTGTAAGTGTGTGAAAATCATGCGAAATAATGTAAAACATTTCTGTGGAATCGTCTAGAAAGCGATTAAAAAAATATAATAAATATGAAATTGAATTTAAAATACTAAATACATCGGTCTTATAATTTATTTACACAGAATAAGTATTTTAGGAACCCAGCAAAGAGAGGGCTTCCAAAATAAGTAGTTTGGAACCCCAACTTGTGATCTGGGTATAGTGCCAGTTCGCATGAACCCCCATTTGCTTATTGAATAATATTACGATTCTATTGTGTTTTGCGATCATTTATTGAACATTATCTTTCCATGCAATAACAAATATTTAGTTGTATAAAATTGCTGGATTCTTTACCAAAATAAATAGCACTTTGTTCCGCCTTTAGAAGAAGCCACATGAAGTAAGGATCATTTATTATTTTCAAATATTGTAACAATTCCCATCTACATGCATATTTTCTTCATGTACTTTTAAAAGGTATTTTTCATGGTTGTGCTATTTTACACAACAAATTCCCTCATATCCTTTTCACTTCACACCTTCCAAATACTCATTATCGAGCACAAAGGATCTGAAAGAAATTCAAAATGAAATAACATCAATTGGTGTATTTCTCATTTCTCACCTAGATGAGAAAAGTCATCTAGAAACAAACCACCAAAGTAATTATGATTTTCACCTCATCAGCAACGCTCTCTTTGGCATAATTTGCATTAAGAGCGCCATATTAGCTCTCATTGTGTATGTGGGTGATATTCGTTCTGTGTATTGCAATAGCCTTGACATGTCCGTTATAAAAACAGCCAAAGCATAACCATATTGAAGAAATATCTACGAAAATAGCACTAAGATAATACGAAACAAAAATGGCACAATATTCGGCCGGCCAAAATATTAAGTGAAATTGCACTGTCGACGATATACGCAGAAAAATGTAAACGGAAACAAAAAACTGAAACACTTCGTGCGCAAATTTAACAAAATTGTAGGCCTCTTTTTAAGATTTCACCGTTCGGATTCGGCTATAAAAAAGAGGTCCCTTGTCATTGTGCTTAACATGGAATGGGGCAGCACTCAGTGAGTCTAAGTGAGCCTGATACATCGGGCTGCCACCTAACCTAACCTAAAGCCAATTTAATTTTATTTTAGTTAAAGAAATTATTATGTTTGGAGAAAGTTACATTTACTCTAATAATTTTTGCGTACTTTAGTTAAATCAACTAAAACACGGGAAAAATTATACACAAATGAAGCATAAAGATTTACTAAATTCGTAAAATAGAAAAAAATGTAAATGTTAGAGGTCTGCACAATTCCATTTGTAAATGCAGAGTAAACGTGTACTTGCTACATGAGTACATCTATTTGAGAGAGTCGCAAATTATTTGGTACACATTTTGATGAACACCAAAAGCCACGAGTAACTTCTTGTTGCTACTCTGATGTCTTCACTACCAACAAACACCTCCTTCCTCCTTCTCTCTTATCGAAGTGTACTCAGAGTGATCACGTGGAGTATGTTGCGAGAACAAAACTTCATAGAGTACTCCATGTACCATGTGCAGTTTCAGAAATACAAAAAAACAGTTACTCTCCAAAATATATGTTTTCGGTTTGTTATAAAGAACGGAAACGTTAAGGTAAGTGTGTGACGTGCATAAATATATGAAATATGTGACATACATACATATCAATGATTAATAATAATGGAAAGTTTTGCTTCGCACATAACTGAGAAATACTTGTGGTACCACGTGAAGTGAAGAGAATCCATTTGTACTTTTTCTCAAGTACTTACATTTGTATTGTTCTTTTTTTCGGAATACATATTGTTTCGGATAAGTACTTGGTGGTATTTGACAAGCAAGTGTTCTCTTCACTTCACTACTTGCGCTCTGAGAGAAAGACAGTGTATGTACTATATTCGACAGTGAATTGCATACATGTAGTGAAAAGTTATTTGATGCAGACCTCTAGTAAATGTAAATAAATTCATAAAATAGTTCATTATTTCTTTAAATTTGTAAATTTTACTACAAATGCGCCCATCTTGAACTTCGTATGGCACTAGTTGGCACAATTCAAAGTACACAATTTTCTTTAACAAGTGAAAAAAAATAATTATATCTAATAAATTTTCTTGAAAAAAATATTTTCTTATTTTTGTGATATCTGCGTGACGTCAGAGTTTAGTTAAACTTTTTTCAAAATTATCGAAATTTTCTAATCCCAGCAAAAAAGTAGTGAAAATGTTCTTTTTGGATCCGGAAGTGGTGAAAAATAGGCGCAGAAGCGATGATTTTAACATGGGCTTGTCATAGGACGGATGTCCACCATTTCAACAACCGTTGCATTGAATTTGCATCACTTCTTAAAAAATGTGATTAAAGAATAATTAGTGAATAAAGAAATTTCGACGAATAAATAATTTTTAAATTTTTGATTGATGATTTTTAATGCATTATAACGCTTGTCTGGAACGTTTGACATCAAATATTTTCCAAAATTCGCAATTTTTCTAGAAAGGATTTAGCATTTTTTTCCGGCAAAATTTAAATTATTTGCACTATTTTGTTAAGTTTTCATCTGTTTTTAACCCATTTGAAAATATAAAATTTTAAATTTCCCATTAAAAATATGAAAAAAGTGAGTTATAAAAAATTAACTCAAATGAACTTCCTGTACAGTTAAAATAAAGAACATCTTTGGGAGGGCATTTTTGGAAGTGCTTTTAAAGTTGTGCCTTAAGAAGAGCTTCCAAATTTCTTTGCTGGGATATTAACCAAAATGTTTCTTTCTGGTGAGTTCACTGTTTTTTCAGTGAAGTCAGTACTTTAAATATATGTACTTCCGAAAAATGCTTTACCAGATATAACTACCCAGCAAAAAAAGAGCTTCCAAAAAAGTAGTTTGGATCCCCAATCTGTGATCCGGAAGTAGTGCAAATTTGGATCATCTCCAATGAATTTTACATGGGCTTGTCATAGGACGGAAGTACTCCGTTTAGAAGTTGTGCCTTGAATGAATAAATTTAAAAAGCGAGAATTTTTTTTACCAATTTCATTTTTTTTTTTTTTTTCAACTATATTTTTTATTTTCCTAACAGGTTGGCTGATAAGTCTACGGTCTGATACATAGATGACATCGCTAGTATTAAATACATATTAGTTTTATATAGTACCAACCTTCAAATGATTCGTGTCAAATTTTGACGTGTGTAAGTCAATTAGTTTGTGAGATAGTGCGTCTTTTGTGAAGCAACTTTTGTTATTGTGAAAAAAAATGGGAAAAAAATAATTTCGTGTTTTGATAAAATACTGTTTTCTGAAGGGAAAAAATACGGTGGGAGCAAAAACTTGGCTTGATAATGAGTTTCCGGACTCTGCTCCAGGGAAATCAACAATAAATGATTCAAGTGTGGTGAAATGAGCACGGGGGACGGTGAACGCAGTGGACGCCCGACGAAAACAGCAAAAAATCCACAAAATGATTTTGAATGACCGTAAAATTAAGTTTATCGAGATATCAGAGACCTTAAAGATATCACAGGAACGTGTTGGTCATATCATTCATCAATATTTGGATATGCGGAAGCTCTGTGCAAAATGGGTGCTGCGCGAGCTCATATTTGACCAAAAACAACAACGTGTTGATGATTCTGAGCGGTGTTTGCAGGTGTTAACTCGTAATACACCCGAGTTTTTCCGTCGATATGTGACAATGGATGAAACATGGCTCCATCACTACACTCCTGAGTCCAATCGACAGTCGGCTGAGTGGACAGCGACCGGTGAACCGTCTCCGAAGCGTGGAAAGACTCAAAAGTCCGTTGGCAAAGTAATGGCATCTGTTTTTTTGGGATGCGCATGGAATAATTTTTATCGATTATCTTGAGAAGGGAAAAACCATCAACAGTGACTATTATATGGCGTTATTGGAGCGTTTGAAGGTCGAAATCGCGGCAAAACGGCCCCATATGAAGAAGAAAAAAGTGTTGTTCCACCAAGACAACGCACCGTGCCACAAGTCATTGAGAACGATGGCAAAAATTCATGAATTGGGCTTCGAATTGCTTCCCCACCCACCGTATTCTCCAGACCTGGCCCCCAGCGACATTTTCTTGTTCTCAGACCTCAAAAGGATGCTCGCAGGGAAAAAATTTGGCTGCAATGAAGAGGTGATCGCCGAAACCGAGGCCTATTTTGAGGCAAAACCGAAGGAGTACTACCAAAATGGTATAAAAAAATTGGAAGGTCGTTATAATCGTTGTATCGCTCTTGAAGGGAACTATGTTGAATAATAAAAACGAATTTTGACAAAAAAAAGTGTTTTTCTTTGTTAGACCGGGGACTTATCAGTCAACCTGTTATTATCTATTTTTTTACAATTTGAAAAAAATTTTCGCTTCGACCAGGGGTTGAACCTGGGTTCGATGGCACCATAAGGGAACGTCTTAGCACACTCAGCCACAAACGCCATTGAACATAAAGCGTCGAATGGTCAATTCAAATGTTTGTGATATGATCGTAATACGACACCAACGAATAATATTATAATTGCTTCTCGAGATGTTCTTTATTAGTATGAACGAAAAAATAAGAAACGCAGGTTCAAATCTCACCAGCAGCAATTTTTTTATACCCTTCACCATAGGATGGGGGGTATATTAACTTTGTCATTCCGTTTGTAACACATCGAAATATTGCTCTTAGACCCCATAAAGTATATATATTCTGGGTCGTGGTGAAATTCTGAGTCGATCTAAACATGTCCGTCCGTCCGTCTGTTGAAATCACGCTAACTTCCGAACGAAACAAGCTATCGCCTTGAAACTTGGCACAAGTAGTTGTTATTGATGTAGGTCGAATGGTATTGCAAATGGGCCATATCGGTCCACTTTTACGTATAGCCCCCATATAAACGGATCCTCACATTTGGCTTGCGGAGCCTCTTGGAGGAGCAACATTCATCCGACCCGGTTGAAATTTGGTACATGGTGTAAGTATATGGTCTCTAATAACCATGCAAAAATTGGTCCATATCGTTCCATAATTATATATAGCCCCCATATAAACCGATCCCCAGATTTGGCTTGCGGAGCCTCTAAGAAAAGCAAATTTCATCCGATCCGGCAGAAATTTTGTACATGGTGTTAGTATATGGTCTCTAACAACCATGCACAAATTGGTCCACATCGGTCCATATTTACATAAATCGCCCCCATATAAACCGATCCCCAGATTTGACTTCCGGAGCCTCATGGATGAGCAAAATTCATCCGATTCGGTTGAAAATTGATACGTGGTGTTAGTATATGATCTCTAACAACCATGCAAATTGGTCCATATCAGTCTTAATTATATATAACCCCCATTTAAACCGATCCCCAGATTTGACCTCCGGTGCCTTTTGGAGACGTAAAATTCATTCGATCCGGTTGAAATTTGGTACGTGGTGAAATTTGGTACATTGGGCTAGTACATAGCCGCTAATAACCATGCCAAAATTGGTCCGTATCGGTCTATAGTTATATATAGCCGATGCCCAAAAATAATCTACCAACATTTTATTTCTATACAAAATTTTGTCAAAATTTTATTACCATAGAAAATTTTGTCAAAATTTTATTATTATAGAACATTTTGTCAAAATTTTATTACTATACAAAATTTTGTTAAAATTTTATTGCTATAGAAAGTTTTGTCAAAATTTTATTTCTATAGAAAATGTCAAAATTTTATTACTATACAAAATTTTGTCAAGATTTTATTTCTGTAGAAAATTTTGCCAAAATTTTATTTCTGTAGAAAATTTTGTCAAAATTTTATTTCTATAGAAAATTTTGTCAAAATTTTATTTCTATAGAAAATTTTGTCAAAATTTTATTTCTATAGAAAAATTTGTCAAAATTTTATTGCTATAGAAAGTTTTGTCAAAATTTTATTTCTATAGAAAATTTTGTCAAAATTTTATTACTATACAAAATTTTGTCAAAATTTTATTACTATACAAAATTTTGTCAAGATTTTATTTCTGTAGAAAATTTTGTCAAAATTTTATTTCTATAGAAAAATTTGTCAAAACTTTATTGCTATAGAAAGTTTTGTCAAAATTTTATTGCTATAGAAAGTTTTGTCAAAATTTTATTTCTATAGAAAATGTTGTCAAAATTTTATTATTATAGAACATTTTGTCAAAATTTTATTACTATACAAAATTTTGTTAAAATTTTATTGCTATAGAAAGTTTTGTCAAAATTTTATTTCTATAGAAAATTTTGTCAAAATTTTATTACTATACAAAATTTTGTCAAGATTTTATTTCTGTAGAAAATTTTGCCAAAATTTTATTTCTGTAGAAAATTTTGTCAAAATTTTATTTCTATAAAAAAATTTGTTAAAATTTTATTGCTATAGAAAGTTTTGTCAAAATTTTATTTCTATAGAAAAATTTGTCAAAATTTTATTGCTATAGAAAGTTTTTTCAAAATTTTATTTCTATTGAAAATTTTGTCAAAATTTTATTACTATACAAAATTTTGTCAAAATTTTATTACTATACAAAATTTTGTCAAGATTTTATTTCTGTAGAAAATTTTGTCAAAATTTTATTTCTATAGAAAAATTTGTCAATAATTTATTGCTATAGAAAGTTTTGTCAAAATTTTATTGCTATAGAAAGTTTTGTCAGAATTTTATTTCTATAGAAAATGTTGTCAAAATTTTATTACTATACAATATTTTGTCAAAATTTTATTACTATACAAAATTTTGTCAAGATTTTATTTCTGTAGAAAATTTTGTCAAAATTTTATTTCTATAGAAAAATTTGTCAAAAATTTATTGCTATAGAAAGTTTTGTCAAAATTTTATTTCTATAGAAAATTTTGTCAAAATTTTATTTCTATAGAAAATTTTGTCAAAATTTTATTATTATAGAACATTTTGTCAAAATTTTATTACTATACAAAATTTTGTTAAAATTTTATTGCTATAGAAAGTTTTGTCAAAATTTTATTTCTATAGAAAATTTTGTCAAAATTTTATTTCTATAGAAAATTTTGTCAAAATTGTATTTCTATAGAAAATGTTGTCAAAATTTTATTTCTATAGAACATTTTGTCAAGATTTTATTTCTATACAAAATTTTGTCAAGATTTTATTTCTGTAGAAAATTTTGTCAAGATTTTATTTATGTAGAAAATTTTGTCAAAATTTTATTACTATAGAAAATTTTATCAAAATTTTATTATTTAGAAAATTTTGTCAAAATGTTATTGTTATATAAAATTTTGTCAAAATGTTATTTCTATAGAAAATTTTGTCAAAATTTTATTTCTATTAAAAATTTTGTCAAACTGAATTATATACGTATTTAATCGGCCTTTTTGTTTAATATATACCCCGTATGGACTAACTTACAATTGAGAAGACGGTGTTAAGAAGTTTTAAGCTACCTTGCCATAAGCTAGTGTTACCGAAACCCAATTACTTCGATTGTGCATTACAGTCTTTAGTACAAGTTTCTATGCAATACCCTTTACCATGGGTACATAAGATTTGGCCTGGCCGAACTTACAGCCGTATATAAAGGGTGATTCTTTTGAGGTTAGGATTTTCATGCATTAGTATTTGACAGATCACGTGGGATTTCAGACATGGTGTCAAAGAGAAAGATGCTCAGTATGCTTTGACATTTCATCATGAATAGACGAACGATCTGCCGCAACGTCGAATTTTCAGTGAATGGGCCCTAGAAAAGTTGGCAGAAAATCCGCTTTTTTATCGACAAATTTTGTTCAGCGATGAGGCTCATTTCTGGTTGAATGGCTACGTAAATAAGCAAAATTGCCGCATTTGGAGTGAAGAGCAACCAGAAGCCGTTCAAGAACTGCCCATGCATCCCGAAAAATGCACTGTTTGGTGTGGTTTGTACGCTGGTGGAATCATTGGACCGTATTTTTTCAAAGATGCTGTTGGACGCAACGTTACGGTGAATGGCGATCGCTATCGTTCGATGCTAACAAACTTTTTGTTGCCAAAAATGCAAGAACTGAACTTGGTTGACATGTGGTTTTAACAAGATGGCGCTACATGCCACACAGCTCGCGATTCTATGGCCATTTTGAGGGAAAACTTCGGAGAACAATTCATCTCAAGAAATGGACCGGTAAGTTGGCCACCAAGATCATGCGATTTGACGCCTTTAGACTATTTTTTGTGGGGCTAAGTCAAGTCTAAAGTCTACAGAAATAAGCCAGCAACTATTCCAGCTTTGGAAGACAACATTTCCGAAGAAATTCGGGCTATTCCGGCCGAAATGCTCGAAAAAGTTTCCCAAAATTGGACTTTCCGAATGGACCACCTAAGACGCAGCCGCGATCAACATTTAAATGAAATTATCTTCAAAAAGTAAATGTCATGGACCAATCTAACGTTTCAAATAAAGAACCGATGAGATTTTGCAAATTTTATGCGTTTTTTTTTTAAAAAAAGTTATCAAGCTCTTAACAAATCACCCTTTACTTGTTATCAAATATTTTTCTAAAAAAATATATATTTTTATATTATACATCGTTTTTATTTTCGGCATATATTTTGGTATAAATATATTTTTTTCTATTAAAAATCAACAAAAAAAAAAATATTAAAAACTCTCGTAATTTGCAAAACCTTCTCATAAGAACTTCAATGGAAGCGAAAAGTCAAACGGCACAGGTTCAGCGGGATGAACTTTATTTTTTTATTATTTTTTTTCATCAATTTTCATTTTTTTTATTAATTTTCTATTTTTTTTAAATTCAATTGTCCAAAGTGTGCGCTTAAAATATCCTGATTGCGTACTTTCTAATACTTGTCTCTTAACTGCATCGGAAGTAGAAAAAATCATTGGGGGATCCCAAGATGCGCTTTAGAAGAAATGTTTATGGACTTGTCCAAAACGACTGCATCGCGAGTGGAAAAAAATCATTGGGGGATCCCACGATGCGCTTTAGAAGAAATGTTAGTGGACTTGTCCAAAAGGACTGCATCGGAAGTTGAAAAATCTCGATGGGGGATTCTGGGATGGGCTTTAAAAGAAATGTTTGTGGAACAACTTCTAATTTTTTTGCTGGGTAATTTTCACTTCAAAATAAGTTCAGTAATTTGTATCATGTAAAATTGCAATGAGTTCTTTAGGTGTATGATATAAAAGTATCTGGTTTAAGTTAAATTTACAATTCATCGTCACACATATGTCCGTAATTGGCGATTAAAAGTCTTAAATGGCTGTGATGAATACATGTTAACATATTTTTCTCATAAATTTACATTTGTGGTATAGTCTCGTTTGGTATAGAAATTTCGCAGTCAACATTTCAATTATATATATTTTAGATTCTTACACCCATATGCAAAAAGCTAAAGAAAACTTCAAGCCTACTTTTACTATATAAATTCATTCGATAAACTCAATAAATTGTTTTGCATATAAGCATTAAACAAAACTATAAACAATACATAATGATTCCAAATTGGATTCCCTAATATTCCTCCCTGTTGTGGATTACGAATTTTTCGTTTTGTGAATTCGTAAACCAGAACATCGTGGATTGATTTGGGAATTGCTTTTAGTGGTGGCAACTCTGTTACCCTAAGAAACAACCACATAATTTATACAGTACTTCATAATTATACAGTACTTTGTAGTTTGGATGGGTTTATGTCAATGCTAACTCAATCCATGTTTTGTCAAGCATGCTGAGAATATTGTGATTGTGTTTGATTGTGCTTTGCATAATAACAAACTTCAATCAAATTAGACCATCATGTTGGTGAATTTAAACACTAGAAGACAACATCAATTTTTTCCCGATTTATAAAATATTTCTCGGTTCGGTTTTTTAAATCGTATGTCCTGCTTTAAACTATATTTAAAATTTCGTTTATTGTTTCATAATAAATTTAATTTTTTTTCTATATCCTATATAAAAAAAAAAATATTCTAAGAGATTTTTTGTCTTTTTCTGTATACTTTTAGGTACGTAAAATGTTGGTTATTATATAGTTGAAAAATATACACCCTTAAATTGCCTAGGGTAAGTACATTTGTAATAAGTGAAATTTGATGAAAAGTTTTGAAATATTTGTTATAAGTTGTTATGCAGCTTTGTCCGTGACGCAATGTGGTAGGACGATTGTTAATGCACGTATCGAGAAAAAAAAAACTCCAGACTCGAGTCACGAAGTATGCTTTGTATCTGTTTCAAAACGCATTTACCATCTATCGTATTGGAGAGTGTTGATGTACGAAGTACTTTTAGTGTACCGTACGCAGAAAACAATTCACGAATTTTTTTCTCAATTAATTGAGTTTTAAAAATTCAATTCAATTAAAAATTTAATTGATTCAACAATTTTTTAATTGAAACAAAAATCAATCACAAATATTAATAATATCAATTAATTCTTTTAATTGGATAAATTATTTTCGCGATAGAACACAATTTTTTTTTTTTGGTGTGTAGTACATAAATAAATAGATAACTGTCTAATGCAAATTAAGTGAAAAAGTTAGAAAGTGTAAAGTAGTATTCATAACTATGATACTGTGCAATATTAAAAAGAAATTAAATAAAGCAAAAAAAATATTTTTTCTCCATTTTTCTATTTTAAGACCTTATAAAAACATTTGAACTAAAATTAAGAAAGAGTCATTGCAATAAAAAAAAAACAATAAAAACAAATTTTCCAATAAGCGAGTCGATCCTGCCATAACTGGTTACATCGTACTAGAGGTGTGCACGTGACACGAAATTGTCGTGACTCACGAAAATTTTCGTGATTCGTGCGTGAGTCGTGAGTCACGCTCATGACAACAGCGTGAGTGTGCGTGAGCGTGATTAACAAACCAAAATGTCGTGCGTGAGCGTGAGTCACGAAAATAATATCTTCGTGAGTGTGCGTGAGTAACGAATTACACTCACGACAATATTCCTGCTCACCAACATAAAACGCTTAAGAGTTAAATTCAATTACAATTCTAGTGACATCTGAGATGTTAAGAGTTTAATAACACTCTCGATTTTAATAATGCTCATGTTTTCAGACACTTCGGTAAGGTAAATTAATTATAAAATTATTCGTGAGTCACGATATTTTTCGTGAGTCACGGTATTTTTTGTGAGTCACGACGTTTTCGTGCGTGAGTGTGCGTGAATACAAATTTTCTTTTCGTGAGTGTGCGTGAGCGTGAGTCCTACCAAAAAATATCGTGCGTGAGTGTGCGTGAGTATGATTTTTCTGTCGTGAGTGTGCGTGAGCGTGAGTAAACTATTACTCACGTGCACACCTCTACATCGTACATGCCACATTATAAATACGTAGCCATTAAATTCCCAGATCATGAAAACCGATTATTGTTGCGACCATGCAAGGTGTTTTGTGATCAGATTGACAACTCTGTCTGTTCTCCGTTTGATACGACAAATTATTCAAGCACTAATTTTTCGCGAATACGGAAAACAAAAAAAGTTTTGTCTTCAAACACGAAATTAATAGATCTAATAAATTTTTTAATGAAATTTCTTCAAACACAGAAATGATAGTAGTCATTCCCACTGCGAATTAAAAATTGCATTGGTCCTATTAAAAATTTTATTGATACAATTAATTTTTGTGATTGATTTTTATTTTTTTTTTATTAATTTTTAAGAAGTTTATTGTAATTATCCATATATTCTGATTATTTTTATACTTTTTTGGATAAGATTTTGCTTGGCTTTCAAGATCATTTTTAAATGCAAATAAAAAAAATATTGAATTATTCCATTATTTTCGTCCAATATTTCGCTGGTAATATTTCTTGCCTCTTTAGGGATTATTTTATTTTTAATTAATTGTTTTTATACCCTCCACCATAGGATGGGGATATATTCACTTTGTCATTCCGTTTGTAACACATCGAAATATTGCTCTAAGACCCCATAAAGTATGTATATTCTGGGTCGTGGTGAAATTCTGAGTCGATCTGAGCATGTCCGTCTGTTGAAATCACGCTAACTTCCGAACGAGACAAGCTATCGACTTGGCACAAGTACACCCAAAGAAATTTGTTAGTAGGGACAGCAGAAAAGTCTGCTTAAACAGCAGAAAATCTGCTGAAAAGGGGACAGCAGTCACTGTTTGCTGAAATAGCAAACATTTCCTGCTATTTTTTAAGCTCAATTACATTTAAACATGTTTTATTTTGGCTAAAACAAAAAAAATGTCAACTTAGGAGATATTTTATCATTATTAACACAATATTTTATGAATATCTACAGTATTTGAGCAAAAATCTGAATATTTATCGAATTGAGGCATAACAGCAAACGAAATGTTTGCTGATCGCATTTAGGAGGTTGTAAGTATATTACAGTGCAAAACATACCAAAAACTACTTTTGGTTCTTAAATATGCTTTGGGGAAAAGTTTATAACCTACAAATTTTATAAATTGTTGTTCATTTGGCCCTGAAGTACAAAAATATAACAGCAGACATTGACTGCTGTTTTTAGCAGACTGTTTTCTATGAGTATAGTTGTTATTTATGTAGGTCAGATGGTATTGCAAATGGGCCATATCGGTCGACTTTTACGTATAGCCCCCATATAAACGAACCCCCAAATATGGCTTGTGGTGACTCTAAGAGAAGCAAATTTCATCCGATCCAGCTGAAATTTGGTACATGGTGTTAGTATATGGTCTCTAATGAAATTTGGTACATGGTGTCAGCATATGATCTCTAACAACCATGTAAAAATTGGTCCACATTGGTCCATAATTATATATAGCCCCCATATAAACCGATCCCCCGATTTGGCTTGCGGAGCCTCTAAGAGAAGCAAATTTCATCCTATCCGGCTGAAATTTGGTACATGGTGTTAGTATATGGTATCTAATGACCATGCAAAAAATGGTCCACATCGGTCCATAATTATATATAGCCCCCATATAAACCGATCCCCAGATTTGACCTCCGGAGCCTCATGGATGAGCAAAATTCATCCGATTCGGTTGAAAATTGGTACGTGGTGTTAGTACATGATCTCTAACAACCATGCAGGAATTTGTCCATATCGGTCCATAATTATATATAGCCCCCATATAAATCGATCACCAGATTTGACCTCCGGTGGCTTTTGGAGAAGCAAAATTCATCCGATCTGGTTCAAATTTGGTACGTGATGGTAGTATATGATATTTAACAGCCATGCCAAAAGTGGTTCATATCAGTCCATAATCATATATAGCCCCCACATAAACCGATCCCGAGATTTGGTTTTGGAGCCTCTTGGAAGACCAAAATTCATTTGATTCAGTTGAAATTTGGCACGTGGTGTTAATATATGTCCTCAAACACCCATACAAAAATTGATCGAAATCGGTCCATAATTATATATATATATATATATATATATATATATATATATAATATATATATATATATATATATATATATATATATATATATATATATATATATATATATATATATATATATATATATATATATATATAATTATGGAATTTGGAGAAGCAAAATTCATCCGATCTGTTTGAAATTTGGTACGTGATGGTAGTATATTATATGCCAAAAGTGGTCCATATCAGTCCATAATCATATATAGCCCCCATATAAACCGATCCCGAGATTTGGTTTTGGAGCCTCTTGGAGGAGCAAATTTCATCCGAGTCAGTTGAAATTTGGTACGTGATGTTAGTATATGGTATCCAACAACCATGCCTAACTAGGTCCATATCTGTCTATACACTCAAAAAAAAGTTTACTTGTATCCAAAGATTTTGACCTTCCTTTAAGGATTTTGGTATTTATTCCGAGCCAAAGATGCGGCTTCTTTAAAATAAAGACTTTTTTTAGGACCTCCCTGGCTATAAATCTAGGATCGATAAAATTAAAATTGGATACAGATCTCATTCATCGAATTTTTATTCTGTATATATTAATAAATTTATATATTAATAAAGGTATTCATGTACAAACAAATTCCAGTTTCAAAATCCAAATTATGCCAAGTAAAAACTGTTTTCTTAATGCTAAAAAAAACTTTAAGCCAAAGATGCAAATCCTTAAAATGAGTCAGCCTATATTTGAAGCATTTTTATCTTAAATTTAAAAATTCAATATGTAAGTTGAGTTAAAGACATTACTTTAAATTCAAAATGTTTTTCTTTATTTTAAGGAACATTTGCCTTTCTTCAATGATCTACAATTTCAACAGATGAAAAAAGTTTTTGAAGCAAGGATTACAAACTTAATGAAAAAAGTTTTTGAAGCAAGGATTACAAACTTTCTTTTAATTAAAATGTCATTATTTTAAAGAATTTTGTCCTTAGCATTGCGTAAATTTTGAGTCCTAAAATTTAAGTTGCATAATCTTCCATATTAGGTCAATATTTTTTTCAGTGTTGTTATATATATATAGCCCTCAGATAAATCGATCCCCAATGACATAAAATTGGTCCATATCAAGTTCATAATTGTATATAGCCCCATATAAGCGACCCCCATATTTCAATTCTGGCTCTCTACCACGTATGGACTAACTCACAATTTAGAAAACGATGTTAAGAAGTTTTAAGATACCACAACCCAAGTAATTCGATTGTGGATGACAGTCTTTCGTAGAAGTTTCCACGTAATCCATGGTGGAGGGTACATAAGTTTCGGCCTGGCCGAACTTACGGCCGTATATACTTGGTGATATTTTTCCCAGAATTGGTGATAAAATGATTGTTTGATTAATTTAAATCAAATTGGCACCAAAAGTTTTAACAATTTGGTATAAAAACTCTGACAAATTGATTTAATTCCTATTTTTTCTCTTTACGGAAAGGAATGCCACTTTTTGTGCCACATATTTTAAAGTACTTTTTACATAGACCCTTTTTGCGCCACTTTTTTTGAAAATTCTTAACGATAGCTTATTGAAGCCTTAATTTTTGAAAATTAACGGCTGGCATTGAATATATTCTTTTCGTTGCCAAACTCTCCAAAATGGTCTCTAACGGCTGACCACGAATATATTCTTTTCGTTGCCAAACTCTCCGCAAAGCTGCCATTTGCAAGCTTTTTCAACCATATTTACTCTATTTCTTTTGACATTTCCTTTTACAATAGACATTTAACTTTCCCATCGTTATGGTTACCATATTCATAACAATACAAGCTTTCCAAGAGACTACAATGAAAACTCTCACCTTAATGGTGTAAGAGTAAAAGAGAGAGCGAGAGAGGGGCAAATGTATGTTTTTGCAAGTCCTTACTCAACAAAACGTAAGCAACAACAACGCAACAGTCATCATCATCATCACAACAAACCCTTCAAACGACCATCAAGCAGCAACCATTCATACACATATTTGGGGGAAAATCTGAAGAAAATTAATTTAACATACACAACGAATGTTAGCCAGAACCCCAGTGTGAATATAGAAGAAAAACTTCATCGTTTGGCGCTGTTGGTTGGTTGGTTGGTTTTTTGGTAGTATTCCGTGTATTTTTCTTTGATAGTCCCTATCAAGAAGTGCCCACATATACATACCACACGGACGTAAAAACCCCCCATCAGATTCGAATACATGAAACGCGAGAGTGGTTGCTTTTGGTGTTGTTGATTATATCGCCTAGTATCTATCATACATAAAAAAATTCGCTAAAGGAAATAATCAAACGGTGGAATAAATGAAAATTTATACTACAAGAAGAAATAAAAAAAAATCGAAGTATACTTTAGCGGGCATTGAGAAAAGGAGCAGTCATTTATGAAGTGTGTGTGTGTGTGTGTGTGAAAAATAATAAATAAATTATAGAAGTGAATTTTTTTTTTGTTTTTATAAATTCAAAGAAATGGTGGCACATTAAAAAAATTCAAAATCATGAATGATTAATTAAATGGTCAATGAAAAAAAATATTGATAACTCCTAAAAGTATACTATACAGTATTTGAATTCCAAGAGAGAGTTTTAAATTCAATATATAACTGATATAAATTTATCATATCTCCTATAACATTTTTTTAACCTTCCTTATTTCCTGTTTCCCTTTGTATAACTCCCTTTAACCATATTGCTTATGACCAGCGTTTTTCATTCCAAAGCTGTTGAAATTTTGCGTGACTTTTGATGATGAGAGTATACATTAACACTCGCAAAAAAAAAACGAAACTCATCACCGCCACAGCCAATCCCCGCGATATCTTCAATTTTATTGTCGCTTTGTTTTTTGTCGACAATTATTACAAACAGTTGTATACATATTGCATTAATGCCATTAAGGATAATGGCATGTATTTAAGTGCGTGTTTCTGTGTGTTTTGTGAATAAATATGTTTGTGACAGTTTTCCGTACGACGTTTTAAGGTCACAAGGTTTGGTGTGCGAAAAACTCATCCCAATAAACACAAGAAACCAACAACACTCCCAATTTGAATACATTTTAGTGGCTTCTTTGTGAATATATAGCTAAATTTTGTCTGCCCAGTTTTAATTAAATTAAAAACATTCATCACGAATAGTATTTAGTCCTTGTGCTATTCTATTACTCTCATGCAACTTTAACTATTATACTCTCACTCTTACTCGCTCTCTTTCTCTTGCTATTTCTCTATGGGTGACTTCAATTCTCTTTGTAAGGGAAGTAGTTATTATTTAAAAGAGCAATGATGTGGAAACGTTGTTTAGAACGACATGTTAAAACGTTTTTTCTCACATGAACCAAAGTCATATTCACAAAAAATATAAGATTTGCTTCTAAACCAGATTTTAAACAAACAAAATTAAGGAGCAAATTTAAGCAAACAAAAAAACAATCTTTAAAGACAAAAAATCTTTGAATTAGAAATTCGTTTCTTACAAATCTCATAGAAAAATCCGTGAACGGCGTTCGTGGTGCTATGGTTAGCATGCCCGCCTTGCATACACAAGGTCGTGGGTTCGATTCCTGCTTCGACCGAACACCAAAAAGTTTTTCAGCGGTGGATTATCCCACCTCAGTAATGCTGGTGACATTTCTGAGGGTCTCAAAACTTATCTAAATGGTTTCACTGCAATGTGGAACGCCGTTCGGACTCGGCTATAAAAAAGGGGGTCCCTTGTCATTGAGCTTAACATGGAATCGGGCAGCACTCAGAGATAAGAGAGAAGTTCACCAATGTGGTACCACAATGGACTGAATAGTCTAAATGAGCCTGATACATCGGGCTGCCACCTAATCTAACCTAAATGCATACGTTTACAAAAGTTCATCGTGGCCTCCTATAGTCAAATCAAACGCGTTTCGTTGTCAATTCAACAGCATTTCAGTCTCATAGATATGCAAATCATGTACTTTGCATTCTCAGGTTACTATGACCCACAATCAGAGTTATTGTTGTGTCGCTTTAATGGCAAATTTGCTACGTCATTTTAAGCATTGGCACTTTCGTGCCACTCTTTTACTTTTTACATTTGTGTGCCACCTTTTTGCCATATTGAGCCAATTTTTAATTGTTCCTTTTTTAACGCAATACGTGTAGTAAATTTTGATCACCTATCCCTATGATAGGTAAACCAAATTCTCCCACGTATTGTTAATATCAGGATTGATTTTTGATGAAATGCATATGTTGTTAAGTCGATTTAGATATAAAAGTGGGTACTATGTCAGTTTTCGTGGCGAACAGCTGTATTTGGCCATGTTTACTTTTTTGAATCAATTAATTTTAATAGATGAAATTGTAGGGAATCAATGCTGTAAAATTATAGCAAGATTAGATAAACATTTAACTGTCGTCATATATATTTTTCAATTTTTAATTTAGTGTTATGGTAGAAACCGCACAGTACCCTTCTTAATCCAGTCTCATAATTTCATAGAAAAAATCTTTAATAATTAGTATTTTTCATGATAAAAAAAGAGTGCCACTTTGTTTTTTAATTAGTGTGCCACTTTTTGTATCATATGACACTTTTTGTGCCACTTTTTACAAATTTTCAGTGGTAGGTTAGGTTAGGTGGCAGCCCGATGTATTAGGCTCACTCAGACTATTCAGTCCATTGTGATACCACATTGGTGAACTTCTCTCTTAACACTGAGTGCTGCCCGCTTCCATGTTGAGCTCAATGACAAGGGACCTCCTTTTTATAGCCGAGTCCGAACGACGTTCTACATTGCAGTGAAACCACTTAGAGAAGCTTTGAAGCATTCAGAAATGTCATCAGTATTACTGAGGTGGGATAATCTACCGTTGAAAACCTTGTTGGTGTTCGGTCGAAGCAGGAATCGAACCCATGACCTTGTGTATTCAAGGCGGGCACGCTAACCATTGCACCACGGTGGCTCTTTTCAGTGGTAACTCTGCCCATCATGACCAAATCATGACCGAAATTTGTAGAAGTCGACTTTTCCGATTAATCACCCAAAAAAAAGGGTTCTAATGCCAACTAAACTTTATTTTAGTTCATGAAGATTAGTTGATTTTAGTTAGATTTTGCACAATATGAACAAATGTTCCTTATTTGAATAATTTTTTGATAACTTTAATGATGTGAACTAAAAATAAGAAAAAAAAGTTGTATACAAATATAGTGCACAATTTTACTAAAAAATAAATTAGTTCATATTTTCCTAAAATGGCAGAAGTTTGCTTAAATTGAGTTCATAATTCTCTCAAATGAGTAAATTTTACTAAAATTGTACCTGTCTTGAACTTCGTACAGCGCTAAAGACATTTTAACAATTTTTAAATCCAATTTTTTCCTTCAACATATGAAATTTTCTTACATACCAGAAAAAAATTAATTATTTTTAATAAATTTTCTTCAATTTGACAAAAATTATAAACTTATTTGTAACATGTTGCAATTAGAAAACTATTTTAGTTAAAATTTTCTAAAATAAACCTATATTTTCTTCCATGGTGGGTTCACTTTTTTTTGGGTGATGTAAAATTGTCTTTTAACCTGGCGACTTTCGATTGTTTGATGAGTTATCAGTAGAGATTATAATTAGAATCAAAAAGTTCAACCTTTTGACTTTTTATACTTAGGAAAAGTCGATTTTTATGTCATTGACTTTTTTAAAATTTAGAAGAATCGATTTTTTGAGTTTGTATAGATTTTTGTTTTTGAAATTTCCATATTTTTGAATTCCGGAAAGGTAGACGGGAAAATTCCCAGTTTCAGTTACAGATGTCATAAAGAGGCTTTTACGTATGCCTTGAGAATGGGCGAAGGAAATTGGTTGAGGCATAACTCCTTTAAGTAGACTATTTCTCTCAACGAGATGGCTGAGCATATAAAGATTCAACTAATATGGATCCATGAACTTAGGGCAATACCAGAAAACTGGAAAACCTACGAACTGGCAAAACTAAGTTTCCAGAGTTGAAGCACATACTTCGTTTTTGAAGACACCAAAACTGCGTGTTTGGTTGTGCGGTTTCCATCTTAAATATTTATATGCATCCGTCTAAACAATTGCTCAGTTTTTATACCCTCCACCATAGGGTGGGGGTATATTAACTTTGTCATTCCGTTTGTAACACATCGAAATATTGCTCTAAGACCCCATAAAGTATATATATTCTGGGTTGTGGTGAAATTCTGAGTCGATCTGAGCATGTCCGTCCGTCCGTCTGTTGAAATCACGCTAACTTCCGAACGAAACAAGCTATCGAATTGAAACTTGGCACAAGTAGTTGTTATTGATGTAGGTCGGATGGTATTGCAAATGGGCCATATCGGTCCACTTTTACGTATAGCCCCCATATAAACGGACCCCAAAATTTGGCTTGCGATTGCTCTAAGGGAAGCAAATTTCATCCGATTCGGATGAAATTCGGTACATAGTGTTAGTATATAGTCTCTAACAACCATGCAAAAATTGGTCCATATCGGTCGATAATTACATATAGCCCCCATATAAACCGATCCCCCGATTTGGCTGACAAAGCCTCAAAGAGAAGCAAATTTCATCCGATCCGGCTGAAATTTGGTACATGGTGTTAGTATATGGTCTCTAACGACCATGCATTGGTCCACATCGGTCCTTAATTATATATTGCCCCCATATAAACCGATCCCCCGATTTGGCTTGGGGAGCCTCTAAGAGAAGCAAATTTCATCCGATCAGGCTGAAATTTGGTACATGGTGTTGGTATATGTTCTCTAATGACCGTGCAAAAATTGGTCCACATCGGCCCATAATTATATATAGCCCCCATATAAACCGATCCCCAGATTTGACTTCCGGAGCCTCTTACATGAACAAAAGTTATCCGATCCGATTGAAATTTGGTACGTGGTGTTAGTATATTTTCTCTAACAACCATGCCAACATTGGTCCATATCGGTCCATAATTATATATAGCCCCCATATAAGCCGATCCCCAGATTTGACCTCCGGAGCCTCTTAGAGGAGCAAAATTCATCCGATCCGGTTGAAATTTGGTACGTGGTGTTAGTTTATGGTCTCTAACAACCATGCAAGAATTGGCCCATATCGGTCCATAATTATATATAGGCCCCATTTAAATCGATCCCCAGATTTGTCCTCCGGAGCCTCTTGGAGGAGTTATATATAGCCGATCCCCAATCGCACAAAAATTGGTCCATATCGGTTATTAATCATGGTTGCCACTCGAGCCAAAAATAATCTACTAAAATTTTATTTCTATAGAAAATTTTGTCAACATTTTATTTCTATAGACAATTTTGTCAAAATTTTATTTCTATAGAAAATTTTGTCAAAATTTTATTTCTATAGAAAATTGTGTTAAAATTTTATTCGGTTCATAATCATGGTTGCCACTCGAGCCAAAAATAATCTACCAAAATTTTATTTCTATAGAAAATTTTTTTTTAATTTATTTCTATAGAAAGTTTTGTCACAATTTTATTTCTATAGAAAATTTTGTCAAAATTTTAATTCTATAGAAAATTTTATTTCTATAGAAAATTTTGTTAAAATTTTATTTCTATAGAAAATTTTGTTAAAATTTTATTTCTATAGAAAATTTTTTCCAAATTTTATTTCTATAGAAATTTTTTTCCAAATTTTACTTCTATAGAAAATGTTGTCAAAATTTTATTTTGTCAAAGTTTTATTTCTCTAGAAGCTTAAACTTAATTATATACGTATTTAATCTGCCTTTTTTAGTTTAGTATATACCACGTATGGACTATGTGGTATATATTACGGTATTAGGAACTTTTAAGATACCTTGCCATCGGCAAGTGTTACCGCAACCCAAGTAATTCGATTGTGGATGACAGTCTTCAGTAAAAGTTTCTACGCAATACATGGTGGAGGGTACATAAGCTTCGGCCTGGCCGAACTTACGGCCGTATTTACTTGTTCTAATAATGTGTTTGTGTCCGGTGGTCTCAATTTTTGGGAAATAAGTGAAGCATTAAGGCGATCTTTACGAGATTATCTCCTTAGGTTAGGTTAGGTATAGTGGCAGCCCGATATTTCACACTCACTTAGACTATTCAGTCCATTGTGATACCACAGAGGTGAACTTCTCTCTTGTCACAGAGTGCTGCCCGATTCTGTTTTAAGCTCAATGACAAGGGACCTCCTTTATATAGCCGAGTCCGAACGGCGTTCCACATTGCAGTGCAACCACTTAGAGAAGCTTTGAAACACCAGAAATGTTACCAACATTAGTGAGGTGGGATAATCCACCACTGAAAATCTTTTTGGTGTTTGGTCGAAACTAGGTTTGAACTCACGACCCTGTCAAATATACAAAGCGGGCATGCTAACCATTGCACCACGGTGGCTTTCCTTAACAAAAACCGAAACTTTATCACAGTCTGTCGACACGTCGGTAGGTCGAATTTTGTAGCATATCTCTTAGCCATTGTCCGATTTTGTAACTCCAGCTGAACCTCGTTCACCGCCCATTTAATGATGCAGTGTTTAATCGTGAAATTTCTTGTCGTAATTCATACTTTAATTTCCCTATTATGATAACTGTAAAATAAAATATTCCGAGTACCTATTACAATGATTAGATTTTAATAGGTTCTGCATTAAAAAGAAAATTGTCTTCAACTCAACTAGATGGACCATAATCTCCATGATGATCTCAGTGATTATTAGCCGTATTTACTTAATTTTTTTTTATTAGCACTGAATGCCAAAAGTTTCCTTGTATCTATTTTATTCAATGTAAAACAAATATCAATTCTGTAAAATAAATTTGCTCAACATTTGACCACTGCAGAGTAACTCTACTAAATAAATGGTGTCACGTGCCGGGAATCCATTCCATATCAATTAACTAGAGTAGTTGCTACCTGACCCTTGGTTTGTCCTATGAAAGTATATTAACTTCATAAAAATAATCAACTTTTTTGTAAGGAATTTCATTTCACTATCATAATCACCATTTCCTAATTTCGCTATTCAATTATAATTACTTTATTGACATAGAGTATGTTTGAAAGAGGACTTAGTATATGGAAAATTTATTTCTTGGGTCTGAATAGGCCCTTACATTGAATTTAAGGACTAAAGAAATTCTTAAATTGAATTGAAAGTTAATTTAAAAAGAAGACAGTTGAGATAGAGAATCAAAGTTGACATTGTAATCTATCATATCAATACAAATTTTCAACGGTAATTTTTTGTGGAAATATTTGTGAAAAAGACCTTTTTATTTATAAACTACTTTATTTTACAAAATAAACGCCAACTAAACCAAACGCATACGATTTCTCAAAAAATTGTACCCAAAAATATAGAACATTATAATAATGAATATAAATTCTATTTAAGTATAAAAGAACCACAAATAATATAATATTAAACAAAAAATTACAGTTTCCTATTTAAAATAATTAAAATATCGTACAAATAAATAAAAAAAAAAAAAACAAATAAAGAATAATGAATACGTGAAATTAAATATCTAAAACAAAAACAAAATCTAGAACGTACTTCAATTTGCTTCCGTAAATAGCAGAGTATCTCCCCATAATATTTAGCTATGTTGGAATGTAATCAGGTAATTATTTTACAAATTTTATGTATTGATATAAATTAGAATAATTTATTATACACATAAATAGAACACAATTGTCACTCATTACGAATTTTCAATATGGATGTTTATTGCGCGCACCTTGACATTTATGCCAAACCATCATGGATATAGGAATTCCATGGATTGCGTTCATAAAATTATAAGCATTTTGAAATTTCTATGGATTGTATAATGCTTTGTAATTGTCCATTTTCTTTTTTTTCGTGTTTTATTATATATTGTTGTACACTTGTTTATCGTTTGTAAAACTATTTCACTTGACGTCAGTAAGCGTTGTTTTATAGTTGACATTGTATATCGTTAGCCACCCCCTCTCAATTTGTCGGCATTGCCTATTGTAGTAGTCACTTTTATTATGAGATTACCTCCTTTATTGTATAGTAAAATTTTCTCATATGTTAGAATTATCGTGGCTTTCGGTCATAGCTTGAGACAATACACTTGGGGATCTCTTTACATATATTATGTATGGAAGAAAACATTAGGGTGGATTATGTTGCGATAAAAAGAACAAATATGTACAGTGAGTTACAGTGAAGAGGAACCCATTCCACAAATTAACCGAAAATTTATTAGACATAACTATTTTTTCCACTTGTTAAAGAAAAGTTTGTAGTTTGAAAGAAAAAATTGGAGTTCCAAAATTGCAAGAATGTCTTTAGTGACATACGAAGTTCATGATGGACGAAATTGTAGTAAAATTTAAAAATGTAAATAAATAATGAACTATTTGGTGAGAAGTACGAATTTAGTAAAACTTTTTACTTCATTTGTGTATAATTTTTTCCCTTTTTATACCCTCCACCATAGGATGGGTATATTAACTTTTTCATTCCGTTTGTAACACATCGAAATATTGCTCTAAGACCCCATAAAGTATATATATTCTGGGTCGTGGTGAAATTCTGAGTCGATCTGAGCATGTCCGTCCGTCTGTTGAAATCACGCTAACTTCCGAACGAAACAAGCTATCGACTTGAAACTTTGCACAAGTAGTTGGTCCACATCGGTACATAATTATATATTGCCCACATATAAACCGATCACCAGATTTGACCTCCGGAGCCTCTTGGAAGACCAAAATTCATCTGATTCAGTTGAAATTTGGTACGTGGTCTTAATATATGGCCTCAAACACCCATGCAAAAATTGGTCGAAATCGGCCCTATATAAACCGATGCCCAGATTTGACCTCCGGAGCCTCTTGGAAGAGCACAATTCATCCGATTCGGTTGAAATTTGGTACCTGAAGTTAGTATATGGTATCCAACAACAATTCAGGAATTGGTTCATATCAGTCCATAATTATATATAGCCCCCATATAAACCGATCCCCAGATTTGACCTCCGGTGCCTTTTGGAGAAGCAAAATTCATCCGATCTGGTTGAAATTTGGTACGTGGTGGTAGTATATGATATTTAACAACTATGCCAAAAGTGGTCCATATCAGTCCATAATCATATATAGCCCCCATATAAACCGATCCCGAGATTTGGTTTTGGAGCCTCTTGGAGGAGTAAATTTCATACGAGTCAGTTGAAATTTGGTACATTGTGCTAGTATATGGCCGTTAACAACCATGCCTAACTAGGTCTATATCGGTCTATAGTTATATATTGTCCTCAGATAAATCGATCCCCAATCACACAAAAATTTGTCCATATCAAGTTCATAATTGTTTATAGCCCCCATATAAGCGACCCCCATATTTCAATTCTGGCTCTACACGTATTGTCTAATATATACCACATAAAGAAAAAATTTCACACAAAGAAAAAATTATGTTGATATCTCTATCCATTCATCCACATTTCGATACTATATCAAATCCGTCAAATGTGTTGGGTGCTATATATAAAGGATTTAGTCCCAAATACATACATTTAAATCTGACTCCATCTGGACAAAATTTATAATCTATAGGCTTAAAATTTAAGTCCGCTAATGCACTGGGATGGTACACTATGTAAGTAAAAAAAATATGGGAAACATTTTAATCTGAACCAATTTTGAGGCAACTTCGCAAAAGTGTATTTATGATTTATCGGTCGATAGATATGTATTAGAAATAAAGGAAAATTTGTGTCACTTTTACAAGTTTTCGAATCAGCAGTGGCGATTTTATAAGGAAAATGTGGCTATTTTGACCATTTTTGCCCAAATCGGAAAAACATATATATTGAAGCTATATAGAAATCTGAACCTATTTTAACCAAATTTGACATGCATACTTCTACTCCCTGTGCAAAATTTCACGTAATTTGACCTCTGTGGTCATATGACGGAAAATCGGACGAAAGATATATATGGGAGCTATATCAAAATCTGAACCGATTTCAATAAAAATTAGCACACTTGACTACACTACTAATTGTACTCCTAGTGTAAATTGGGCTAAAACTTTGGCTTCTGGGTCCAAAAAAGTCTATATCGGGCGAAAGATGTATATGAGAGCTATATCTCAATCTGAACCGATTTCAATCAAATTTGGCAAACCTGACTATAGTTCTCCTGGTGCAAAATTTCAAGCAAATTAGGGTAAAACTCTGGCTTCTGGGGCCATATAAGTCCATATCGGGCGAAAGATATAAATGGGAGCTATATTTAAATCTGAACCGATTTCAATCAAATTTTCCACACTTGACTATACGACCAAATGGTATGTTTGTACAAAATTTCAAGCAAATCGGTATAAAACTCTGGCTGCTGGGTCCATATTAGTGCATATCGGGCGAAAGATATATATGGGAGCTATATCTAAATCTGAACCGATTTCTTCCAAAATCAATAGGGTTCTATTCTGACCCAAATTAAGAACATGTTCCAAATTTGAAGGCGATTGAACTTAAATTGCGACCTAGACTTTGATCACAAAAATGTGTTCACAGACAGACGGACATGGTTATATCGAGTCAGGGACCTACCCTGAGCATTATTGCCAAAGACACCATGTATCTATCTCGTCTCCTTCTGGGTGTTGCAAACATATGCACTAACTTATAATACCCTGTTCCACAGTGTGGCGCAGGGTATAAATATGGGAAACATTTAAATCTGAATCAATTTTAAGGAAACTTCGAAAAAGTTTATTTATGATTTATCCGATATATATGTATTAGAAGTTTAGGAAAATTAGAGCCATTTTTACAACTTTTCGACTAAGCAGTGGCGATTTTACAAGGAAAATGTTGGTATTTTGACCATTTTTGTCGAAATCAGAAAAACATATATATGGGAGCTATATCTAAATCTGAACCGATTTCAACCAAATTTGGCACACATAGCTACAATGCTAACTCTACTCCCTGTGCAAAATTTCAGCTAAATCGGAGGAAAAAATTCGCCTCTGTGGTCATATGAGTGTAAATCGGCCGAAAGCTATATATTGGAGCTATATCTAAATCTGAACCGATTTCAACCAAATTTGGCACGCATAGCTACAATGCTAATTCTACTCCCTGTGCAAAATTTCAACCAAAACTCTGGCTTCTGGGACCGTATTAGTCCATATCGGGCGAAAGATATATATGGGAGCTATATCTAAATCTGAACCGATTTCAATAAAATTTGGCACACTTGACTACGGTACTAATTGTTCTTCTTGTGCAAAATTTTAAGCAAATTAGGGTAAAACTCTGGATTTTGGGCCATATAAGTCCATATCGGGCGAAATATATATATATATATATATATATATATATATATATATATATATATATATATATATATATATATATATATATATATATATATATATATATATATATATATATATATATATATATATATGGGAGCTATATCTAAATCTGAACCGATTTCTTCCAAAATCAATAGGGATCTATTCTGAGCCCAAACACATACTTGTGCCAAATTTGAAGTCGATTGGACTAAAACTGCGACCTAGACTTTGATTACAAAAATGTGTTCTAGCATATTTTTATACCCTCCATCATAGGATGGGGGTATATTAACTTTGTCATTCCGTTTGTAACACATCGAAATATTGCTCTAAGACCCCATAAAGTATATATATTCTGGGTCGTGGTGAAATTCTGAGTCGATTTAAGCATGTCCGTCCATCCGTCCGTCTGTTGAAATTACGCTAACTTCCGAACGAAACAAGCTATCGACTTGAAACTTGGCACAAGTAGTTGTTATCGATGTAGGTCGGATGGTATTGAAAATGGGCCATATCGGTCCACTTTTACGTATAGCCCCCATATAAAGGGACCCTCAGATTTGGCTTGTAGAGCCTCTAACAGAAGCATATTTCATCCGATCCGGCTGAAATTTGGTACATGGTGTTGGTATATGGCCTCTAACAACCATGCAAAAATTGGTCCACATCGGTCCATAATTATATATAGCCCCCATATAAACCGATCCCCAGATTTGGCTTGCGGAGCCTAAAAGAGAAGCAAATTTCATCCGATCCGGCTGAAATTTGGTACATGGTGTTAGTATATGATCTTTAACAACCGTGCCAGAATTGGTCCATATCGGTCCATAATTATATATAGCCCCCATATAAAACGTTCTCCAGATTTGACCACCGGAGAATCTTGGAGGAGCAAAATTCATCCGATCCGGTTCAAATTAGGAACGTGGTGTTAGTATATGGTCGCTAACAACCATACCAAAATTGGTCCAATCACACAAAAATTGGTCCATATCCAAAAATAATCTACCAAAATTTTATTTCTATAGAAAATTTTGTCAAAATTTTATTTCTATAGAAAATTTTGTTAAAATTTTATTCGGTTCATAATAAAATTTTCATCATTTTCAAAATTTTATTTCTATAGAAAATTTTGTCAAAATTTTATTTCTATAGAAAATTTTGTTCAAATTTTATTCGGTTCATAATCATGGTTGCCACTCGAGCCACAAATAATCTACCAAGATTTTATTTCTATAGAAAATTTTGTCAAAAGTTTATTTCTATAGAAAATTTTGTTAAAGTTTTATTTCTGTAGAAATTTTTGTCAACATTTTCTTTCTATAGAATATTTTGTCAAAATTTTTATTTCTATAGAAAATTTTGTGAAAATTTTATTTCTATAAAAAATTTTGTTAAAATTTTATTTCTGTAGAAAATTTTGTCAAAATTTTATATCTACTTTGTCAAATTGAATTATATCCAATACGTATATAATTCAATCGATCGATCTTTTTTGATACCTTGGTTTTAAGATACCTTGCCATCGGCAAGCGTTACCGCAACTTAAGTAATTCGATAGTGGATGGCAGTGTATAGAAGAATTTGCTACGCAATCCATGATGGAGGGTACATAAGCTTCGGCCTGGCCGAACTTACGGCCGTATATACTTGTTTCTTATTGATTATGACCTACTAAAAACGAAAATGATTTTTAAAAAATTTTCTGTCGATTGGTTTTCGAGATATAATTTTTTTAATTTTAATTAATTTTTTAAGTAAAAATGTGGCAAAAAAAAAAACATATAAAAATTCATATCAAATATAAAAAAATTTCTAACGGCAATTTAAAAATGTGGCAAGTAAAAATGTGGCAAAAAAAAACATATAAAAATTCATATCGAATATAAAAAAAATTCTAACGGCAATTTTTTGTTTTTTTTTACGTGTAGCTTGAATCTTTACAAAGAAATTAAGCCCTTACTTAACAAAATCTGACAACAAATAGCGGACTTATATTTTTTTTGTTAAAAGATCGAAAGAAGAAGTCAGCTGTTTTTCCACATGGCATAAAATGTACAGTTATACCTTTGTTTCTACTCATTTCTTTTTTGGGCGTTGATTTGGTTACTTTTGTTAGTTTAGGTTTTACCAAAAAAAATTATCAGTCCGCTATTTGTTGTCAGATTTCGTTAAGTAAGGGCTTAATTTCTTTGTAAAGATTCCAGCTACACGTAAAAAAAACAAAAAATTGCCGTTAGAATTTTTTTTATATTTGATATGAATTTTTATATGTTTTTTTTGCCACATTTTTACTTAAAAAACGCCGTTTTTCTACTTTTTAAGCCGCTAACATCCAAACTACTTACCCGATTTGAAAATTTTCTGAGAATGAGTTGTAGACGGCTCAATTTTCTTTAATTTGAGTAGTATTAGGATCAAAAACGTCAAAGAAAACGAAAGATATGCTCAAAATTGTAGGTGTACCTCCAAAAATTAAAAAAAAATTAAAAAAAATTATGTCTCGAAAACCAATCGACAGAAAATTTTTTAAAAATCATTTTCGTGTTTAGTAGGTCATAATCAATAAGAAAAAATATGCTAGAAACAATTCACAGAGAAAAGTTTGTTATTTGTTGCCTAGTGTATTTAAAGTGTTTTTATTTTAAATCTAAAGATTCAATATATCAGTTAATTTAAAGACGATCTCTTTAAATCAAAAATGTTTTCTTTATTTTAAAAAAGTTTTCCTTAGACTTTATGGGAGAGACATGTACTTCCAAGATTCGTGTTCTAATTTTAATGAAAAATTAAAGCAACGATTATATGCTTTCTTCTAAATTAAATGTTATTAATTTGAAACAAAAAACATTTGTCCTTAATATTGTGTAAAATACGTAACGTAAATTTTTTTTCAGTATAAGTGAAACAAAAGATTTATTTCCATTTAAATACAGGAGTTCTCCAACGATAGCTACTTGTGGTTTTACATCCAAATCACGAATAATTTGATTTCTGAATGCAATAGATCAAAATGCTTTTGCAAGCTTGTAAAAAATAATTGACCTGTCACTGGAATACATCTGTCAGCTGCAGTAGAGACAGATTTTTTGTTTCTTTTTTTTAATTTCTATCTAATTTCCAATCTTACCTCGTGTTTGCATTTTATTCTTTACTGATAATTTACATATAGTACGAATACATTGTTGGCATATTCGGTGGCAGACATTTATAGTGATTTTTTCCTGTTTGTCCTATTGTACAATAAATAGTAGACCATGCACTACCACAATAACCCATATCCTCGGCTTCATATACTCTACAAGTATTTAGTGTAAGGTTCAACAAAAAGATTATTCTCTCATATTGCAATTTGAATTACATTGTCCTTTAGTATGTGCTACAAACCCTTAAGGGAGTTTTTGTTCGACAGAACAATTTGGTCTTTTTTGGGGTTTCAAGTTTATTTAGTGTTTTTTTTTTTTTTGAAGGCTTTCAGTCTTGGAATTTCACCTATGATATCAGTGGGGTTATTATCAAATTTCAAGGATTTTATTTAAAGGAGACTTTTATTGTTTTTCGTATGTATATTCTTGTAATATGTGTCATTGAAATATTTACATTTGATATTATTCAAATTCTTAAAAATGTCATTATTGTAGTCAAAATATAATCTGGAGGAATCCTTTTATAAGAGAGAGCTGCACCAGCTCTGATAGCTAACATGAATTTAATTTGAAGAAGAAATATATCACTGAACTCCAGTATTATCTTGCTAAAGTTATAGAAAAATATATAGAAAATGCAAGCTCATGCTGCGTGAGAAGGCTGTTAGGATGGCAAATGTTCGATGGGAGAATTGCAAGGGTTGTAACGACACCAAGCAAATATGGCCCCATTTCAACTTAAACCGCACACTAGATATGCTAATGTTCTCGAGACGTCAGATATCACTCCTGATATCTGCTATAACGGGTCGCTGCCTGATAGGCGATTTTGCAAAAACTATTGGCGCGAAGTATAATGACTATTGTATGAGCTGTCATGATGCGGAGGAAAAAGAATCAATTAAACACCTCTTGTGTGAGTGTCCTGCATTTTGTGTAAAGCGCAAGCAACTTTTAGGAGCATATAGCTTCAGATTACTGGCGGATCTGGAAAACGTTAACTTAAGCAGTCTGCTAATGTTTTTGGAACGATCTGGTTGGTTCAACAAGGAAAGGTGATCGGGAGGGTTCAGCGGTTAAAACTAGAAGTGCCCATATGTAATAGGTACTTTTAGTTAATGTGGTATCACAATGGACTGAATAGTCTGGGTGAGCCTGAGTCTTGGTCGGGCTGCCACTTTAACCTAACCTAACCTATAGAAAAATATAAATTGTCCAAACTCCGGACCAACAAAATTAACGACCCTACATGGTTTGGAGTTTGTCCCTATACAGAAAAAAATATCACCAAAATATTTGCAATTAAAAAGTTGATTGAAGTTGACATTTTTTTCAATTAATTGATACAATTAACTTTTTAAATAAGATAGAAATATTAAGTTAATTAGGTCAATAATTGAATATTTTTAAGTATTTAATTAAAAACTTAATTGATACAATTAACTTTTTAATCAACTCAGAAGACTAAGTCTGTTAAAAAATTGATGGATTTTTTTTTTAAATTTTTAATGAAAAAATTATTTCGAACAATCAATTTTTTCGTCAAAATAAAAAACTAAGTCAGTTAAGAACGTAATTAAAAATAGTTACTTTTTTTAAATTAATTTAAAAAAAAATTAAATTAAAAAATTAATTGAGTTTTACAATTAACATCAATTAAAATATTAATTGAATCAATTAAAAAATCAATTGAATCAATTAAAAAATCAATTGAAATTTGCTAACGAAATCAATTAAAACTGTGATTGGTACTACCATTTTCGTGATTGAAGACATCTCAATTAAAAAATTAATTGGATCCATTAATTTTGTGATTGAATCAGAAAAAATGTTATGTGTACACAAAAAATGTTGTGTGTACACACAAATTGATTGATCCTATTAATTTTTAATTGAAATGTCTTCAATCGCAGAAATGATAGTATCAATTAAATTTATTTATTTATTATTTAATTTATTATAACTACAAATTAAAATGAACCTATTAATTTTTGTGTCAATGAAAATATTTGTTGAATCAATTAAATTGTTAATTGAATATTTTTAAAACTCAATTAAGACTTTAATTGGAAAATGTTCGTGAAATTTTTTCTGTATACTATCTAAACAAAAATAAATTTTAAATGGGTAGTTGTACTCACTCATATTGCTGACGCTCTTAAAACTCGGAGTAATCCCTCTTTTTATTTCCCAAAAATTTGTATAATAATATTGTCGGGTATTTTAACCTTTCGTGTATTTATGGAAATTGAAATTTTCAAAAATTAACTTTTTAATCAACTCGGAAAACTAAGTCTGTTAAAAAAAATTGATGGATTTTTTTTTTTTTAATTTTTAATAAAAAAATTATTTCAAACAATCAATTTTTTAATCAAAATAAAAAACCAAGTCAGTTAAGAACGTAATTAAAAATAGTTACTTTTTTTAAATTAATTAAAAAAAAAATAAAATTAAAAAATTAATTGAGTTTTACAATCAACATCAATTAAAATATTAATTGAATCAATTAAAAAAATTAATTGAAATTTGCTAACGAAATCAATTAATTTTTTAATCAATTAAAACTGTGATTGATACTATCATTTTCGTGATTGAAGACATTTCAATTAAAAAATTAATTAGATCCATTAATTTTGTGATTGAATCAGAAAAAAAATGTTATGTGTACACAAAAAATGTTGTGTGTACACACAAAATTTTTTGTCTTCAATTAGAAATTTGATTGATCCTATTAATTTTTAATTGAAATGTCTTCAATCGCAGAAATGATAGTATCAATTAAATTTATTTATTTATTACTTAATTTATTATAACTAGAAATTATAATAAACCTATTTACTATTAATTTTTGTGTCAATGAAAATATTTGTTGAATCAATTAAAGTGTTAATTGAATATTTTTAAAACTCAATTAAGACTTTAATTGGAAAATTTTCGTGAAATTTTTGTTTTCTGTATACTATCTAAAAAAATTTTTTTAATGGGTAGTTGTACTGATATTGCTGACGCTCTTAAAACTCGGAGTAATCTCTCTTTTTATTTCCCAACAATTTGTATAATAATATTGTCGGGCATTTTAACCTTTCGTGTATTTATAGAAATTGAAATTTTCAAAAATTTTACATTTTTCTGAATTACTTATAATTCTATATCTCGTCTTAATATATTTGCAATTTTTATTTTTGTTTATGTCAAGGACAAGTATACACGGCCGAAAGTTCGGCCAGGCCGAATCTTATGTATCCCTTCATCAGTGTTACTTTAGTGGCAAATTTAGCACTTTTATGCGCTGACACGCCATTTTCGTGTTGTGCCACTGAATTTATATTTTTTGGTGCCACCTTTTTGGGTGCAGTCAAATCTGGCGATCGTGGTGGCCATCTCAAATTTGACAAAAAAATCATTTTAATCAACGAGATTTAAAACTGCTCTAGCATATTCGAAGCGCAATACGAAGTCCTCAGGATTTAGTTTTTGGACTAGTTGGATTTTGTAAGGGAAGAGGTGCAAATCGTGTTTTAAAATTCGCCGAAGAGTGCGGTCAGAAAGCTGCAACTGGGAAGATCGTCTTCTCGTTTATGTCTCCGGATTTTCTTCGACGCTCTGTCGCACAGCATCAATATTTTCGGCCGATCTGCTAGTTCGAGGTCTGCCCGTACGTCTTGAATCTCCGACAGTCCCATATTCAGCAAAATTATTTACCAACGAACGAATGGTTGGACCCGTTGGAGCAGTTCTTACACCATAAAATCTTCTGTATGCACGTTGAGTGTTAATTATCAAACGATGATTTTTAATGAATAGAAAAACAATCTTAGTTCTTTGCGCAATTGTATAGCGTTCCATTTTTAAATATTCTCCCAAGTTTAATTTCTGAAATAGGGAAAAAGAAAAAGTTAAATACTCGCAAGCAAAGAAGTTACAATTGTTTTACATCATATAGTAACTTTAGCCGCACCCTTAGAAGTCGTCTACTCAAAAAATCCATCAAAATAGCATTTGACAATAATGTATAATTTTATTTTATTTACAAACACAATAAGTTAATCTGAGAGTCTAGTCAATATCGGGAAATTTGACATATTATAATAGATCCTTGTTTACAAATACAATATTACATGCAATTCAATTAATTCACAATAATTCTATCTTAAATCACCCGGTAAGTGACTACAGAATGACTCATATATAAGAAAAACGCTAGCAGGAAGATACAGATAAATCATAATGTAAACTTTAATCCTAATTCAACTTGGCTTTTAAATTCGAAACATTCAACATTTGGAAGACCATTTTCTGGATTGAAATATCCTCAAATTCTACATTTCTCCGTTTTTAATCTCGTTACTTAGGAAAGTAGCCATAAATTAATTTTCATAAAAACGACCAGGCAATTATAAGCGATTCCGCGAAATTCTAGGGAAATTTTTATACAGCTGCTGTTCGCAGGATTTTTCGCAATGATAATCCCTTTGAAATTGCAACAAAAGTAGCTTACCACACACTCGAAACACAGCAGGTACTAATTGTTCTAGAGCATTGAGACTATAGAGCAATACCAAACAGAGGTAGAGATCAAATTCTCATTAGCCACTGCCGTGGATTGTGCCAAGGGCTGGAATTTTATGATAGTGGGTGAGACTACAAGATCGTTTCGAACAACTACCTGTTCACCCTCAAAAAGGCTTCATTTCGACGATATATAAGATAAGAAATTGTTTGAGTTAAGTATCAGTTTAAATTTGAAACTAACCGTGTTAACAACAACCGTCAAAATTTATCCAACCGTAGAACAAATTCTTAAAATGGTTCTTAAAACAACTGTGATTGCCAACGACTCTGCGCTAGAGAAAACCGGAGGCAATGACAATATGAACCAAATGGTGGTCAATACCACTGATTTCAATGACAATGATTTCAATGAGTTTGTCAATCTATCCGAGGCTATAGAACGTAACAATCGTCAACGGAGATCTAAAAGACGATCGGCTCGCCATAATACCATGGTGGCCACCATGACTCGTGAAGAACTTTTCGAGTGTACCAATGTCGATGACGATCAATTCCTGAAATCTTTGGAATATCCAAACTCCTTTGAAGAGAGTAGCAGTAGCTTGCATAAAACAGTTCTATTGAATAGCATAGACAATCTCATGAAGTATTTCGATGAAGATGTTGATGTTCCAGATAATTCAGTAAAGAATACCCCCATAAAACTAAAGACTAAAGGAAAAGTAGCCTCTGCTGTGGCCAGTTTCCGTAATAAGGCGAAAACTCCTTCGCCTTTGTCGAAACGTAAGAATAAACAAAAACTGGAGGTGAACACCAATGTGGAAGAACTCAAGAAGCGTTACGAAACTCCCGAAAAAGTATCTGCAAACTCCTCGGCAGTCAAATCGGCTACATTAAGCCCAAAGATGTTGAAGAAATCCAAGGTAAAACAAATGGCCTTGCTGTTCAATAACAAAATGAATTCGATAATGCGAAAAGGATCCCCAGAGCCTCAAACTCCCGAACCAATATCACCTGGCTTGGAATCTATAGCCTCACCCACGTTCACTTCAACTCTTAAACCGAAATCACCTAAACTCAAGACCAAAGCTGCCACCTTCATTGCTAAGTTGCCTAGCCCACGAGCAAGTCCTCTTTTCAAAAGAAGGCAATTATCAAAATCTCCCAGTATTTCATCATTGGTGGGTAGTCCTGGTATGAAACGGAAACCCTTACAAAAACAACCGAGTACTACATGTTTGGTGGCTGAAAGTGTTTTCCAACAGCTATCGGTGAAGGACAAGGCTTTGCTCTATAACAAATTCATAGAGGATATGTCCAAGAAGAATCCCAAATTCAGTAAACATGGCCAGATTTTAGAGAGCAATGTTCAGAAGGAAATAGCCCGGGGAGAAGTTGTATGTGAGAAGCAAGGATCAGTGAAACATTTACGTGATTCTCTGGAAGCTAAACTAACCCCAACTAAGGCTTTATCGACCACACTTCAAAGGTTCAAACGTTCTTCGCCTGAATCGTCAATGCTTGCCACAACTCCCACTCGAAACAAATCCAAAGAATTCGAAGATGTTGTAAGACCCCAAACACCACAAACTCCGAAGACACCTGAGACCAAATCTCCCAATGACAGTGAAGATCTCTTGCATGTCAGTACTCTAACCGTAGTTCTCAAACCTAGTCCCGAAGTAAAAAAGTACGCCACAAAGCCTCGTAGTAATCGCCGAAGGAAAGATGTACGTTTCCTTACCGATTTGGGTAACATTGAGCCCAGCTTTAAAAGAACCCAGGAAATGATACGCTCCTCGGTTATTGTAGAGCCATTTGCTCCTCCAAAAAAGATTCGCCGCACTCAACACGAACGATTGGCCCCGAAAATGTTTTTTCAGAACCAACATTTGGAAAAGCTTTTCTATAACTGGCTAAAGGAGAAAAATGGTGTGGCCTTTGATATTACGCCGGTCCACAATAAGGCCGATATCATTGAAATTGTACCGAAGAATTCAAGAGATAATGTTATACCGAAACATCAAATAGATCAATTGCTGGAGGAAGCCATCAATAGATTGGAAGCAGACAAACAAATGCAGGAAGCCGTTAGCCCAGTGAGCAAAGAATTATCGGCTATTAATCTCATAAAAGAGACTCTGGAAGAGAAGGAAACTATTGATTCCTCAGTAATTGAAGTGGAACTACCATTCGAAGGTGATATAGTAGTAGAGGAGAAGGTGTCCAATGCCATTAAAGAATCCAATGATCCCATTGATAGTGATCTAGGAGTAACTAGCATAACCAAGGTAAGTTTAAACGGGAAAGCCTTATATTTCACAGATGATAACATATATTCCCCTCCCTCTCCATCACAGACCGCTAGTGAAGATTCTCATACTGAAACAAAGGACACGAATATGAAAAATTCTCCAGCTAAACAAACAAAGCCCAATCGCAAAAAGAAATTGAGACGTTCATTAACCTGGAAAAAGGATTATTCCTTAGTGGAATCCAATCCAGTCATATCTACAGATTCCGACTCCGATTGTAGATCACTCAACAGATCTCTTAACAGATCTCTCACAGGTACTCTCTCCAAATCCAAGAAATGTACGGCTTATGTCAAGAAATTGCTTTTCAAAACTGCCAACACTTCGGTATGCTCTGAACCGGCCAGCATTAATCAGGATTTGAGTATAGTAGAATTGGATCGTTCTCTCATGCGTCAAATCAATTCACCATCGAAAATTAAGGATGCCTATACCTTAACGGTGATGTCTTCACCATCGCCACCGAACGAAAGTGATTTCTGTGACTCAGATCTACCACGATCACCCTTTAAGGATCTTTCGCGATCTTGGCCCTCATTGCTTGAAGCCGGTCCCGAAGAAGAGGATGGGTTGGTTAACGACAGAATGGGTCTTAAGAACAAAGCAGTATCGACGGAATTCACTGATTTGGCTAAACATAAAATGGAACTGGAGCAACATAAACTTATGGTGGATAGTTTCATAGATCAAGGTTTCGAGACGGGGTCCAATGAAATGGAATCACCCATGCGGCCTCCCAAAAAATCCTACAACTTAATAACAGAGCTTGTGGCAGAAAATCCCAAAAGTTTCTCTACGCCCCATAGAGATAATCCAGTAGAGCAAATTTTCACAGCCCATTGTGGTTTACCAAAGACCATTATTAGCCCCATTCAAGCCAATACTCCTATGCATCTGAAAAATCCTCACATGGAGGTTATCAAGGAAGATTGTTCCTTGGAAGATGTCAACCAATTGGAATATTCCCCGAGCGCTTTTGGGGAAAATGCCAGTTTCTTTAGTAGTGCTGAAGCCACTCATAACTCAACGATGCCTCCATTGGGAGTTACTCATAAGGTGGAGACTTCACAATTTTGGATTTCTGCTGGAGACTTTACTGCCGCCGTGAATATTCATCACTACGAAGCGGAAAGGTTAATGCTATTGAGCAACATTTTTGCCCAGAAGTATTTGGAAAATCATGACATTACCTTTGGCATAGATGATCAGAAATTTTCCGAAGATTCGTCGCTAACATCAGAGGAGATTCGCAGAAAAATTCCCCAAATGGATAATTGTTCACAATATTGGTTCTCCACTGGAGATGTTCTGTTACCATTTGCTGGAAAGCCTTTAACCAAAGCCAAAATCCAGACGTTCTTTGGTTATATACGAGAATTTGCGGATGATAAAAAGCCCGTAAGATTTGGCATAGACAGCTATGAGTTCTCCAATACCAATCAATCTCCCACAGCTACAAATGCCACATACACCTGGACCAATCCATCGCCCATTAAAACCAGTGATTTGGATCAATCCGATTTTGAATCTGTTGAACTGGAACAGAGTATAAGTTTTTCAGCTTTGAGCAGTAATCAATCGGACAGCTGTTCCATTAAAAGCGATGATCTAGCCCTAAATCAAGCGAATAATCAAACCTATTCCACACAGGCTGTTGAGGGCCTAAAGCAAATATTTGAAGATGCTCGCCATTTAAATCTGAGTAAAACTCAAACCGATAAATTAGCCTCAGAATCACAATTCACTGTACCCGAAATGCTTAAAACTCTGCACAATCAACAGGAGAAACTTAAAAATCTTGAGGAACGTATGCTACATAGCTGTGCCAATCCAGCTGCTGGAAAATCTGCTGTGGACCAATTCCAAGAATCACCGGAATATATGCGTAAATTGCGTAACATCATCACTGCCATTGATAATATAGGACGTGGTAATAATGGCTTCCATGCCTGTTCCATTGAACAATTGGAGAGTTTTATGTTCTTCCTAAGTCGTTATGCTGATCTCTGTTTGGCCAATTGCACGGCACATATTGAGAAAATTTTGGATGTGGTTATGAACCAACGTTCATTTCAGGCCTAAATTTTTTTTATTTTAAATTTCAACATAGCAAATGCTAGATGAAAATCCTCGCATCACCCTTCCATTCCATGACTACAGCCTTCAAGAGGTTTTGGTTTTGCTTAGTTTTTAAAATTAGTTTTTTTTCTTGTATATACATTTAGTTTAATGACGATCTTCTAAAGGTCATAGGGTTAATAATTTTTGTCTAGAATTTAAGTTGAAATTAATAAAAATTTACCAACTCGGAAAAAAAATATTCTGGTTTTCTTTGGGGATTAGAAGGAGTTTAATAATAAATTATTTGGGAAAATTATTATTTGGTTCGTAACATTAAAGTCGCGGAAGAGATTCCGGACCGCGAACCACCGTGGTACAATATTTGCCATGCCGACTTGTATACAAAGGGTCACGGTTTCGATGCCGCTCAGAAATGCCAACATCATTTCCCCCTAAGAAATTATGTTGGCATCAGAGAACGGCTGCGATCTACCGCGACCGACCAGTGTATTTAGTAAACACCAATATTTGCAATCTTAAAACACCAATTGGTAAAAAAATTCAACCACCAACGACTCTCGGTGTTTCTTAGTATGAGTGTTGGTCTCTCAAAAACACCGTAATAAAGCAATCACACAAATTGATTACCCATATCTCAGCAGTTTGGTATTCTCTTATTTGATAATCTCTCAATTCTCTTGAGCTAATGCCAACTGCTGATAATTGTTGTTGTTGAGTGCAATCACACTTAAGTGCCACACTCGTTTTTTGTTTATCGAGCGTTGTTACGATGTCGATTGGTTTAAGATTGCAAGACACTGCATACGAACATTGTTATATACTAGTGGTAGTTTTATTCTCGCATTTGTGTCAATGTAAAAGATCGCATTGCAATTGGTTTCTTACTTACTGCCACCGACATTTTGTGGGTAAGATTGCAATACGAAAAAAAGCACCGGTTGCAGTTCTCTGGTTGGCATTTCTGAGCGTTTCACAATCTCTCTAACTGGTTTCACCGTAATGTGAAATGACATTCCGACTCGGCTATAAAAAGGAAGTCCCTTGTCATTGAGGTAATCTGCTATATCAAAATGGCAAAAAAAACGCCCATATTGCTAACACGGATATATAGGCAATTTGAAATTATGTATGTTTCTTTGTAGGGATCTGTCCAAATAATATTGGTTGTAATTAAGAAAACAATTTATTTGAGTTTTCATGAAATAATTTATTTATTTCAATAATTTTTTAATATCGTCTAAGTCTTTATATCTTATAAGTTATAGTACTAAGTAAAAATAAAGATATTATATCATCGCAGTACGAAAATTCAAAATGCAAAAAATAAAAATTGTAACAAAATTAACAAGTAAACATTTAAAAATAGAAAAAAACGTAAATAAATGAAGGAAAAATAAATGTTAACAATATTAAAATTTTTAAGTGAATTTGTATTAATAATATAACAAATAAGAAAATAAAAAAGAAATTACACGCCATCATGTGGATAAATCTACACTAAGAAAAAATTGGGTCTTAATTTAATCCTCCAGTCTGAGCACTACTGATGACATCCATATACATATATTTCCTTATGATAATAAAATTAAAATAAATTAAATCGTATACAATATGATTAAAAAACATTAAATTAAAGAAAGTTAATTACATACCAAATTAATTGAAATAAAATTAAAATGAATTACATTAAATAAATAATTAAAAAAATTAAAATGAATTGTAGTTAAATAAATTTAATAAAAGTTACATTATTTCATATACACACAAATTTTTTGTTTATTTATTCAATCACGAAATTAATTGATCCAATTATTTTTTTTTAAATTGAAATGTCTTCAATCACAGAAATGATAGTATCAATTAAAAAATTAATTGATAGCCAATTAAAAAATTAATTGATACTATTAATTTTTGTGATTGACTTTTGCTTCAATTAAAAAATTTGTTGAATCAATTAAATTTTTAATTTAATATTTTGTAAAATTCATTTAAGTCTTTAATTTAAAAAAAATCGTGAATTTTTTTCTGTGTATGTATCAACTTTTTTAATTTAATTACATTAATAATTGAATTAAATGAATTAAACTAAATAGAATAAATAAGGCTAATAAATTAAACAAATCAAATTAATTTAAATTAGGATTTAAAAATGTATTGAATCCAATTGATTGGTACAAAATCGTAACGAATTTAAAATAAATATTAGACTGGAATAAATTTAATACAAGTTAAATTAAATTGAATATATTTTTATAATTTACTTTTAATTTTATTTAGTTTATTTTTTTAATACCCTCCACCATAGGATGGGGGTATATTAACCTTGTCATTCCGGTTGTAACACATCGAAATATTGGTCTAAGACACCATATATATATATATATATATATATATATATATATATATATATATATATATATATATATATATATATATATATATATATATATATATATATATATATATATATATATATATATATATATATATATATATATACATATATATATATATATATATGAGCATGTCCGTCTGTTGAAATCACGCTAACTTCCGAACGAAACAAGCTATTGACTAGAAACTTGGCATAAGTAGTCGTTATTGATGTAGGTCGGATGGTATTGCAAATGGGCCATATCGGTCCACTTTTACGTATAGACCCCATATAAACGGACCCCCAAATTTGGCTGGCGATTGCTCTAAGAGAAGTACATGGTGTTAGTATATGGTCTCTAACAACCATGCACAAATTGATCCACATCGGTCCATAATTATATATAGCCCCGATTTGGCTTGCGGAGCCTCTAAGAGAAGCAAATTTCATCCGATCCGCCTGAAATTTGGTACATGGTGTTAGCATATGGTCTCTAACAACCGTGCAAAAATTGATCCACATCGGTCCATAAAAATATATAGCCCCCATATAAACCGATCCCCAGATTTGACCTCCGGAGCCCCTTGGAAGAGCAAAATTCATCCGATTCGGTTCAAATTTGGTACGTGATGTTAGTAAATGGTATCCACCAACCATGCAGGAATTGGTTCATATCAGTCTATAATTATATATAGCCCCCATATAAACCGATCCCCAGATTTGACCTCCGGTGTCTTTTGGAGAAGCAAAATTCATCCGATCTGATTGTAATTTAGTACGTGATGTTAGTATATGATATTTAACAACCATGCGAAAAGTGGTCTATATCGGTCCATAAACTTATACAGCCCCCATATAAACCGATACCGTGATTTGGTTTTGGGGCCTCTTGGAGCAGCAAATTTTATCCGAGTCAGTTGAAATTTGGTACATTGTGCTAGTATATTGCCGTTGACAACCATGCCTAACTAGGTCCATATCGGTTTATAGTTATATATAGCCCTCAGATAAATCGATCCCCAATGACACAAAAATTGGTCCATGTCAAGTTCATAATTGTATATAGCCCCCATATAGCCGACCCCCACATTTCAATTCTGGCTCTCTAAGTACCGTGCAAAAGTCCATATCGATTCGCAATTATTTGTAGTCTTGCCTATTATACCTTTTTTTCTAATATATACCACGTATAGACTAACTTACAATTTAGAAGACGATGTTAAGAATTTACCTTACCATCGGTAAGTAACCCAAGTAAGTAACCCATAACCCAAGTAATTCGATTGTGGATGACAGTCGTTTGTAGAAGTTTCTACGCAATCCATGCTGAAGAGTACATAAGATTCGGCTTGGCCGAACTTACGGCCGTATATACTTGTTTTAATTCACATCCAAAAGACTGAATTCGGATCACACCTTAACTAGTGATGCGAAATCAATGCGACGGCTGTTGAAATGGTCGGCATCCGTCTTATGACAAGTCCATCCCAGTATACAATTTTCGAAGTTGTTCTAAGTGCACAACTTTAAAAGCACTTCCAAAAATGTCCTCCCAAAGATTTTCTTTATTTAAACTACAGAGGAAGTTCTTTTAATTAAATTTTTTATAACCCGCTTTTTTAATATTTTTAATGGGAAATTGTACCGTTTTTTTTGTTTCAAGACAAGCGTTAGAATACATTAAGAATCAAAACAAATTATATAAATTATTTATTTGACATAATATCACAAAAAAATTAATTTACATCCAAAACACTGAATTTGGATCACACCTTAAGAAGTGATGCAAATTCAGTGCAACAGCTATTTGAATGGTGGACATCCGTCCTATTACAATCCATTGTTAAATTCATAGCACCACTTTTGAATTCAAAAAGAATATTTTCTCTAGTTTTGTTTTGGCGATACTTTTTTTGCTGGGTTTTTATCCGATGGCAAAAAAAACCTTGGATGGAAAAGTTTTAAGGCATTGCTTGTGTACAATTTCATATTTTAAAATTAATTGTTTAAAAAAAGTAATCATTTTCAATAAAGTAATATGTGAAAAATTTCATCGAAATCGGTTCAGATTTAGAATAGCTCCCATATATATGTATGTATCGCCTGATTTTCCCAAATTTGGTTATAAGTCCCTTATTTATCAACCGATCTGACTCAAAGTTGGCCAAATCTAATTTTCTATAGCACTTACTATATGTGCAAAAAATCAGCGATATCGGTTCAGATTTAGCTATAGGTCCCATATATATATGTATCGCCCAATTTTTAAAAATTTAGCCAGAAAACTCTTATTTATCAATCGATCTTACTCAAATCTTACTCTAATCTTCTGGGTCGGATGAAATTTGCACTCATATGTGGCCTATATAAAAATATGAACCGATATATACCAACTTTGGTATATCTCTTTATGGGTCAAAATATTCAGGGAAATCGGATAAAAGTGGCACCTTTTATATTTAAAAAATTTCTTTACTCCAAGTAAGTCCCAATGCTAACCAACGCAAACGAAAATTGTCGTATACTTATTAAGAATAGTAAAAATGGTAATTAGTTGACGCAAATGTTTTTTTCTCTACTTTTAGTTCATTTTTGCTTTTATGAGCAGAAAGAATTTGTAATTAAAAATTCAAAAATGTCAGTAAATTTTCACTGTAGATGATTTGAATGATCAATTGGATTCCTAAAGCATAAACTTTGTTTCTCTACGTCTATGGAAATTTAAAATTTCCAAAAAAAGAATACACATTTTAATGTAATCTAATCGTTATGGAGTTGCAGGAAACTTATTATCCTGTTTATTCCAATGACGTGGAAAAATTCCAACAAGATTCTTGATTACTTGGATATTTGGAAATCATTAAATTTCTGCAGCTGTGCTAAATTCATAATACTTAGAAATTTCCAATCACCATTAAATGTCTTCAAATTCATGGAAGGGATACGCTAATCCACCCGCGAAAATGTTTCGCAGACCCACAAGGAGTAACAGGTAATCGAGATTATCATGTTCATGGAGATTTTGGAGATGTTCAACAAAGCCATCTCAAGGATGTCAGGTAGCCTTATAATCCCTCTTTCTACTATGAAAATAATCTGAAGTCAATAATTTTACCTAAGGATGTGTTCGGCTTTTTGTGTTTTCGGATATATAAACTCATCGTTGTCCTGACAACGACATCAGTTCTAAACTGTAACGTCTAACGTTAACAACGCTTTAAGCAAAATCATAACAAAAATTTAATAAATAAAATTGTTTCTCAATCATAATGGTTGCTCAAGTTTGTGCCAATCCACCAAGTACTTCCTCGCCTAGGGCTTCAAGAAAAAAATATCCAGCCCCTCAACGTCCTAGTATCCAGGAATTGAGACAACGTTATGAAGTTCAAATGACTGATGCGGCCAAGGTCTATAAACCTAAATCGCCTAAACTTCGTAGTAAATCAATGGTAAAACAAATGGCATCCATGTTCCAGCAAATCATACGTAAGGATACGAATTCTGGAGACTTGCGAACGAAGCCTATACAGAAAAGCATGGCAGAAACCAATGATGTAGTACCCAAGCCCATGCCCATGCCTCGTTTACGTCATTACAAAGAAAAGGCTCCTGTACCTAGTCCTCGCTCCAAATCTAAGGCGAAATTACAAAGAAAATCCAGTTGTTTTGTGGCCGAAGATGTTTTCGCAAAATTAACTGTAAAAGATAAGTCATTACTTTATACCCAATTTGTGGATGATATGTCCCGTAAAAATCCCAAATTTGGTAAACATGCCGAAGCCATAGAGGCAACTGTTCAAAAAGAAGTAGCCCGTGGCGAGGTGATCAATGAGAAACAGGAATCTGTAAAATTCCTATTACAAAATCTAGAAGCTCGTTGTGGTTTACCCAAAAGAAGCATATCGATTCGCAGCAGTCAGAAGCCCAGAATTTGGAAGAAGATCAATATGAAAACCACATTGAAGGCCAAAGAAACGGAAGATATCCCCAGTGTGCAATTGAACGAAGTAAAACCAAGAAGATTTTATTCCTTACCTCGTTGTAAGAGGGATTTTTGCAAAATACCCAAAGATCTTGGCGTTATGGGAACCATAAAACTTCTAGCCTACAAAACTCCCAAAACGATTTCGAAAACTCGAAATGAACTACTGATGCCTCAAAAATGTTTCCAAAATCAACAACTAGAAAATTTGTTCTATTCGTGGCTCAAGGAAAAACATGATCATGAAATTTCCCAACAATCATCAAATGTCTCAGAAATGGATGAAGAGAAACAAAAATCGGCCATTGATAGACTATTGGAAGAAGCTATAGCAAAATTGGAAACTGTGGAATCTCAACAAAAGGAAGAGGAGATCCTCAAGGAGGAAGAGATCTTAAAATCCAAATTGTTGGATCAATTAGACACGATACCCAAAATTACTCCACATAAAAAGAAGCGGGCACCCCCGGTACCCCAAAAGCAGGCAGCCGTTAAAGAAGCTATAAGCTCTCAATCCACATCTGTGGTCATCTCGGAAGAAAGTGAATCCGGTGTATCTAATGTAACCAAGGTAAGACCGCTACATATAAAAACGAAACAGGATCAAGTGACTTATTTTGCTCATCCTCAATTTCAGCATACAAGTGATGAAGATAAACAACCAACTGCTGAAGTTTTGACCAATGATGTGGAGAAACCAATAAGACCCATACGTAAAAAGAAAATGCGACGCTCTTTAAGTTGGAAAAAGGATAGCTTTTTAGTGGAAAGCAAGCAAATATCCTCCACCGATTCAGAAACCGATTGTCAAAAATCTGAAAGGCCCTCAAATAAGAAGGCTTCTTCCAAACCGCCACCGTTGGATCTGAAGCAAATAAATGATGAAATACCCTCGGCTGACCCCAGTTTTGTGGAATTGGATAAATCCCTAATGAGAGTTGTAAATTCACCGCGTAAAATTAAATCAGCTTATACCCTAACCATGTTCTCTCCTGAGGACAACAACAACGATTTGGAAGTTCCCCAAACATCGAAGAAAATTGAAGAACCCGAATCTCGCTGTCTAACCGATAGTTTTGATCAAGGTTTCGAAACGGGATCCAACGATGTTGACAGTCCCATTAAACCACAACGCAAATCAAATCTGAAACGCCAATCATCCATAGATTCCTCAAGGCGGATACCAGAAAAACCTTCGGGTTTCTCCACTCCCATTAAGAGTAAAATTGAAGATGCACACTTGAATCACAGTTCCAGTGGGGCCCAACAACAACTATTTAGTCCCATCTCGGTGCCTTTGAAGAATCGCCGCCGTTCCATCTATGACAGTGAATCACGTCGTAGTTCTTTGGCCATGCAAGTTATCAGAGAAGATCAACCCTTGGAATATCATGAAATTAAATCCCCCAAGAATTTCACCAATTCCGAGATATTCTTTGCCAATGCTCCCACTTTGGAAGTTACTAGCGATTTGACGGTGGATCAAGTAAAGACCTCCACTTTTTGGATAAAATCTGGCGATTTCAATATTAACTTGGATATCCACAAAAATGATGGCGATCGTGTGAAACTTCTCTATGAGATGTTTAGCCAAAGAAGTTGTGATACCAAAGAAATGCATTTCGGTATAGATGACCATAAATTCATTGTACATGCCTCCAATTCTGAGGAAGCAAACTCTGATCTTCGCTTACCCCAGCAGGAAGGATTCTCTCAATATTGGTTTTCCACTGGAGATTTGGCTATACCATTCAGTGGAAAACTGCTTAGCAGTGAAAAGATACAAAGATTATTCGCATTTCTGAAGGCATCAGTGGAAGAGACTGGCATTCTTCGCTTCGGAGTGGATAATGTGGAATTTTCCAATGTTCCCGAATTTTGGAATCAATCACCAAAATATTCTATGGATAGTCAATACAGCATGCTGGTGGGCTTACAATCAGGCCATAGCAATGGTCTCGAGGGACGCAGTAAATATGCTTGGCCTCATTCTAAACCGGTCCCTGTTAGCGATTTAGATCATTCGGATTTCGAATGTGAGGATTTCAATCAATCATCGGAAACAAATCGTCGTTTGTCTTTCTCTCCATTTGGAAGCAAAAGTTTTGATTTATCCTGCTTGGACAAAGAAGATTTAATGATGCCTCGCAATAGTGAAGCCATGAGAATGAGTCCAGAAACTTTCTGCATGGCCTATGAAAATGAACCCTTAGATCAGTTATTCGAAAATATTCCAGCGAAGCAGGAAGATATCGCCCAAGCGATTACCCCCACCACCACAACTCCCCTGCCGGAAGCTTTAAATACTCTGCAGAATCAAAGAGAACGTTTAAATATGGTTAAGGAACGTTTATCATCATATGAAAATGTAATGAATCTATCATGTGATTCATTGGAAGAATTGAAGGGGTCTCCTGAATATATACCCAAATTGAAGGCAGTCATTTCGGAGATTAGCAAGATTGGTTGCGGTGATGGTTTTAAGGATTGCTCTTTGGCTGAATTGGAGCGTTTTATGTTCTTTTTGAGTCGTTACGCTGACATCTGTTTGAATAGTTGCGGTAGTCATATGGATAAAATCCTAGATGCTCTTATGGATCAAAGATCTGAAGAAATTTAATTGTATTAGAAATAAGTGTGTAACATTTGTATATTAAAAAAACTACATTCTTATAAAGAATATTTAGATTTAAGTTAATTTTTTATAAAATAAACATGAAATAATAATTAGAATTAAACTACAGATTTTTATTATGCAAAATTACCAAATGTTTTTCTACATAACCTTGTGGATTTTGAAGATATCATAAGAAGGGATATTTTTTTTATATAGGATCAGGAACGAAATATTAGAGAAACAAGGTTTTCTTTTGATTGTTAAACATTTCCTTTAAAAGCAAAAAAAATATTGGAGACAATCATCGCAATGCTTGTAATAAATTCCGCGTTATTTGTTGTCAAAAAAGAGTCCAACATTTTTAAATCTTATGCGGTTTAAGTCGGCGAATGCCCTGGGATGGTACACTATGTTAGTAAAAATATATGGGAAACATTTTAATCTGAACCAATTTTGAGGCAACAAAAGTGTTTTTATGATTTATCGGTCGATAGATATGTATTAGAAATAAAGGAGTCACTTTTACAAGTTTTCGACTTAGCAGTGGCGATTTTATAAGGAAAATGTGGGTATTTTGGTCATTTTTGCCCAAATCGGACAAGCATATATATGGAAGCTATATAGAAATCTGAACCGATTTCAACCAAATTTGGCATGCATACTTAGTATTTTAATTCTACTCCCTGGGCAAAATTTCACGTAAATCGGACTACAACTTTGAACTCTGTGGTCATATGACGGAAAATCGGTCGAAAGATATATATGTGAGCTATATCTAAATCTGAACCGATTTCAATAAAATTTGACTACACTACTAATTGTACTCCTAGTGCAAAATTTCAACCAAATTGGGCTAAAACTCTGGCTTCTGGGCCCACACAGAGAATATAGATTGGTTGTGATAACCGAATTCATTTCCAACCTCATTTTGGCAGTCGCATCAACTATCTGTTGGCAGTTGTGTCTCCCGACTCATTCGGTCGACTCAATCGAATGATGGGAGTTACAACTTATAATGTATATGGAGTTGTCTAAGACAGCTAATAAAATTGGTTATTGGCAACCTTAATAATCCCCGCAACCGATTTGAATGATAATTCTATAGCCGCGAGCATTGTATTTATACCCTTCACCACTACTGTGGTACAGGGTATAATAAGTTTGTGCATTTGTATGTAACGCCAAGAAGGAGTAATCATAGACCAACCTTTTAGTATACGGATCGGCTTAGAATTAAATTCTGAGTCGATTTAGCGATGTCCGTCTGTCTGTCTGTCTGTCCGTCTGTCTGTCTGTCTGTCTGTTGATGTATTTTTGTGTGCAAAGTACAGCTCGCAGTTTTAGTCCGATTGTCCTACAATTTGGTATAGGGTCCTGTTTCGGCTCAAAGACGATCCCTATTGATTTTGGAAAAAATCGGTTCAGATTTAGATATAGCTGCCATATATATTTTTCGCCGATCTGGTCATAATTGGCGTGTATATCAACCGATCTTCCTCAAATTCCGTACATCCGAATATTTTATGGGTCTCGAAAATCTTGCAAAATACCAGCCAAATCGGTTCAGATTTAGATATAGCTCTCATATATAGCTTTCGCCCGATTTACACTCATTTGCCCAAAGAGGCCAATTTTTAACTCCGATTGGGTTGAAATTTTGCACAGGGAGTAGAATTAGCATTGTAAGTATGCGTGCCAAATTTAGTTGAAATCGGTTCAGATTTGGATATATCTCCCATATATAGCTTTCGCCCGATTTACACTCATATGACCACAGAGGCCAATTTTTAACTCCGATTTAGTTGAAATTTTGCACAGGGAATAGAATTAGCATTGAAACTATGCGTGCCAAATTTGGTTGAAATCGGTTCAGATTTGGATATATCTCCCATATATAGCTTTCGCCCGATTTACACTCATATGACCACAGAGGCAAATTTTTTGCTCCGATTTAGTTGAAATTTTGCACACGGAGTAGAATTAGAATTGTAGCTATGCGTGCCAAATTTGGTTGAAATCGGTTCAGATTTAGATATATCTCCCATATATAGCTTTCGCCCGATTTACACTCATATGACCACAGAGGCCAATTTTTAACTCCGATTTAGTTGAAATTTTGCACAGAGAGTAGAATTAGCATTGTTGCTATGCGTGCCAAATTTGGTTGAAAACGGTTCAGATTTAGATATAGCTCCCATATATATGTTTTTCTGATTTCGACAAAAATGGTCAAAATACCAACATTTTCCTTGTAAAATCGCCACTGCTTAGTCGAAAAGTTGTAAAAATGACTCTAATTTTCCTAAACTTCTAATGCATATATATCGAGCGATAAATCATAAATAAACTTTTGCGAAGTTTTCTTAAAACTGCTCCAGATTTAAATGTTTCCCATATTTTTTACTAACATTGTGTTCCACCCTAGTGCATTAGCCGACTTAAATTTTGAGTCTATAGATTTTGTAGAAGTCTATCAAATTCTGTCCAGATCGAGTGATATTTAAATGTATGTATTTGGGACAAACCTTTATATATAGCCCCAACACATTTGACGGATGTGATATGGTATCGAAAATTTAGATCTACAAAGTGGTGCAGGGTATAATATAGTCGGCCCCGCCCGACTTTAGACTTTCCTTACTGGTTTTTTACTAACATTGTGTTCCACCCTAGTGCATTAGCCGACTTAAATTTTGAGTCTATAGATTTTGTAGAAGTCTATCAAATTCTTCCAGATCGAGTGATATTTAAATGTATGTATTTGGGACAAACCTTTATATAGCCCCAAACACATTTGACGGATGTGATATGGTATCGAAAATTTAGATCTACAAAGTGGTGCAGGGTATAATATAGTCGGCCCCACCCGACTTTAGACTTTCCTTACTGGTTTTTACATATATTTAAATATTTCAGTAAATACACGAATACGAATTGTAGATTAAACTTATTTCATTTTTCTTCCAAAAATGTCACAATTCAAACCTTGGCCCAGAATCAGGGAAATCGTAATATTTTCCACACCCAACTGCTTTCGTCTCTGAAATGTAGCTTTTTAAAATCCAGGTCTAAATCGCTGGTTAATCCGGATTGTTGCATACCTTAAAAATGGATCTATATAGTTGAGAAACGAACAAATAAAATTAGAATTTTAGAGGATACACTTTGGAATTTATAAAATTTAGAACTTACCTGCAAATGTATCAAAACTTCGATGTCACATGTTATAGGTCGTAGTGCCGGCGCATTTTATTAGATCCGCTTTAAATTTAGCGATTTTGTTTGAAACAAATAAACATACGACTTCTTTGGACACTAAATAATTTGTTATAATAGAAATGACATTTGAGAAATTTATCAAATGGCATTCGGTTGGGAATACCGTATATCAGTGAGGACAACAGAATGATAGTAACAAAATTTCTTTAAAGTAGGTCATATCAATCGAATTCTAATAAAATTGTTCGAAAAAGAGACATTTGACAAACGAATATCTATTGAAATTATAACCAAATGGTATTAAGGACACAAAAATGTTTGTGATTGAAGAGAATAGATCAGCACAATTGATATTTAATACTCAATATAGAATTTTCGTTAGTACAACCGATTTCCAACCAATCTGTTTTCTGTGTGCATATAAGTCTACATCGGGCGAAAGATGTATATGAGAGCTATATTTCAATCTAAACCGATTTCAATCAAATTTGGCACACCTGACTATAGTACTTGTTGTTCTCCTGGTGCAAATTCAAGCAAATCAGGGCATATCGGGCGAAAGATATATATTGGAGCTATATATAAATCTGAACCGATTTCTTCCAAAATCAATAGGGTTCTATTCTGACCCAAAACAGGAACTTGTGCCAAATTTGAAGGCGATTGGACTTAAACTGCGACCTAGACTTTGATCACAAAAATGTGTTCACCGACAGACGGACGGACAGACGGACATGGCTAGATCGACTCAGGGACCCACCCTGAGCATTATTGCCAAAGACACCATGTGTCTATCTCGTCTCCTTCTGGGTGTTGCAAACATATGCACTAACTTATAATACCCTGTTCCACAGTGTGGCGCAGGATATAAATATATTACAAATGTCCTTTCAAACGAGGCATTTTAAAAGGTTAGAGTTGTTCCGAATTTGGTTGGGAGTTGTTCCACTTTTAAGGTGTAAGATATTGCTCCTATAAATCCCCCAGTAAATATTAACCCTAAAAATTCCTCCCCAAACGTGAAAATCTCCTAAATTTGGGAAAGCCACCAACCTGGCAACACTGTCACAGAGATTTATTACATTTGGTTAGTATATCTTGATATAAGACCCATTTATATAGATCGATCTTAAGTCTTCAGGGCATTTTTATCCGATTCGATCGAAATTTGAAATCTAGAGGTATTTCCGATCCCTACAGGATTATGTTAAATATGATTGATATCGAACCATGTTTTGGTATGATCTGCATATAGTCTGATGTCCCGATTTTACTTTTTGAAATGAAAATTGAAACATAGTTTTTTTGTTTTTGTCGGCCCAAACATAAATATGACAAATACGATGTGTATCGGTCTCTATTCTTATATAGGCCGGTCCGGTCTCACGAATTGACTTCTTTTTTACATAATATTTTGTATCCAATTTATTGCAATTTTCTTTGCTTCAAAAGAAAACATCGCTTGTCTAAAATTCCATTCTTCAGGAGAGAAAACTCTTCTTTCGGTTTATAGTTTACATCGGGCCATACACTGAAATAAATTTAGACCTAATATGGAAGATTATGCAACATAAATTTTATAACTCGAAATTTACGCAAATTTCTTTAAAATAATTACATTTTTATTAAAAGATTTTTAATTTTAATAATCTTTGCTCCACATTTTTTTTTTGTTAAATTTAGGACACAAATTTTGAAAATTTGCGTCCTTCTGTTAAAGACATAGATTTTTTTAAGTAAGGAAAATTTTCCTTAAAACAAAGAAAGAATTGTTTAATCTTTAAATCAACTGATATATTGAACCTTTAGATTTAGATAAAAATGCTTCAAATATATGCCAAGACCTTTTTTTTGAGGATTTGTATCTTTGGTTTAACGATTTTTTGAAATTTAAAAAATCGGTTATAATATCAGAGATCTCGGAATCAATACCAAAATCCTTAAGGGAAGGTTAAAATGTTTGAATCCAATTGAAGTTTTTTGAGAGTATTTTGATATGGTCCCTACACTAATAAAAAAGTTTACTTTTTTAGCCTATATTTAAATACATTATATTATTTTATACCCATACCCATATATATATAATGATGATGATGATTGTAACACATACAGTTTATGTTGTATATCAGGGAAAATTCTAAGACGATATAACCAGGTCCGTCTGTCAGTCTGTTGTAATCACGCCACTGTCTTCAATAATGAAGCTGTCGTGGTGACATTTTGCAATAAATCGTTTTTTGTCTGCATACAGGTCAACTTCGAAGATGGGCTATATCGGTCCAGATTATAATACAGCCCCCATACTAACCAACTCACCGATTTGAGAACTTGAGCGTATATACCTCCCAATTTTTATCCGATTTGCCTGAATTTTAAAATCAAAAGGTCAATTTTGGGTAAATAAATAATTGTGCCCAGTATGGCGTGATTTGTTTCACATCTTGATATTAATAGACCGATCTCGCGATTTGACTTCTTGGGCTACTAGACACCGCAATTTTATCCAATTCAATTGAAATTTAAAATTTAAAGGTATTTTAGGTCCGTAAATAGATGTAGCGAATATGGTGTGGATCAGTTCATCGGCCCCCATGTGTTAAGTCTCCCGATTTCCAAGTTAGTATATATGTTTCCTTGGCAGAGTATCTGCCAGCAAATCCACCTGAAATTCTATATATATATATATATATATATATATATATATATATATATATATATATATATATATATATATATATATATATATATATATATATATATATATATATATATATATATATATATATATATATATATATATATATATATATATATATGTCTATATATTTTCAATTATATGATTTTATTATATTATTTGAGTCATGATGGTGAATATTTAAGATTCGGCCCGGTCGAACTTGAGTTCCTATATACTTGTTGTATTTAATCCAAAGGTTAAATATTTCAGTTAATTTAAAAATTATTTCTATAAATCTTCACTTTAAGGAAAAATTGCCTTACTTCAACACACTTGATCCAATTAATTTTTAATTACAGAAATGATACTATCAATCACCGAAGTCAATTACAAAATTAATTGATAATAATTTTTGTGATTGATATTTGTTTTAATTAAAAATTTTGTTGAATTAGTTAAATTAAATTAATTTAAAATTTTGATTGGAAACATTTTGGTGAACATTTTTTCTGTGAATGACTTATGGCTTTATCGGATATTCGCTAATTTCAGAGAGTCCTAAATTTTATGAAAACAATTTTTAAATCTAAGATTATAGACTTTCTTTATTTTAAAGAATGATGAACTTAATATTGTGTAAATTGCATGTCCTAACATTTAGGTTTCGTAATCTTTAATAGTTGGTCAATTTACTCTAAATTACTCTACTATTACTACCATTTACAAAATTACTTCTTATCATAACAGACAAAATTAATTAATAATAAAGAAAATATCGTTGATAAAATTGTTGAGGCATATTTGGGATAAAATAAATTGCATTGGGCTCTGGAATTTTTCACAAAAAACGAATAAAATTAAACTAAAACCAACTATTTTTGAATGTATATTAAAACTTCCAAATGTTTTTGCTGGTGTAAATAGATTCCTACAAAATGTCTTAATTTTAAATAATACGCTAAGGAATGAATACTAAAAATAGAGAAGATAAAAATCTTTGGATCCAAATGTAATTAAATTCAACGGTTGGTAACCAAATTTGTTAGCTAAGGTTGAATGATCCGTATTTTCTTCATTTCAATGGGTAATTTCCGATTGTATTTATATATTAATTATGGTGGAAGTCCTTTCAGCTACTGCCAAGGGCTGAATCAGAACACAATGTCTAATTTAAGAAGCCAGCCATAACAATCTATCCAATTTCTAAAGTCAGTAAAAAAAATCTTTTGGCAGAAGGTCTTATTCGTGGGTCACGATAAAAATAATTTCTCCTATCCTTCATTAATATTTAATTAAAATAATTACAAAATATTTTAGTAAATACTGGAAATTTATGCCGCTTCACCGTTCCCTAATTCCTAATAATTACGTGTAATGGGAAAATCCCACAAAAAACAAATGTAGCTATTTAAGACGAAAATTAACTTGGCCCTAGAAATTAGCAAAAGATTCTTTAAACAGATGTTTCTTTTGGTTGCATTTGGTTGATGCCTCCAACGACAGGTAATCTCACCTCATGTGAGTATGGATTAATTATTACGCTAATGAGGAATATTCTTTGAAATGTTCCATCAGGTATACGCACAATAGAATGCTAATCCTAAGAAAGGCAAAGGAACTCTACATAAAGGCAACCACTTCATTTAGGGATATTTGCACAAACTTCTTACCTACCACTAATGTGGCTAAAGTCAAGATGTTTCGGCGGTTGAGGTTCAAGTTGCCATAATCTCTATTTACCTAAATGCCTTGAGATTGCGTTTTGCTTATAAGGAGCTGTAAGGGCTAATGAATCATCAGTTCTAAACTGTAACGTCTAACGTTAACCTCGAAAACGCTAAAAGCAAAATTTATAAAAATTTCAAACTAAAACACAATCATTATGGTTGTAGCTCATGAAAATGGCGTTTCCAAACGCCCATCAATTCAGGAATTGAAAAAGAGATATGAATCTCAAATTGATGAAGTTCCAAAAGCTGCAAAACCCAAGTCCCCGAAAATGTTGAAGAAGATGAAAGTGAAACAATTGGCCTCCATATACAATGGAAATATTTCGCAAACCAAGGAGAAAGCAAATGTTGACAAGAAATCTTCGAAGGAAATTGAATCACCAAAACCTTCCACTCTACCAAAACCTTTACCCTTGCCACGTACACGTTTCAATCAAGCAACAATTAAAACACCGGTACCCAGTCCTCGTTCCAAAACTTTGGCCAAACTCCATAGGAAATCCATGTGTTTTGTGGCCGAAGATATACTTGCCAAGTTATCAGTGAAAGAGAAGGCTACGCTCTATACCCAATTTGTAAATGATATGTCCAAGAAGAATCCCAAATTCGAACAACATGCTGAAATTATAGAAGCTAATCTCAAGAATGAAGTAGCTCGTGGTGAAGTGGTGAATGAGAAACAAGAATCGGTGAAATATCTCTCCAGTCAGATCGAAGCTCGTTGCGTTTTCCCTCGACAAACCATATTTCCGGGAACTTTACAAGGAGTGACTGGCACACAACGTCCAAGCCGAAGACATACCTTAAGGGAAGCCACCATAAAATCGAAAGAATTTGAAGATTTAATGAAATCAAATGATCCGCATGTATCAAGCTTAACGATAACTTTACAACCGCCATCTCCAATGGAACGGAGACAAAGAAGAGCCACATCCTTACCCAGACGTAAGACTGAAGGAGATCATGTATTTAAAGATTTGAATCTGACCGGGCCCGTATGCAAACGTAACAATGAAAAAATGCGTACAACTTTGTCCATTGATGTATATGCTCCTCCGAAAAAGATCCGAAGAACAAGAGCTGAACATTTGGCTCCACAACAACTTTTCCAAAATCCACAACTGGAACAATTGTTCTATTCCTGGCTGAAGGAAAGACAAGAAGGCAAGGGAATATCTGAAGAAGTTAAACAATCCAAAGAGAATCCAAAGATAGATCAACTGTTGGAAGAAGCCATTGCAAAACTGGAAAATGTGGAAAACAAAGAACGAAGCGAACGCAATGAGAAGGAGGAACCACACAAAACAGAAAAGCCCCCAAAGCTTATGCTTAGCAGCGAATCCTCGACCACATCTTCTGCAAAACATTCGGCTGCCGAAGAAAGTGAATCTGGGGTTTCCAATATGGAAAAGGTATTACATTCATATCCTCAAAACTATTCGCAAGATTTTACTATTCAATTGTCTTCTTCTCTACAGCCTACAACCGATATATCACAGTTAGATAGTCAGGAATTTGCCATCGATGATTCGGGCTTCGTTAAACCTCTAAAGCCTTTAAGGAAAAAGAAAATGCGTCGTACTTTAAGCTGGCGAAAAGACAGCTCTATGATTGAGACTAATCCGATTATTAGTTCCACTGATTCGGAAGCCGATTGCCAGAAGATAAAGATAAGTCAAAAGAAACTTTCCAATATAATTCAGACATTGGAATCGTCAACGCTTATTGCCGACAGCACTCTTGCTGAACCCAGTTTTGTAGAGTTGGACAAGTCACTAATGAAATCTGTAAACTCTCCACGAAAAATTAAGTCTGCATATACTTTAACAGTTTGTACTCCAGTTTCTGGCCTTGATTCCTCAGTATCGACCACCAATGGAAAATGGGAAACACCTGTAGTAAACGCATCCACCACCACCAAAGATATTAAAGTCAGCGAATTACCCCGGTCGTTAGTTGAAAGCTTTGATCAGGGTTTTGAAACCGGATCCAATGATATGGAAAGTCCCATTAGATGTACCAAGAAACTGCCAAGCAACCGTACAGAAAAATCCTATTCACCTTTGTTTGTTCAGTTGACTAGCGAATCGCAACAAGTATCCAAGTGTATTACTTCAAAATCCTCTGTGAATCCATCATGCTTTTCAACTCCTATAAAGAATCAAGTACAACAGAACCTAAGTTCAGCATTCGATGAAGCTACTACAGAAGCAAAACAACAAATTTTAAGCCCTATCTCTTCGATGCCTTTGAAGAATCGTCGTCGTTCCATTTATGAAAGTGAATCAAGACGCAGTTCCTTAGCTATGCAAGTAATCAGAGAAGATCATCCCTTAGAACATCATGAAATGCAATCTCCCCGATCAGAGTTGTTCTTTGCTAATGCCCCCACCTTGGAGATGACCTCCAATACTCTAACAAATGTTGAGAAAAATGCATCCTCTTTCTGGATAAAATCTGGTGATTTCTCCATATCGCTGAATATCCAGAAAAATGAAAGCGATCGCATAAAATTATTATACGAAATCTTTAGTCAAAGGAGTTGTGATACCAAGGATCTACACTTTGGCATTGATGACCATAGATTTTCAGTCCATTGCCCCAATGAAGTGCTCAATGTTACCAAATGTTTACCCCACATTGAAGGTTGTTCGCAGTATTGGTTTTCTACCGGAGATTTGGCTATACCTTTCAGTGGTAAATTGCTGAGTAGCGAGAAAATACAACGTCTCTTTCAATTCATAAAAGCTTCCGTCGAAGAGACAGGAGTTCTACAATTCGGTGTAGATGAAGTGGAATTCTCCAATGTTCCCCAATATTGGGATCAATCACCGAAATTCTCCTTGGAAAGCAATTACAGTATGTTAGTGGGTTTACAATCGGGCCATAGCAATGGCTTGGAAGGTCGCAGTAAATATGCTTGGCCTCATTCCAAACCAGTACCCGTTAGTGATTTGGATCAATCGGATTTTGAGAGTGAATATTTGGAGGAAACTACATCGGGACGAGCATCTCTTTCACCATTTGGTAATAATCACTTTGATTTAACAGCATTGGGGGATGAGGAGCTAATGATGTCCCGTAACAGTGATGTTATGATGATGACGTCAGATAATTTTGGTAAAGAATATGAAAATGAATCATTGGATCATTTATTTGAAACTAAGATTGCTGAAGTCGACGAACAACAATCATCACAAAACCTGGAAACGACCGCTAAAGTTCCTGAAGTGATGACAATTTTACAAAAACAAAATAAACGTTTGAGTTCCATTAAGGATCGTCTCTCGTTTTATCATAAGACAGAAGATAGCAAAACCTCGGATCCCCTCGATGCATTGAAGGGTTCTCCTGAATATCTATTGAAATTGAAAAATATTGTCTCCGATATTGGCCGTATTGGTAGCAATGATGACTTTAAATCATGCTCCTTGGACGACTTGGAACGTTATATGTTCTATTTGAGTCGCTATGCCGATATCTGTTTGAATAGCTGCAGTGGCCATATGAATAAAATTCTTGATGAGCTATTGGATCAGAGAGCTGTTTTCGTTTAGATGTTTAACATAGTTATAAATTAGTTAAGAAGCCTTATGAAGGCCTTTGGTGTAAGAATGTTTTAAACTTTTAAATATATTTAAAAACAAATCGACTAAATAAAATGAAACTTTATTTGAAAATAAAAAAAAACATACTATAACATAATCTTTCATTCATACACTTATAAACCACACTTTAGTTTAAAGGAAATAGCAGCATATTTGCAATAACAAATATGCTATTCCAATTTCGACTAACCAATTGAAGTGATGTACCCGGATAAAATATTGTTTCTATTTTTGTTTTCTATCTTTTGGTTTAATATGTTGGGGTTTTTATAAATTTAATCTCAATAATTGAAGATGATTAAGTGGATTCAGTAGTTGATCCTCTTTAGAATATGGACTGCATTTTTATTTTGTATAATACAACTATGAATACACGATAACTGAAAAGACATAACAAAGTAAAGAAACACACTTTTGATAAATAATCTCTAAATTAAGGGAAATATTGACTATTTGGATTAAAAATAAAAAAGCTTTAAATATGGTGATTAGATGAGGAATCTTCCTGAGTGACACCAATAGGGAGGAGAAATTTATATGACAAAATGAAATATCATGGTTCAATTTGTAAGGAATAATTCTCGTATGTAATTTCCTTAGGAAATTGGCATATAAGACCAAATTAAATCATCTCTCACCCCGCCAGATCTACACACTAAAGATTTTGGAAACTTGCATTAGCCAACAAAGAAACATATATCTGGTAAGGCTTGTGGATTGGTATCTGGCTTCATAATCAACCAATTTCTCAATCTTTCATGTCCAATAAATAATAATATGTAAAGGAGAAAAAATTTTTGTGTTTTAGACTTTTTTAAGTTCTTCATCCAAATGAACTTTTAAAGCACAACTTCCAAAGCAATGACAAAGGATCCAAAAATGGAGATGATCCAAGTTTGCACTACTTCCCGATCACAAATTGGGAATCCATACTACTTTTTTAGAAGCTCGTTTTTACTTTTTTAGAAGCTCTTTTTTACTTTTTTAGAAGCTCTTTTTTTGCGTCTTTGAAGTACAAGACTTTATAGCAATGGAAAGATAAAAGTGGAGGGGTATGTAGCATTAGCCACAGCTTCATCAGTTCCCTTTATTAGTCGTTCTATTTATTTCAATTATTGGACTACATTAGTAAAGTCATTCTGTTCGTTTAAGCTGAGTACTATGTTCAGTTTTCAAGCTGAAAACTAGCTTGTTTTCACGGTTACTTTTTTTAATTAATTAATTTAGAAATATAAAATTATTTACAATCAATTGCTTGGATCTTTTCCATCCATTATTTTGCAAGACTTGATCAAAATATAATCGTCTTCCTAAATATATTTGTACTTTTAATTTAGTGTTTTGGTGAAAACCCCGAACATCGTACTCACCTTTAGAAGGAGTCTTAAATCTTTAATAAAACCATAAAATAATATGAAATTATATTAAACAAAATTAATATATATATTTTTTTTAAATCAAATGAGAGATCGAAAACATATAAATCGGTTGTATTATACACTGATGTCTACGCAGAAACTCATTTTTCTGGTTCAATCAAGAAATGAATGTTTCCAATTAATTTTTAATTGAAATTGGTTCACAATATTCATTTAACATAAAAAAATATACTTGATTAGAAAATAAATTGATTTTGTCGGCACTTTTAGTTATATGGAAATTGAATTAATTGAAAATTTAATTTATTTTTATAGCAAAACTCAAATAATTTTTTATTTGGGACAATCCATTATTTAATCGATTTTCTTTTTTAATACCCTCCACCATAGGATGGGGGTATATTAACTTTGTCATTCCGTTTGTAACATATCGAAATATTGCTCTAAGACCCCATAAAGTATACATAGTCTGGGTCGTGGTGAAATTCTGAGTCGATCTAACCATGTCCGTCCGTCCGTCTGTTGAAATCACGCTAACTTCCGAACGAAACAAGCTATCGACTTGAAACTTGGCACAAGTAGTTGTTATTGATGTAGGTCGGATGGTATTGAAAATGGGCCATATCGGCCCACGTTTACGTATAGCCCCCATATAAACCGATCCCCAAATTTGGCTTGCGGAGCCTTCCGGAGCAGCAAAATTCATCCGATCCGGTTGAAATTTGGTACGTGGTCTAAGTATACGGTCTCTAACAACCATGCAAAAATTGGTCCATATCGGTCCATAATTATATATAGCCCCCATATAAACCGATCCCCAGATTTGACCTCCGGAGCCTCTTGGAGGGGCAAAATTCATCCGATCCGGTTGAAATTTGGTACCTGATGTTAGTATACGGTCTCTAACAACCATGCAAAAATTGGTCCATATCGGTCCATAAATATATATAGCTCCCATATAAACCGATCCCCAGATTTGACCTCCGGAGCCTCTTGGAGGAGCAAACTTCATCCTACCCGATTGAAATTTGGTACGTGGTGTTAGTATATGGTCTCTAACAACCATGCAAAAACTGGTCCATATCGGTCCATAATTATATAGCTCCCATATAAACCGATCCCCAGATTTGACCTCCGGAGCCTCTTGGAGGGGCGAAATTCATCCGATCCGTTTGAAATTGGGTACCTGATGTTAGTATACGGTCTCTAACAAGCATGCAAAAATTGGTCCATATCGGTCCATAATTATATATAGCTCCCATATAAACCGATCCCCAGATTTGAACTCTGGAGCCTCTTGGATGAGCAAAATTCATCCGATCCAATTGAAATTTAGTACGTGGTGTTAGCATATGGTCTCTAACAACCATGCAAAAATTGGTCCATATCGGTCCATAATTATATATAGCTCCCATATAAACCGATCCCCAGATTTGACCTCCGGAGCCTCTTGGAGGGGCAAAATTCATCCGATCCGTTTGAAATTGGGTACCTGATGTTAGTATACGGTCTCTAACAAGCATGCAAAAATTGGTCCATATCGGTCCATAATTATTTATAGCTCCCATATAAACCGATCCCCAGATTTGACCTCCGGAGCCTCTTGGAGGAGCAAAAGTCATCCGATGCGGTTGAAATTTGGTACATTTCGTTAGTATATGGCCTCTAACAGCCATGAAAAAATTGTCAAATTTTATTACTATAGAAAGTTTTGTCAAAATTTCATTTCTATAGAAAGTTTTGTAAAAAGTTTATTTCTATAGCAATGTTTGCCAACATTTTATTTCCATAGAAAATTTTGTCAAAATTGTATTTCTATAGAAAATTTTGTAAAAAATTTATTTCTGTAGAAAATTTTGTCAACATTTTATTTCTATAGAACATTTTGTCAACATTTTATTTCTATAGAAAATTTTGTCAACATTTTATTTCTATAGAAAATTTTGTCAAAATTTTATTTCTATAGAAAATTTTGTCAAAATTTTATTTCTATAGAAAATTTTGTCAAACTGAATTATATACGTATTTAATCGGCCTTTTTTTTGTTTAATATATGCCCCTTATGGACTAACTTACAATTTAGAAGACAGTGTTAAAAAGTTTTACAATACCTTGCCATCGGCAAGTGTTATCGCAACCCAAGTAATTCGATTGTGGATGACAGTCTTTAGTAGAAGTTCCTACGCAATCCATGGTGGAGGGTACATAAGATTCGGCCTGGCCGAACTTACGGCCGTATATACTTGTTTTTTAATTGAAATGTCTTCAATCACGAAAATGATAGTATCAATCACAGTTTTAATTGGGCATAGAAAAAATTCTTGATTAAAAAATTAATTGATTTTTTCAGCAAAATTCAATTAATTTTTTAATTGATTCAATTAAAAATTTAATTGATGTTGATTGCAAAACGCAATTAATTTATTAATTAAAAAGGGTAACTATTTTTAATTACTTAGTTAGATTGGCTTAGAGTTTTTATTTGGATTAACAAATGATTGTTTGAAATACATTTTTAATTAAAAAAGTAAAAAAAAATCAGCACTTTTTTTTAACTGAATTAGTCTTCCGAATTTGATTAAAAAGTTAATTGTATCAATTAATTTTTTAATTAAACATTTTAAAAATTTCAATCATTGACTTAATTAATTTAATGTTTCTATCATGATTAAAAAGTTAATTGTATCAATTAATTTATTAATTGAAAAAATTTTCAACTTCAATTAACTTTTTAATTGGAAATATTTTGGTGATATTTTTTTCTGTGTATAGAAGATTTTGTCAAAAGTTTATTACTATTCAAAATTTTGTCAAGATTTTATTTCTATAGAACATTTTGTCAAAATTTTATTTCTTTAGAAAATTTTGTCAAATTTTTATTACTATACAAAATCTTGGCAAGATTTTATTTCTATAGAAAATTTTGTCAAAATTTTATTTCTATAGAAAATTTTGTCAAAATTTTATTTCTATAGAAATTTTCGTCAAAATTTTATTTCTATAGAAAATTTTGTCAAAATCTTATTGCTATAGAAAATTTTTTATTCGGCTTTTTTTGTTTAATTATAACCCGTGTAGACTAACTTCCAATTGAGAAGACGGTGTTAAGAAGTTTTAAGATACCTTGCCATCGGCAAGTGTTACCGCAACCCAAGTAATTCTTATGTGGATGACAGTCTTTAGTACAAGTTTCTTTGCAATCCATAGGTTAGGTTAGGTGGCAGCCCGATGTATCAGGCTCACTTAGACTATTCAGTCCATTGTGATACCACATTGGTGAACTTCTCTCTTATCACTGAGTGCTGCCCGATTCCGTGTTAAGCTCAATGACAAGAGACCTCCTTTTTTATAGCCGAGTCCGAACGACGTTCCACATTGAAGTGGAACCACTTAGAGAAGCTTTGAAACCCTCAGAAATGTCACCAGCATTACTGAAAAACTTTTTGGTGTTTGGTCGAAGCAGCAATCCATGGTGGAGGGTACATAAGGTTCGGCCTGACCGAACTTACGGCCGTATATACTTGTTTTCGATTGATTTCTTGATTGATTCAATTAAAACAAGATTAAATAATCTTCAGAAGAAACCTAAATATTGTCTATCATATTCAGAACTGGCTTTATTTGTTAATTTAATTAAAAAGATAATTGTGTCAGTTAATTTTTTAATTGATTACATTTGCAGTTTCAATGAAATTTTTAATGGGAAATTTTTTTAGTGAGTTTTTTGTTTACCTAAAAAGGCTTATTTTCCTTTAGTACTGGATGTGCAAGACGTGTATGGAAATGAATTTTTTTTGTGAAGTTAAGTTCTTAGTAAGTTAGAATTGCAATCATATCCATTCAAGGATTTAAATTTTGTTTTATGAAAATAAGGATCAATTTACTTTTTGTTAACTGGCAGTTAAGGCCTAAGGGACTACATGAAAATTGTCTATTATTGGAAATCAACTGTATGTAATTTTATAGTAATTTTATGATTAGATTGTTTCAATATAAGTATGTAATCGTGAAACTAAATAATGCGGAGTAAAGGCGCCTATTAACTGTTGCATTTTTTACCTACGAAGAATATATCGACTACTTTTTAAACTTAAATCATAAACTAAATTAAGGTACATGGTCATAGAGAATCTCTCGTATTCACAATATAATCACAAATCTTATGTTAGATCATTTGTAGAGAGAAGCTCTCTTGAATGTTGGTAGCTCATTTCGGTAGTTTCCAAACTCCTACAATCATAAAATCATTGCAAATTTTTTTAAGCAGGATCTACCTTTATTAACAAGAATAGCTTAAGCGTTATAATCCCGGAAATTTCCCACCAACAGGTAGAAAATGGCCTTACCTCAATAGATCTTATGGAATATTTTGCAAATTTGTTTAGGTAGCTCAAGACTCAACTAAATTTGAATTTAGGTATATAAAGTGCAGGAATTGTATCAATCATCTATCAGTTCTAAACTGTAACGTCTAACGTTAACATCTATCGCTCTAAGCAAAGAAGAAATTTTAATTTATACAATATGATTGCTCAAGAAGTGAATAATTCGCAAATAATTTCATATAGTGAATATCATAGTAAAAACAATACATCATCCAAAAGTTGGCATGATGTTAAACTCAGTTATGAAGTTTCTCAAAATCTGGATACACCAAAACCTAAATCTCCGAAATTGAGTAAAAAATCCAAATTGAAACGTTTGGCTTCGGCATTTAATACGAAAATTTCACGTCTTCTACGACGTGAAGTAAATACAAAAAAATGTGACAAGCATTTAGTAAATAATGCAGATCCCAAATCTGCAAAACTTCTAACATTACCACGAGCATCGAAAAGTAAAACAAATATTTGGTTATGTGGTAGCAAAATGGAAGATGAAGTCATCAGTATCAATAAGGAATTTTTAAGTAAAATTCCAGATAGCCCTGTTAATACTAAGGATATTGACCTTAAACATCATTCTTTCAATTCGAACAATCACAATTTGGAATTTGAATTATTATGCGAACCAAAACGTATAAGATCAAAATCTTTAGATTTTGGTAAAACTAGAAATCTGTGGCTGGAAACCTTAAAAACGCAACCAGAAAGAATTTCAACGGAACAGTTATTAGAGGAAACCATTGAGAAACTGGAAACAATGGAAGTTAAAGACCAAGAAGATGTTTTAACATATCCCAGATCTATTCCTTTGGCTTCTAGAAATCTAATCAGTTCAGAATCTTCAACTACTTCCTCGGCAAAACACTCCGAAGTTGAAGAAATAGAAACTGATAGGCCTTCAAGCGTATCGGCTGTGGTGGAGTCATCAAGTTCCAGTAAAAATCCATCATCCTTAGAGGAAATTGTAAACAAAATGGAAAATACTTCCAAGGTAAGTCAGTTAAGCATATCTTATATGTGAAGTTATACTAATCTTTAATTGATTTCACTTATTTTTAGATAAATCCCTACAAACTGGAAACACCTCAAGACTCAAAGGCAAATTCACCAAATAAACCTGGAAAATATTTAAGGAAAAAGAAAATGCGCCGTACTTTAAGTGGAAGAAAAGAAAAGTTGGATGAAAAATTTAAAACAACATCAACCTCAGATTCAGATACGGATTATATAAAATCAAGATCTATAAGAACCCAACCCAAAAAGGGTCATACAGAAACGGCTCTAAACAAATCCTTTGCCAAAGCCAATAATTCATCAATTATGAATAATAATGCAAATCAATCATTCCTCAACTCCTCAAGATCAAGTAAGAGAGAATCTTCTATGGTAAACCCTGTATCTTCTTCAGTCAAGACTCCACAAAGAGATGTTGGCAATAATCACACATCAAGTGATAGTTTTGATCAGGGATTCGAAACTGGCTCCATGGATAGTCCCATTAGACCAAGTGAGAGGTCGCCTAGAATATCGATTGATGTGAACCAAAAGCCCATCATGAATAGCAGTACAGGATTTTTCTCCACACCCATTAAGAAGCAAGGCCAGAAAAGTTTAAGTTCGGCCTTTAATGATAGCAGTAATGGAATACTACCCCAGCAAGCCTTCAGTCCCATACCCATGATGATGAAATCCAGACGTCGCTCTGCCTATGATAGTGATTCACGACGTAGTTCATCTATAGCCATGCAAGTTATACGTGAAGATCGTTACTGGGAACATGATAATCAAAGTGCTAAGAACAAAAGCCACATCAATCAATCATTTGCCAATAATTCCCAACTGGATGCCACAAATTCTATGCAAGTCCATGAAAATCCTAAGACTTCAGCATTTTGGATAAAATCCGGTAGCTTCTATATTGCTTTGGATATCTTCGAAAATGACCCAGAACGTGTAAAACTGCTCTATGAGATTTTCTGCCAAAAAAGTTGTGATACCAAAATGACATTTTTTGGTATTGATGGTCATAGATTCTCAGTTCAGAAGACCAATGTCGAAGTTCATCATATTCCCAATCGTTGGAGTCACAATGGCAAAACATCACATTATTGGTTCTCCACTGGGGACATGACCATACCATTTAGTGGAAAACTATTGTCCAGTGAGAAGATACAGAGATTATTCCAATTCATAAAACTCGCAGTGGATGAGACGGGCATGTTGCAATTTGGTGTTGATGATGTGGAATTCTCCAAAGTTAGTGAATTATGGAATCAGTCGATGAGTTATTCCTTGGACAATAGCTATTGCTGGTCCAACTTGAATAGTCGTAAGAGTATGGAGAGTCAGAGAAAATCTTCTTTACCTTTGTCACAGAAATCAAGAAGATCGAGTAGCATAAATCGAGATCTATCCGATTTCGAAAGTGATGACTTTAAGGAGTTGGAATCATTGCGTTCTTCACAATCACCCTTTGGCAGTGACGCATTCGAATCAAGATCATTTTATTCCCCTGAAATGATACGGGCTCCTCGTAATAGTGAATGTTCAATGATTGAATCATTTGGTCAGGGGTATGAAAACGAACCCTTGGATCAATTGTTTAAAGACAGCCCCAGGCAGAAAACGGATATCTCCAAGAAACTCTCTATACCAGATTTAATGGATATACTCGAAACTCAACATAGACGTTTGAGTAATGTTAAAGGACGTCTATCATATTACCATAATTCACCCATTACCTCTTATGATGCTTTGGAGGCTTTACGTGATAGTCCCGAGTATTTACCACTACTCAAGAATATTGTCTCTGACATCAGTCGCATTGGTTGCAATAATGGTTTCAAATATTGTTCATTGGAAGAATTGGAACGTTATATGTTCTTTTTGAGTCGTTATGCTGATATATGTCTGAATAGCTGTAATACCCATATGGATAAAATCATGAATACTTTGAGAGAGCAAAAAACAATTTATGTTTAGATAAGGTTGTAATATTATTAAATGATTATTTTTTTTAATGTTAATATATAAGAAATGTATTTTTCTGACTCGGCCTTTAAAAGGTATCCTAAATAGAAAAAAAAAACTAAAACATAAAAAACAAATAAAATTTACAAAAATATTTTAAGAACAATTAAAAAAAAAATAAAAGCGTTTTAAATTGAACAAAAATATTTTATTATTCCTAGGAATACAAAAACTGACTGATTGACTTTTTTTATTGTAAAAAGTCAAAGTCGAAGTTTTGTAATATTCAAATACAACTTTCGATTTTTTCCCAACGATTATACACAGAACGAAAAACTAATTTTATTTGGTAAAAAAAATACTAAGATCCAAATGAAATATTATTCAATTTTCCTGCGATAAATTTTTGTCAAAGATTCAAAGTCCATGGTTGTAGGTGTTTTATCGAAAATATTTTCTAATTTGAAGTGAGACAAAAATCTGCTATTCAACAAAAATATCGTAGGAGTTTTGTCACATACAAAACCGATAAGGAGATCCACTATTCAACAATTAGGTCGTAGTAGGTTTGTAAGTTTAATATCGACAAAATAAATCCACAATTTCATAAAAACAATATCGTAAGCGATTTATCAACATTAAACAATCCTAATTTCGATAAAAATGTCGTAAACATTTCATCAATTATAATCAATGAATATATCCGCCAGTTTATAAAAATATCGTCATCAATTTATCAATAAAATGTTTATAAAATTTTCTATAGGAATAACATTTTGGACAAAATTTTCTATAGAAATAAAATTTTGACAACATTTTCTATAGAAAAAGAATTTTGCACAAAATTTTCTATAGAAATAAAATTTTGCACAATATTTTCTATAGAAATAAAATTTTGACAAAAGTTTCTATAGATATGAAAACTTGACAAAATTTTCTATAGAAATAAAATGTTGACAAAATTTTCTATAAAACTAAATTTTTGACAAAATTTTCTATAGAAATAAAATTTTGGACAAAATTTTCTCTAGAAATAAAATTTTGACAAAAGTTTATATAGATATGAAAACTTGACAAAATTTTCTATAGAAATAAAATTTTGACAAAATTTTCTATAGAAATAAAATTTTGACAAAATTTTCTATAGAAATAAATTTTTGACAAAATTTTCTATAGAAATAAAATTTTGACAAAATTTTCTATAGAAATAAAATTTCGACAAAATTTTCTATAGAAATAAAATTTTGACAACATTTTCTATAAAGATAAAATTTTGACAAACATTTTCTATAGAAATAAAATTTTAACAAAATTTTCTATAGAAATAAAATTTTGGACAAAATTTTTATAGAAATAAAATTTTGGCAAAATTTTCTATAGAAATAAAATTTTGTCTAAATTTTTTATAAAAATAACATTTTGACAAAATTTTCTATAGAAATAAAATTTTGGACAAAATTTTCTATAGAAATAGCATTTTGACAAAATTTTCTATAGAAATAAAATTTCGACAAAATTTTCTATAGAAATAAAATTTTGACAACATTTTCTATAAAGATAAAATTTTGACAAACATTTTCTATAGAAATAAAATTTTAACAAAATTTTCTATAGAAATAAAATTTTAACAAAATTTTCTATAGAAATTAAATTGTGGACAAAATTGTCCATAGAAATAAAATTTTGGACAAAATTTTCTATAGAAATAACATTTTGACAAAATTTTCTATAGAAATAAAATTTTGTCTAAATTTTTTATAAAAATAACATTTTGACAAAATTTTCTACAGAAATAAAATTTTGACAAAATTTTCTATAGAAATAAAATTTTGACAAAATTTTCTATAGAAATAAAATTTTGACAAAATTATCTATAGAAATAACATTTTGACAAAATTTTCTATAGAAATAAAATTTTGTCTAAATTTTTTATAAAAATAACATTTTGACAAAATTTTCTATAGTAATAAAGTTTTGACAAAATTTTCTATAGTAATAAAATGTTGTCAAAATTTTCTATAGAAATAAAATTTTGACAAAATTTTCTACAGAAATAAAATTTTGACAAAATTTTCTATAGAAATAAAATTTTGACAAAATTTTCTATAGAAATAAAATTTTGACAAAATTATCTATAGAAATAAAATTTTGCCAAATTGTCTGTAGAAATAAAATTTTGACAAAATTTTCTATAGAAATAAAATTTTGACAAAATTTTCTATAGAAATAAAATTTTGACAAAATTTTCTATAGAAATAAAATTTTGACAAAATTTTCTATGGAAATAAAATTTTGACAAAATTTTGTATAGAAATAAAATTTTAGACAAAATTTTCTATAGAAATAAAATTTTGGACAAAATTTTCTATGGAAATAAAATTTTGAGGACAGTGTCCTGAAAAATATTAACAACATTTTTATACCCTTCACCACTACTGTCGTACAGGGTATAATAAGTTTGTGCATTTGTATGTAACGCCAAGAAATAGTGGTCATAGACCCATCTTTTAGTATACCGATCGGCTTAGAATTAAATTCTGAGTCGATTTGGCGATGTCCGTCTGTCGTCTGTCTGTCTGTCCGTCCGTCTGTCTGTATATGTAATTTTGTGCAAAGTACAGCTCGCAATTTAAGTCCGATCGTCCTCAAATTTGGCATAGGGCCGCTTCTTGGTACAGAGGCAATCGCTATTGGTTTTGGAAAAAATCGGTTCAGATTTAGATATAGCTGCCATATATATTTATCCCCGATTTGGTCATAGTTAGCGTGTTTATCAACCGATTTTCTTGAAATACCGTACATCCAAATATTTTACGAATCTCGAAAATCTTGCAAAATATCAGCCAAATCGGTTTAGATTTAGATATATCTCCAATATATATCTTTCGTCCGATTTAGACTCATATGACCACAGAGGCCAAAGTTTACTACCGATCTTCGTGAAATTTTGCACAGAGGGTAGAATTGACATTCTACCAATGCTTGGTAAATTTAATTTAAATCGGTTCAAATTTAGATATAGCTTCCATATATATCTTTCGTCCGATTTGAACTTATATGGTTTGTGACCAGAGTTTTGCAGTGATTTCCTTCAAATTTTGCACAAGGGGTACGTTTAATAGTATCGTTAAGTGTGTCAAATTTTGTTAAAATCGGTTAAGATTTAGATGTGGCTCCCATATATATCTTCCGTCCGATTTGCACTTATATGACCAGGGGGCCAAAGTTATACTCCCATTTACGTGAAATTTCGCATAGATAGCAGAATTATCATTCTAACTATACATGTCAAATTTAGTCAAAATCGGTTCAGATTATATATAGCTGCCATATATACGTACTCCAGAGTTGGGGAAATATGGTAGACTGTTACATATTTTAGACCCATTTCCAATGGAAGTTTCCTCCAATTAACTGGATACCGTTAGCCGATTTAAATTTTAATTCTAGAGATTTTGTAGAAGTAAAAAAATTGTCTCCTTTATATAGCTTCCAGCAAATGTGATGAAGTTGAGATGGTAAAACAAGTTTTGGCCTACATAGGGGTGAAGGGTATAATATAGTCGGCCCCGCCTGACTTTAGACTTTACTTACTTGTTTCAAATCAAATCCTTATTATTTTGAAACATAGTTTAATTATAAGATTAATTGATTCAAGTCATTTTTTTCATCAAACCAATAATCAATCAATGATTTCATACATTAGTATTATTAATTGGATCAATTTGGTGTTTAATGGACATTTGCGAATAATATTATATTCTTGTTGAAGCAATATCAAATATGTTAATTTAATTATGTATTGTTGTTTCGTTGGCCTAATTTAAATTTCGTTAGGAAAATTTTCCTATTAGTGTAAAAACCAAAACTATTTTTCTATGTGTAATCATTATTTATATAATTTAGTTTTAATGTTTTAGTCTCTTTTTTATATTAATAATTGTTTTCTTTCTCTCTCTCACACACACATTTCTTATAGCCTCCTGAAAATGAGCTACAAAAATCCCACGATCACAATCCGGCCGCCTTAAGTGAACATCAATTGCGCATACAAGCCTCTCTGCAACGTCTAAATATACCCGACTGGTTTAGACAATACAATCAAAAATCTCCCGATGGTGCTGGCTCCGGTACTGGCGGCTATAAACCTGGTAATTTCACCCGCAAACGTACCCAGGATTCTGGCCGTTGGGCTGGCCTTAACTCAAAGACCACATCCCTTAGTTCGCTGGGCTCACAGCGTTCCGATCGTAGTCCTTTGCTGTTAAGTCCATCGGCCCACAGTCATCATGGTGGTCAAACGGCAAGTGGAGTTCATGGCCATCATCATGGTGGGGCGAGTAGTGGCCATTCGGGAGCCGGTACAGGTGCTAGTGGTGGAGCATTTTCACGATGGTCCACCTCACATTTGAATTCGTCACAAACATCGCCCAGTGTTTCACAGAGGGGATCTTTTTCACGTGGCGGTCCCATCAATTCGAGCTTTATGTCAGTAAACAGTGGCAACAGTGTGATAAGAAATTCAATGCGTCAGCCTTATTTGGGTTGGAGAAGTCAAGAGAAATTATCACAAAGAACAGCCCATGAGAGGTAAGTGATGCAATATTTTTAATGATATGAAAAACGAAATTAATGCATTCCATCTTTTTTTACAGATTGGCCTCTTCTTTGTTATCACAACAGCAACGCACATCGCCTACAACCAATTCTACACCCTCGGCGGCCAATCGTAAACTACAACCTGTCACACCGGAGATTCAGTCTTCCATCAAGGAAGTCACTTCGGCCATTGTACATTATGTCAACGATCAAACAAATCAACAGCGCAGTAGATCAACGAGTCCAAATTCGAGGTAGGCTGGTTTAGACCAACCAGCTTTTTTTCTTTGTGTGTGTGAGAAAAAAGCTTAAGAGCATTTAGCAAAACCAACCAAAAAACAAATTCAAAATCCCCCTAATACGAAAGCAAACCCACCCCTCCATATATACAAGTGGGAGACCCCATTGCCCCTGTCCTGTCTTAAACAAAATTATTTTTTTTTTAGAAAATTCTGACAATGCCAAAACAAGGTTCAAAACCTTTGCTTTGTCCTGTATTCTGTATAGTCAAAAACTGTTTAAGCTTGTGCACCAATCTGCTTAGAATTTTTATGTTGTGTCCTGTTTTTGTGTCCATGTAAGAATTGTTTTTCTTTTTTAGTTTTCACAATTTTAGGGTTTAATTACCTCTTTTAATTTAATTGTTCTTTTTTTCTTTCTCTCTTAGCTATTTGTGAATCCTTGGGATTCATTTTATTACGTTTCGTAAATTATTTTTTGGTTTCGTCATCTACACAATGCGCACTTTTAAGAAAACAAGAAAAAAATCAAGTATATCTCAGATGTATTGCCTTTACCCCCCAATATCCAACCTAGATTCATCTCTTTTTTTAAGTTGTTACAACTTCCTGCACCTATCACCGCACCACCAGTAAAATAAAATCCATGTTGATTTGATTTTATATTGATTATTAGTTTTCCTTTATAATGCGGATGTTTTCTTATCTACTCCCACTCTACTTTTTGGGGGTGTGGCATACATCCGTTTATTGTACATAAGAGCCGTTTGATTTGACACCTGCACATACACACACACATATATAAGCAACTTTTCATTTTCATTACAATTTAAGGTAAGTTTTTATTTATTTATTTATTTGATATTATACATTTTCTTTTGATTTAGTATTTTAAGTTTTTATTTTGTAGAACTTTTTAGATATGTTCCTTTAAGCTTAGTTATTTGCTATTTGATTTGATTTTTAATTATATTTATGTACGTAGTGAAAGCCTTTATTTTGGATATGATCACCGTAACCATTTGATGCTTAAACGAAAAAAATAATTATTTCCTCCCAAACGAAATTTTAAGCAAATTTTCTAGCTAATTGCTAATTTTCTCACATATTCCTAGCCTCCACGAGGTTTATTTAGTTCTTAGCACCATTTTCTGTAATACAAACAATGTAGAAGAAATTATTCAATTTTATATATTTTTTTTAAATTATACCTTCATCAACAGATAATTATCGCTATAGCTACCCAGCAACAAAATTTGGATGTTTTTTCAAAGGCACAACTTTAAAAGCACTTCCAGAAGATGCACTCACAATGATGTTCTTTATTTTAACTACCCAGGAAGTTCTTTTAATTCAATTTTTTATAACTTGGTTTTTTCATACTTTTACGGCCATTTTCATGTAGCTCCGTTAGACTTTAACTCCCAGTTAACAAAAAGTAAAATGGAAATATCTTTTCTCCGGTTAACTTTAACCGAAAAAAAAGTTCCTAACTGTCATATGGAGTATATAGGCAAGATGACAGATGTGTCCAGAGTACGGTTTAAAAGTTCGTTAGCTAACGTAGTACTAACGGATCTTAATGAAAATGGGGGTTAATGGGTAATTTTAACTTTTTTTGCTTCAAATAGGTTAAAAACAGAGTAAGAATTCATAAAATCATTTAAATTTTGTAAAAAAAAATGCTACATCCAATTTAAAAAAATTGTGAATTTTTGAAAATATTTGAGGTCAAACATTTCCGACAGGCGTTAGAATCCATTAAAAATTATAAAAAATTATAAAAGTTATTTATTTGAGAAAATAACACAGAATTTTTTAATTTACATCCAAAATATTGAATTCGGATCACACCTATCGAAGTGATGCAAATTCAGTGCAACGGCTGTTGAAATGGAGGACTTCCGTCCTATGACAAGCCCATGTTAAATTCATCGCTTTTGCATCAATTACGCACCACTTCCGGATCCAAAAATAACATTTACATTACTTTTTTGGCGACACTTTGTTTGCTGGGTATCAATACACAAGCAATGCATACAGTCAAGCAGTTATCTTTATAGAGCATAGTTTCGGCCGCCGACGAGCCGATGTAAATAAACTTTATTTAACAGAAACATACCCTTTCGTAAAAATACAATATTTGGAAACGGAAACAATGCTCTCAAGATTTCGAATATATTAAATTTTTAATATGTCTTATGAAAGACTTAAAGTCTGAATGTATGGCAATGTATTACCCTGTGCTAAATTGCGTCATATAACCGATATTTCATCTCTCAGAATAACTAATCTTTCCATTTCTCAAACTGCACGTTGTACATGTAGTACTCCATGCAGTTTTGTTCTCGCAACATACTCGGCATGATCGCTCTGAGTCAGTGTTGCCAGTATTTTTCGGGCTCTTGTCCCCAAAATAAGACGCTTTCATCCCCAAAAATCCCCAATTTAATTTTCCCCACAAAAATCCCCAATACCGTGTTTGGCAAGTTTTTTGAAAAAAGAAATAGGCTCTGCTGTAAAAAATCAGTCATAATCTAAAAATTTTAAAAATATGAAATTTTTGTTATACCAGTTTGCGAGTTACAATAAGATTAAGATTTCAAAATCAAAAAATTAGACGGGTGCTCAAAATATTATCTGATACAATCCCTCATCAGAGAAAAAAATAGGAGTTATGAATCAAATAGTTCTGAATAGCTAAGAAATAAAATTGGGTGATCGACCAAAAGGCGTTGTTGCCCCCATATGAACTCTATTATATGTTTTATATATATTTTCCAAATCAGTGATGTATGCAGGTGAGGCGCCAACACTTCGACCCAAGTCCTTACGAAATAATTTCACAATAGTAAATAATTCAAAACTATAACCATAACTCAAAACCTAGTTTGTTATACTGATCAGAATTCCCCACAAAAATCCCCAAATTTGTTGAAATTGCCCACCAAATCCCCAAGTCCCCATCCTCGAAAAAATATCCACGATTTGGGGGAAATCCCCAATACTGGCAACACTGCTTTGAGTACAGTTCAATAAGAGCGAAAGAGGAATGTGTATTTGTTGGTTTTGTTGTTTCTATAATTGTGTACCAAGCAGGGTTGCCATTTTTGTCTGATCGAACCAAAATTGGTCCAAAAAATTATTAATTTTTAAATTTGGTCCGATGCACTATGGGGCAAATGATCGGATTCTGCGTAAAAAGTCAGTTTTTCGGTAGTTTAAATTGGAAAAGCTGATAACGTCATTCTGTTTCAGACATCCCAGTAGCTCGAAATACAAAATATTAGAAACATATGGCAACTCATTGCTTTTAAAACAAGCTGGCAAATGTGGCTGTTTTTATATAGTTTATGTTACATTTAAGGTGAACGATATATATGAAAGCTTTATCTAAATCTGAACCGATTTCAACCAAATTTGGCATGTATTGCTAGAATGTTAATTCAGCTCCCTGTGCAAAATTTTACGTAAATCGGAGTAAAACTTTGGTCTCTGTGATCACATTTGTGTAAATCGGACGAAGCATATATATGGGAGCTATATCAAAATCTGAACCGATTTCAACCAAATTTAACACACTAGCAAAAACTATCAATTTTACCTTTGTGCAAAATTTTAAGAAAATTGGAATGAAACTATGGCTTCTTGGGCCTTATATGTGCGTATCGGGCGTAAGATATATATGGGAGCTATATCTAAATCATAACAGATTTCCTCCAAAATCAAGTCAATTGGTCTAAAATTGCGACCTAGACATTGAATACAAAACCACAGTTTAGTGCAGGGTATACATATTAAAGGTTTCAGTGGGCGTGTCAGTGGCCGGAACGATATGCAAATTTCTATGAGCTCTTCTGACGTTATGCGCAACATATGTTCCAAAATTTAAAGTGCATTTTTATAGTTTTTGCCTCAAAATCCGGTCGTTGGTCCTATAGTGCGATGGTCGGACCAAATGGAATTTGGTTGATTTTGGTCCATTTTCGTCAAATCGATAATTTTTTCAAAATTTTCTATAGAAATAAAATTTTGGTAAACTTTTCTGTAGAAATAAAAATAAAAAAATTTCTATAGAAATGAAATTTTGCCAAAAATGTTGTACAGAATTAAAATTTAAAACAAATTTGTATAGATACAAAATTATGCAAAAGTTTTGTATAGAAAGAAAATTTTGTAAAAATTTTATATAGATTTTTTTTTTATATTGAAAATTTTGAGATAAATTTCTATAGAAGTATAAGTTTGACAAATTTTCTATAGAAATAAAATATTGACAAAATTTTCTACAGAAGTAAAATTTTGTTTAAATTTTCTATAGAAGTGAAATTTTAACAAAATTTCCTAATGAAATGAAATTTTAACAAAATTTCCTAATGAAATGATATTTTAACAAAATTTTCTATAGAAATAAAATTTTGTTAAAATTTTCTAATGAACTAAAATTTTAACAAAGTTTTCTACAAAAATAAATTTTTGATGCAATTTTCTATAGAAATAAAAATTTTGAATAGAAATAAAAATATGACAAAATTTTCTATTGAAGTAAAATTTTGGAAAATTTTAAATCATATTAACTTGGAAAAATGGTTCGCTGATATGAATTTTGGTCCAATGTTGGAAACATGTTGGTCCAAAATAAAAATGCATTGTGGCAACATTGGTACTAAGAGTTTTTCGGCTCTTCGAATAATTGTACTCATATTGCGTGTACTCTGCATATAAAAATGGAATTGTGTAGACCTCTAGTATTAATATATGACCTCTAATAACCATGCAAAAACTGGTCCATATCGCTTTCTGCAGGTGAAATATACTCGTATGCTTAGTAACAGGTTGGCTGATAAGTCCCCGGTCTGACAAAGAAAAACAGATTTTTTTGTCAAAATTCGTTTTTATTATTCAACATAGTTCCCTTCAAGAGCGATGCAATGATTGTAACGACCTTCCAATTTTTTGATACCATTTTGGTATTACTCCTTCGGTTTTGCCTCAAAATAGGCCTCAGTTTCGGCGATCACCTCTTCATTGCAGCCAAATTTTTTCCCTGCGAGCATCCTTTTGAGGTCTGAGAACAAAAAAAAAAAGTCGCTGGGGCCAGGTCTGGAGAATACGGTGGGTGGGGAAGCAATTCGAAGCCCAATTCATGAATTTTTGCCATCGTTCTCAATGACTTGTGGCACGGTGCGTTGTCTTGGTGGAACAACACTTTTTTCTTCTTCATATGGGGCCGTTTTGCCGCGATTTCGAACGCTCCAATAACGCCATATAATAGTCACTGTTGTTTTGTTTTTACCTTCTCAAGATAATCGATAACAATTATTCCATGCGCATCCCAAAAAACAGAGGCCATTACTTTGCCAGCGGACTTTTGAGTCATTCCACGCTTCGGAGACGGTTCACAGGTCGCTGTCCGCTCAGCCGACTGTCGATTGGACTCAGGAGTGTAGTGATGGAGCCATGTTTCATCCATTGTCACATATCGACAAAAAAAACTCGGCAAAGTTGGCTGTTTTTAGATAGTTTACATTTAAGGTGAACGATATATGTTATATGAAAGCTTTTGCTGCTCCCTATGCAAAATTTTACGTAAATCGGAGTAAAACTTTGGCCCCTATGGTCACATTTGTGTAAATCGGACGAAGCATATGTATGTGAGCTATATCGAAATCTGAACCGATTTCAACCAAATTTAGCACACTTGCAAATACTATCAATTTTACCTTTGTGCAAAATTTTAAGAAAATTGGGATGAAACTATATAACCCGTTTTTTTTCATAAACTATATATTGGGATAAACTATATATTGTGCAGACCTCTAGTATTAATATATGACCTCTAATAACCATGCAAAAACTGGTCCATATCGCTTTCTGCATGTGCAATATACTCGTATGCTTAGTATATACTTTCTTGTTCATAACTATGGAGTCTCTTGGAGGAACAAATTTTATCCGATCTGGTTGTCATAGGGGAAAGTAGAGAGTAGAGCCATTTCGTTGTCATTTCCTCTACCACCATCCGTAGTTGAAGATTAATAATAACCTCCCCATTTATAGACTTTTTTGTCGATAAATATCTGATATCCATCTGCAAATCGACATTTTGATGTTGTAGATTAAAGAGGTGAACCAGGAACTTAATGTGCACATCCCTAATTAATGTGTTCCCTAATTAATTTTTTTATATTTTAAATAAATGTGCCCTTAATATTGGGACCTGCAATTGTCCTTAAATTTAGGTGGCATAAGCTCTCATATTAGCTCAACATTTTTTAGTGCTGAAGAAGCTTTTAGTCTCACTGTATTGTGTTGATGTCCACCTCAGTAATGCTGGTGACATTTCTGAGTGTTTCAAACCTTCTCTCAGTGGTTTCACTGCAATGTGGAACGCCGTTCGGACTCTGCTTTTAAAAGGAGGTCCCTTGTCGTTGAGCTTAACGTAGAATCAGGCAGCACTCAGTGATAAGAGAGAAGTTCGCCACTGTAGTATCACAATGGAGTGAATAGTCTAAGTGAGCCTGAAATATCGGGATGCCACCTAACCTAACCTAATACCGGAACATATGAAAATCTGTCTTTTTCGTCCGTGTATTGAATAGCATTGAATGGCACAAAAGTATCACCGCTCGAAAAAAAACGTGGCAGATTTGCAACTATAGTGGCACAATGGTAATACAGGTCACTTGGGTGCATTTCTCCTGGAGTAATTCCAACAGGTCTGGGTATTTAAAGGGTTCAATATAACCTAAAGCTCATTGACCCTCTTTGACACTGACAAAAATATTTACGTGAAATTAACGATTAATCTACCTACATTTCTGGGATGCGCAATTTACAAAATATTAAGGACAAATTTCTTTATAATAATAAAATTAAAATAAAGTTTATAATCTTTGCTTCAAAATTTTTTTTATTAAATTTAGGATACATATTTGAACTAAGGCAAATTCCCTTAAAGTAGAGAAACACATTTTTGATTTAAAGAATCATCGTTAAATTAACTGAAATATGAAATCTTTAGATTTAAGATAAAAACGCTTCAAATGTAGGCTAAGGCTTATTTTGAGGATGTAGTTTTTATACCCTCCACCATAGGATGGAGGGTATATTAACTTTGTCATTCCGTTTGTAACACATCGAAAAATTGCTCTAAGACCTCATAAAGTATATATATTCTGGGTCGTGGTGAAATTCTGAGTCGATCTGAGCATGTCCGTCCGTCCGTCCGTCTGTTGAAATCACGCTAACTTCCGAACGAAACAAGCTATCGACTTGAAACTTGGCACAAGTAGTTGTTATTGATGTAGGTCGGATGGTATTGCAAATGGGCCATATCGGTCCACTTTTACGTATAGCCCCCATATAAACGGACCCCCAAATTTGGCTTGCGAGGCCTCTAAGAGAAGCAAATTTCATCCGATCCGGCTGAAATTTGGTACATGTTGTTATATGGTCTCTAACAACCATGCAAAAATTGGTCCACATCGGTCCATAATTATATATAGCCCCCATATAAACCGATCCCCCGATCACCAGATTTGACCTCCGTAGCCTCTTGGAAGACCAAAATTCATCTGATTCAGTTGAAATTTGGTACGTGATGTTAATATATGGCCTCAAACACCCATGCAAAAATTGGTCGATATCGGTCCATAATTATATATAGGCCCCATATAAACCGATCCCCAGATTTGACCTCCGGAGCACCTTGGAAGAGCAAAATTCTTCCCATTCGGTTGAAATTTGATACGTGATGTTAGTATAGGGTAGAGGTGTGCACGTGAGTAATATTTTGCTCACGTTCACGTACACTCACGACGGAAAAATCTTACTCACGCACACTCACGCACTATATTGTTTGGTAGGACTCACGCTCACGCACACTCACGAAAAGAAAATTTGTACTCACGCACGAAAATGTCGTGGCTCACGAAAAATACCGTGACTCACGAAAAATATCGTGACTCACGAAAAATGTCGTGACTCACGAACAATTTTTTGAGTAATTTACCTTAGCGAGTGTCTGAAAATATGAGCATTATTAAAATCGAGAGCGTTATTACACTCTTAACATCCCAGGTGTCACTAAAATTGTAAATGAATTTAACTCTTAAGCGTTTTATGTTGGTGAGCGGGATTATTTTCGTGAGCGTAAATCTTTACTTACGCACACTCACGAAGATAATATTTTCGTGACTCACGCTCACGCACGACATTTTGGTTTGTTAATCACGCTCACGCACACTCACGCCGTTGCCATGAGAGTGACTCACGACTCACGCGTGAGTCACGAAAATTTTCGTGAGTCACGACAATTTCGTGTCACGTGCACACCTCTAGTATAGGGTATCCAACAACCATGCAGGAATTGGTTCCTATCAGTCCATAATAATATATAGCTTCCATATAAACCGACCCCCAGATTTGACCTCCGGTGCCTTTTGGAGAAGCAAAATTCCGATCTGGTTGAAATTTGGTACGTGGGGGTAGTATATGATATTTAACAACCATGTGAGTTGAAATTTGTGGATGACAGTCTTTCGTAGAAGTTTCTACGCAATTCATGGTGGAGGGTACATAAGATTCGGCCTGGCCGTATATACTTGTTTTTTTTTTTGGATTTAAAAAATAAAAACATTTTTATTTCCGTAAAAAAATCCGTTATAGTTTGGATTTTTAAACTGACATTTGTTTGTACGTGAATAGCTTTATTAATATATCGCGAAAAGAAAATGAAAATTCGATGAATGTGGTCTGTATCATAATTTTAATTTTATTGATACTACCCAGCAAAAAACGCGTCGCCAAAAAATAGTGAAGATGTTCTTATTGGATCCGGAAGTGGTGCCAAATTGACGCAGAAGCGATGAATTTAACATGGGCTTGTCATAGGACGGATGTCCAACATTTCAACAGCCGCTACACTGAATTTGAATCACTTCTTAAGGTGTGAGGTGAATTCCGTGTTTCGGATGTGAATTAAGAATTTTTGTGATATTTTGACACATACAAAATTTTTTTTTTTTTTTTTGATTTTTAATTCATTATAACGCTTGTCTGAAACGTTTGTCATCAAATATTTTCAAAAATTCGCAATTTTGTTAGAAAGTATTTAAATTTTTTTTGGCTAAATTTAAATAGTAATTTGTTCCATTTTATTAATTCTTAATATGTTTTTAACCTATTTGAAACAAATAAATATAAATTTCCCATTAAAATATGAAAAAAACGGGTTATAAAAAAATTGACTCAAATGAACTTCCTGTCCAGTTAAAATAAAGAACATATTTGGGAGAGGATTTTTGGAAGTTCTTTAAAAGTTGTGCCTTGAGAAGAACTTCAAAAATTTTTGCTGGGTATATTTAAAACCCGAAAGGTGGCTAAAAAATGACTTTATTTTAAAGAACATGCATTTTTGGCTCGGAATCAAAATCCCTAAGGGAAGGCCAAATTCTTTCGATCCAAGTCAACTTTTTTTAAGTGAACAATTCAAGAACAATTGTAGCTCATAGAAAAAATTCTTTTCCCCGGAATAAAATTTCAGACAAACAAAAAATCCTCATTAACGTAAATTATTTTTTTTATGATCAAATAAATCCGAAATTGCGACAAACGATGCAACGATTGCCTCTAGGTTAGATTAAAGTGGCAGCCCGATTAAGTTTCAGGCTCATTTAGATTATTCAGTCCATTGTGATATATTTTCTCTAAAGTTTTTATATTTTGTTTTTCTAAAATTTCGTTCCTCATAAAAGAATACTCTTCTTTCAGAGTAGACGTTGTCCAGCGACCCAGCGATGCTCTACTGCACCCTAAAGCGGAGTGTGTGTGTGTGTGTGAATTTCATTCTCTTCTTTAGAACTAAATTTTAATAACCCATTACACAGTAGCCGTAGAAAATGCCCATGCAATTCGAAGCGAATTCAAACCATCCTTCTCCATCGACATAATGTCATTACATATGCTCTATGTACTTGTCACAATTCCGCTTGTATCGAAATACCTGGTGAAAGACCACTTTTAAATTTAAATTGAATTTCAACTCCAGCCAGAGCCCTGTTATGTAGTTGGCATCGTGCAATACAAAACTACAAAAAAAACTTGGCAACAAAAATGACATGCGAAAAAAGGATCTCTGTATTTGTTACCTTGTAACATTTTTGCCTCCAGAGAATGGTTGCTACAACCAAACTTACAGACATATCCTGTTCTTTCAGTTGTGTTGCCACTCATATGGCATATGCGATGGCAATGGTAAACATTGCTATGGCATATGGATACAATAAACTAGTTACCGTTTTGATATTTGACAGCAGAGAATAGGAAAACATAGGACAATATGCTGCCAGGATAAAACCTAGAAAGTCGAAACGACAGTTCTAGACATTGGGACTGCCATGGAAATATTAAATTCGGAAACAAAATTTTGTTAGTTTGTCATGTATCTTGGCGGAGTGGCGGAGAAGAACGAAACAAACAAAAAAAAACTAACAAAACTCAAAATAAATTGCTTGTTAAGTTTGTATGCGGGCCCCATTTATTCATTCATTTTGTTGTTGTTGTTGTTTTGGTTAGTGGTTGCGACAGGATACGATGACGTCATTTCTTTAACATGCACATAAAGAATGCATTGACCTCGAATGAATAATACATGGATACTTTAGAAGAGGGGAGAATAATTGTTATCCATGGCATTTTGAGGGGGAATCCCTTTTTAGATGTTGTTGGGTTGTGGTTTTTTGAAAAATGCTACAGCAGAGATCTTTGTGGTTGTTTTAGGAAAATTGATTTGGAAAATGGAAAATTTGCAATGAACCATTATAGGGAAATTACATTAAATTACATTGTTTTAGAATGTGCAAGCAGAGCATAGTTTACCAAGAAGGGAGAAAATTCCACAAAAACTATAGCTCAGTACCGAGACAAATAAAAATGCAAAGTCAAACCGATTGGCCTTTTTGCAGTCCCCAGGCGTGACTTCAGGAGACTCTTGAAACAAGTTTCAACCGGTTCGGTTAAATTTCGTATAATGTACAATTTTCTATAGAGATAAAATTTTGACCAAATTTATTATAGAAATTAAATTTTTACCAAATTTCCTACAGAAATTAAATTTTGACAAAATTTTTGAAAATATATATATAGAAATACAATTTTGAAAAAAAATCCAGAAATACAATTTTGAAAAAAAAAATCTATAGAAATACAATTTTGAAAAAAAAAATTATAGAAATCTATTTCTATTTTTAATTTTGACACAATTTTCTATAGAAGTAAAATTTTAACAAAATTTTCTATAGAAATAAAATTTTCTATCGAATAAAATTTTGACAAAATTTTCTATAGAAATAAAATTTTGACAAAATTTTCTATAGAAATAAAATTTTGACACAATTTTCCATAGAAATAACATTTTGATAAATATAGATAAAGTTTATAGAAATAAAATTTGGACAACATTTTCTATAGAAATTAAATTTTGACTACATTTTCTATAGAAATTAAATTTTGACAACATTTTCTATAGAAATTAAATTTTGACAAAATTTTCTATAGAAATAACATTTTGATAAAATTGTCTATAGAAATAATAATTTGACAAAATTATCTGTAGAAATTAAATTTTGACAAAATTTTCTATAGAAATGAAATTTTGACAAAATTTTCTATAGAAATAAAATTTTGATAAAATTGAAATTAAATTTTGAAAAAATTTATATTAAAAAATTGACAAACTTTTCGATAGAAATTATGATAAAATTTTCTGTAGATATAAAATTTTGACAAATTTTTTTGTAGAAATACAATTTTATAAAAAATTCTATAAAAATAAAATTTTGAAAATATTTTCTACACGAATAAAATTTGGACAAAATTTTCTATAAAACTAAAATTTTGACAAAATTTTCCATAGAAGAAAAAATTTGACAAATTTTCTATAGAAATTAACTTTTTAATGAATTCCCAGCAGAAATTAAATTTTGATAAAATGGTCTAAAGAAATAAAATTTTGACAAAATTTTCTACAGAAATAAAATTTTTACAAAATTTTCTGTAGAAGTAAAATTTTGACCAAATTTTCTATAAAAAAAAATATTGCCACAATTTTCTATAGAAATAAAATTTTGACAAAATTTTCTACAGGAATTAAATTCTGACAAAATTTTCTATAAAACTAAAATTTTGACAAACAAACATAGAAGAAAAAATATTAACAAATTTTCTAATGATTTCCCTGCAGAAATAAAATATTGCCACAATTTTCTATAGAAATAAAATTTTGCCACAATTTTCTATAGAAATAAAATTTTGACAAAATTTTCTATAGAAAAAAAATTTTGACAAGATTTTCTATAGAAATAAAATTTTGCCACAATTTACTATAGAAATAAAATTTTGACAAAATTTTCTATAGAAATAAAATTTTGACAAAATTTTCTATAGAAATAAATTTTGACAAAATTATCTATAGAAATTAAATTTTGACAAAATGTTATATAAAAAAATTTACAAACTTTTCGATAGAAATTATGATAAAATTTTCTGTAGATATAAAATTTTGACAAATTTAAAATACAATTTAAAAAAAAAATTGAATAAAAATAAAATTTCGACAAATTTTTCTACAGGAATAAAATTTTGACAAATTTTTCCCTAGAAGAAAAAAATTGACAAATTTTCTATAGAAATTAACTTTTTAATGAATTCCCTGCAGAAATTAAATTTTGATAAAATTTTCGATAGAATTAAAATTTTGAAAAAAATTTCTATAGAAATAAAATTTGGCAAAATTTTCTATAGAAATAAAATTTTGGCAAAATTATCTATAGAAATTAAATTTTGACAAAATGTTATATAAAAAAATTTACAAACTTTTCGATAGAAATTATGATAAAATTTTGACAAATTTAAAATGCAATTAAAAAAAAATTATAAAAATAAAATTTTGACAAATTTTTCTACAGGAATAAAATTTTGACAAAATTTTCCTTAGAAAAAAAATACAAATCTTCTATAGAAATTAACTTTTTAATGAATTCCCTGCAGAAATTAAATTTTGACAAAATTTCCTATAGGAATAAAATGTTGACAGAATTTTCTATAGTAATAATATTTTGACAAAATTTTCTATAGAAATAAAATTTTGACAAATTTTTCTATAGAAATAAAATTTTGACAAAATGTTCAATAGAAATAAAATTCTGACAATATTTTTTATAGAAATAAAATTTTGACAAAAGTTTCAATAGAAATACAATTTAAAAACAATTCTGTAGAAATACAATTAAAAAAAATCTATAAAATAAAATTTTGGCAAAATTTCCTACAGGAATACAATTTTAACAAAATTTTCTATAAAACTAATAGAAGAAAAAAAAACCATAGAAGAAAAAAATTGACAAATTTTCTATAGAAATTAACTTTTTAATGAATTCCCTGCAGAAATTAAATTTTGGCAAAATTTTCTATAGACATAACATGACAACATTTTCTGTAGAAATAAAATTTTGACAAAATTTTCTATAGAAATATAATTTTGAGAAAAATTTCTATAGAAATACAATTTTGACAAAATTTTCAATTGAAATACAATTTTAATAAATACAATAGCAATAAAACTTTGACAAAATTTTCTATAGAAATAAAATTTTAACAAAATTTTCTGTAGAAATAAAATTTAACAAAATTTTCTGTAGAAATAAAATTGTGTCAAAATTTTCTATAGAAATAAAATTTTGACAAAATTTTCTATAGAAACAAAATTTTGACAAAATTTTCTATAGAAATACAATTTTAATAAAAATTTATTGTAGCAATAAAACTTTGACAAAATTTTCTAAGCAAATAAAATTTTCTATAGATAAAAATTTTCCATAGAAATAAAAAATTTACAAAAAAAAATAAATAACCACAAAAATATGATGAAACATTTAAAAAATTATGTTTTTTTTTTGTTAATTTGGTAGAGTTGTGGTAAATTTTCTTTAAACCGTGCTCTTTATTTATGGTTTTGCCTTTATTTTATGGTTTTGTGATCCATTTTATATTAATTTACACAATAACTCGCGAAAGGCCTACTGTTTAAATTTAGAACAAAATAATAATATTACTTAATTTGAATCAAATTAAGAGATCAATCACTTCTATATAATAAATACAACTACGATAAGAGTAGAGATAGTCCATTCCAAGAAACCTTATCAGTTTATGCAGAAACTTATGTTTTCAACTATAAGGCATCTACACTTACATTATGGAGAAATTATGTACGCATGGCTTACTTACAGCTATACCAAATTTCGTTTGTGAGTACCAAAAACACTGCATCTTTTTAATAACATCCATCCAGCAGTATTATTCAAAATTATCGTCTATTATCCTTAATGCATTCTTGCATCATAGAGCTTAAAAAGACATTTGGCAAAATTTTCTTCATGCATTTTCCTGCCTTAATTATTTTCCCTTAAACCGAAAATCATAATTATATCACAATTTACTTTGACTAATGCCAATGAATGTGTGCTTGGCGCAACAAAACAAAAAACGAACAGTAAGGATATATAACAAGGCAAAAATGTTTCTATGCATTACCTTGTCCTGCGAAGAAGAGCAGAAAAAAAACTCCTGCAATATTTCCTGCAAAAAAGAGAAAAAAACTCGTTCGATATTTCCTATGTACAGGCAATGGAATGGCAATGGCGTTTTATAAAACTTTTACTTAATGGCCATAATTTTTACTCAAGACATGGGAATGAAATGAAAGATATATGAATAATTGAGTATATAATTCTTACCTTAGCCCAATGAGTAATAGCTTTCAATGAGACATTGAGGAAACAGTTGTGGAAGTATATTATACTTAAAAGTAACTTACATAGTTTCACTTAATATGGTATTAACTTTTATGCAAAGGGAATGAGTTTGGAATAGTATTTCCTCTTATCATTATTTTATAGGAGTACACTAACAAAAAAAAACATAGATAGATCCACTCAATATTACACCACGACCAAAAATATATACTGTACGAGATCTTAAACCAATATTTCGATACGTTACAAACGGTAACCACCATCTTATGGTGGAAGGTAAAAAACAATGAAGTTAGCTATCTCGTTTTAGCTATCTCGTTGAGACATTTTCAGCTGTCTATGGTCATTTTCAAGTTGAGGATTACAGATTCTAAGGATTAAGGATTTGGAACATTTATTGATAATATTTATGCTTCCAAATTTCCAAATCTTGAACATGTTACTTGCCTTGTCTATCAAGTTTGATAGTTTTTTGAGTACCACACTGTGTGGGGCCCTTGTTCCGAGAGCGATAGCTCTCCTAGACTTACAACCGTTGTTGCAACTGTTGTGTGTTTAATATGGTATTAGAGAGAAATATGAGTCTAACTATTTTATTTTTTAGTAAAATTGTCATTTAAAAAGTTACCAAAAAAAATGCATTTCTGTTACTGTACTTCCGTCATCTGTCATCTAATGGCATGTTACTGAATATGATTTTAATTGCATTGCATACGAAGAAATGTCTTTCACATAGTTTCCTTAATTACAGTAGTAACCTTTGGCTAAGAATTGCAAAAAGTAATCGATAATACCATTATAAAAAAATACCACAACAACCACCACACACCACATACTCATATAAGTTGACGAAGACAAACACATAGTTGGCAAATACCAACACATACATACATATATATATGTCCCAGATCAGTACCATCATTAGGACAAGAATTAGATTCTAAGGCACATAGCCCAAGTGATGGTCCACTAAATATCAACCCTTGTAGATTACAAAAGTAACTTAAATGGAAAATACTTAAAAAGAAATATAATTATTTCAAAATTTTTTTTTAACGAGTTTAGATCTGAAATGAAAATAAATTTTAGGACACGCATTTTACCCAATGTTAAGGACAATTTTTTTTAATAAAAAGAAAGATTAAATAAAAGTAAGTACATAATCTAAAGCAAAGATTATTAACTTACTTTAGCTTTCTTCTTTAAATCTTTGAATTTTCTTTCCCTCCATTTAAGTCATATGACATTGAAGTTAACCAAATTTTTCTTAAAGAGAAACAAAAAATTTTTAATTTAAGGAAATTTTCTTTAAATTAACGGATATATTGATTTGTTTTGGGTTAAATGTAAAAAAGCTTCAACTATATATGCATCTTTCCATTAAGAGAATATTGAGACTCTTATAAAAATTATTTCTTTTAAATTTAAGGAAAAAAAATTATAAGATATTAAGAACAAATTCCACGCAAAAATATTTTACTTTAGGTATATAATCATCGATTCAAAGAAACGTCAATTCGAATAAATTTCGAATTAATTTGAGTTCTGACTTTATATACTGAAAATATACTGATCTATATGAAAGATTATGAAACAAAAATTTTTGGTCAAACAATTTACACACTATTAAGGATAAATTTTTATACCCACCACCATAGGATGGGGGTATATTAACTTTGTCATTCCGTTTGTAACACATCGAAATATTGCTCTAAGACCCCATAAAGTATATATATTCTGGGTCGTGGTGAAATTCTGAGTCGATCTAAGCATGTCCGTCCGTCCGTCTGTAGTTGTTATTGATGTAGGTCGGATGGTATTGCAAATGGGCGAAATCGGACCACTTTTACGTATAGCCCCCATATAAACCGACGCTCAGATTTGGCTTGCGGAGCCTTTAAGAGAAGCAACTGTCATCCGATCAGGCTGAAATTTGGTACATGGTGTAAGTATATGGTCTCTAATAACCATGCAAAAATTGGTCCACATCGGTCCATAATTATATATAGCCCCCATATAAACCGATCCCCAGATTTGACCTCCGGAGCCCCTTGGAAGAGCAAAATTCTTCCGATTCATTTGAAATTTGATACCTGATGTTAGTATATGGTATCCAACAACCATGCAGGAATTGGTTCATATCAGTCCATAATTATATATAACCCCATATAAACCCATCCCGATAGTTGGTTTTGGAGCCTCTTGGAGAAGCACAATTCATCCGATCTGGTTGAAATTTGGTACGTCGTGTTAGTATATGATATTTAACAATCATGCCCAAAGTGGTCCATATCAGTCCATAATCATATATATCACCCATATAAAAGATCCCGAGATTTGGTTTTGGAGCCTCTTGGAGGAGCAAATTTCATCCGAGTCAGTTGAAATTTGGTACATTGTGCTAGTATATGGCCGTTAACAACCATACCTAACTAGGTCCATATCGGTCTATAGTTATATATAGCCCTCAGATAAATCGATCCCAATCACACAAAAATTGGTCCATTCAAGTTCATAATTGTAGCCCCCATATAAGCGACCCCCATATTTCAATTCTGGCTCTCTAAGTATCGTGCAAAAGTCCATATTGATTCGTAATTTTTTTTAGACTTATGTATACTTTTTTGTCTAATATATACCACGTATGAACTAACTCACAATTTACAAAACGATGTTAAACGAAGTTTCTACGCATCCAGGACAGGCCGAAATTACGGCCGTATATACTTGTTTTAAAATAAAAATTTATTAGAAAAATTTTTTTTACCTTTGCTTTAAAAAATGCCCTTCTTTAAATTTAAGACACGAATCTTTGACATTCGTGTCTCTCTGTTAAAGTCGTATGTCTTTGAAGCAAAGCTAATTTTCCTTAAAGTAAAGAAAAATATTTTTAATTGAAAGAAATAATAATATATCATAGAAATAAAATGAAAATTCTATTGATCAGATCTGTATCCTGATTTTAATTTTATAAAGCCTACATTTAAAGACAGAAAACTTCCAAAAACTATCTGTACTTGAAAGAACCCGCATCTTTGGCTCGAAATTAATACCAGAATCCTTAAAGAAAGGACAAAATCTTTAGATCTTTTAGAAAAGTGTACTTACTTTTTTGAGTGTGGTTTTAAGCTGAAAAGCAAAACAATAATAATGATTGAAGAATAGAGCAACAATAATAAACAAATAATAATAACATATTTTTTAAAATAATTAATTAACCTTTTTAACATTTAAGTTTACACTATCGGCTTTTATTTGTGCCATAAATTGAGCCCACAATTCCATGCGTGTTGTCTGGCAAAGTTTTCTGAAAGGTCAGATTAAATATTGAATCGATTTATTGGCATACACCTATAATAAATTTTCTATTTAAGCTTCTCTTCTACCTCCTTTCTATGTATGGTTTATGGAAAAATAAATATCTCATAATATTAAGAGATGCATAGAGATTGTACGATATCAATTTAATTTTATTGGAAACAATGTAGGCTTTTCTCTTAGTCCTATTAAAAATGTATTGACATCTGCTGAAAACACTTAAGTGTAATAATACGAGCACAAGTGCTCGTTTGGTATTCTTTGTTATAAACTATCTCATAGATACAAGATACCATTGTGCAAATTATTAGATTATTATTAAATTAGGTTTTGTGTTAACAACAGAGTTATTTTAGAATGTTTAATTTAATTAAATTTCATTAATAAACATTAAATTCAATTATAATGAATTAAGTTATCCCAGCAAAAAACTTGCTGAATTTTCAGCAACTTTGTAAAGGAAGTCAAAGTCAATCAGCGCTTACCTCTGCGAGGAATTCACTGATGAATTTATAAGGAAATGTCACACTTAAATGCTCTTCTGCTTTGTATGAAATTCAGCGCTTTCAGAAGCAGTAGATTTACATGAGGAAATCATTACAACTTTAGAGCGCTCAAGAATGCATATAATACTTTCGAATATTGGAACCATTATAGCGCTAAAGTACTACCAGATAGCGGTAATATACTGCCTTTAAAAATTATAAAATAAAAGCACATTAGTAACAGTCTTCCTTCCTTCTTTCCAGTCCAAGAGACCACAAAATGAATTGAATCGTCCGCAAAACACGTCTTTATCCTTCAAACGCAATACTTCAACTGATTTATTTATACTAATATCTCTTCGGGCAAAATTGTTCGTTCGTAAAAAGTCGTGATAAAAAACACAAAATCATCTTGCTTACAGAAGTGCAACTTGGTAAGCGAAGGAGGAAGCACCCGCTTACTCTAGTGCAACGGAATTGCGCTAATTTCAGCACTTCCATACTTTAGCAAATTTTTAAAAGATATTGCGTCGCCCGCTATAAACAAAGAACTTACTTACATCTTTAGCGCTGAATTCTGCACCTAAAACTTTGCGCAGAATAGTAGTGCCTACAGTATGAACACTAATATTTAAGTGCTTCAAATTTTATAATTATTTTTTGCTGGGTATGATGAAGTAAAGTAACTTTACTTCGTGGAACTCATAAAAATGAAAATTAAATTTCGAAAAATATAGCTTCTTTTTTTTTTTTTTAATAAATTTGTCCTTAATATTGGGTACATATTTGTAAGTTGCATAACCTCTCATTTTAAATCTATTTTTTATTCAGAGTAATTGGAAATTGGACACATTTTAGTAAAATTTACCTGGCAAACTTGGACAACTCTCAAAAGTGGACACTTTTGGTGAAATGTTCCACTCAAAAAAAAATATTTTCTTGGTCTAAAAGATTTTGGCTTTCCCTTAAGGATTGATTTGGTATTAATTCCGAGCCAAAGATGCGGCTTCTTAAAACCAAAGACAGTTTTCAGGTAGTTATCTAGCTATAAATCTAGACTCTATAACATTAAAATTAGGATACAGAACTCATTCATCGTTTTTGCAAATAACAAAGCGTAAAAAATAATAGCAGAGACTGCAAAGTAAATTTTTTTTCTTATTTCAAAAATAAACAAAAAATTAACCCACTAACGGCCATTTTCATGTAGCTCCGTTAGGCTTTAACTGCCAGTTAACAGAAAGTAAATTGCAAATATCTTCTCTCCAGTTAACTTTAACTGAAAAATTTTCGTCAGTTAATTTCCTAACTAGCATATGGAATATATATGCAAGATGACAGCTTCATTCATAATACGGTTTAAAAGTTGGTTAGTTAACGGAACACTAACGGAGCTTAATGAAAATGGGGGTAAGACACTAAAGCCAATTTATCCCTTAGGTTAGCTTTACCAACATTACTTTTATCTCTGGTAAATACTAATTATTCTCCAATTTGTAGGTTTTTGTATTTGCGGCCAAAATTCGGGCAAATTTTAAAAATTAAAGCCAATTTAACTTTAATTTAGTCCTTGGGAAAAAACGGGAAAATATTTTACACAAATGAAGCATGAAGATTTACAATAGACGCTAAATCCTCAAAATAAGTCTTAGCCTATATGTGAAGTGTTTTTATTTTAAATTTAAAGTTTCAATATTTCAGTTAATTTAAAGACCAGTTAATTTAAATCTAAAATGTGTTTCTTTACCTTAAGGAAAATAAGCCTTGGTTCAAGGACATGTGACTTTAACGGAGGGACGCAAATTTACAAAATTAGTGTCCTAAATTTAATGAAAAAAATTTTTGAAGCAAAGATTATAAACTTTATTTTAATTAAAATGTCATTATTTTAAAGAAATTTGTCCTTAATATTTTGTAAAATATTACGTAATCTTTAACATCCCACCTCAGTAATGCTGGTGACATTTCTGAGGGTTTCAAAGCTTCTCTAAGTGGTTTCACTGCAATGTGGAACGCCATTCTGACTCGGCTATAAAAAGGAGGTCCCTTGTCATTGAGCTTAACATGGAATCGGGCAGTACTCAGTGATAAGAGAGAAGTTCACCACTGTTGTATGACAATGGACTGAATAGTCTAAGTGAGCCTGATACATCGGGCTGCCACATAACCTAACCTAACCTAATATCTCGTAAATATTTTTTTTTCAGTCTAGACTTAAGCCTAGATTAGGAGCCTATCTTTATTTTTCTTTATTTTGATGAAGCCATATCATTCGCTCGGAATCAATACCAAAATCCTTAACGGTTCCAAGTAAACTTTGTTTAATGCAGTTTAGTAAAATTTTCTAAAATTAACTTAAATTTTCCATCCTGGGAGATTCGCTGTTTGTTGAATGGGCAAAAGCATAAAAATAATTTGTATCCTTTATTTTTTTATTTCTAATCCAAAGATTCAAAATATCAGTTAATATAAAGATTCGATATCTTTAAACTAAAGCCATACTTCAAAGACATATGACTTTAATGGAGGGACCCAAATTTCAAAAATCACTTTCGTAAATTTTATGAAAAAATTATTAAAGCAAAGATTATGAATATTCTTTTAATTTAAATTTGTATTTTAAAGAAATTTGTCTTAACGCTGTGTAAGTTGCGTTCCAAAAATTTAGGTCTCATATTAAGAATTAAGTGGGCACCTCCCAGATGTGATCTAAATTAAGGTGACTGTGTACTCAAAAAAAGTTCACTTCGATCCAAAGATTTTTACCTTGCCTTAAGGATTTTGGTATTGATTGTCATAAAATTAATGAAACAAATTTTTGTAGCAAAGATTATAAACTTTCTTTTAAAAAAAAATTAAAATTTTTGTGTGTGCGTCATCCACCTCTTCTATAGGGTTCACTGAACATATTCAAAATACATGTTATTTTTTTTTGTAATTTCAAAGAAATTAAGATTAATTATTAACGATAACAAAAAATTGAGTTTTTAGGACCAATTTATCTTTATTTTCATTTCATGGAAAAACTGTCAGTGTCACCTCCATCAGAAGTTCAATTAAAATGAAATAAAAATAAAATCTGTAAACGTTACTTTCTACATTTACTAACTAATTGGGATTGACGATGATAACATAGATTTAGAGGAAAGAAACTGATGGCGAAACTTGTGGTCCTCATTCATCTTTAGTAACAGTTAAAAAAAAAAAAAAAAGATTTTTGTCTTTTGCCATGGTTGGGAAGATAGCAACGCTAAAGCCCTTTTGTCCTAAAATATTTGTTTAACACCAATAGAAAGATTCTCATATTATTTGCCTAAAATAGTCTAAAACAAACAAGAAGTAACACTTTTTCTCTCGAAGAGTACCTACAGTGAAGAACTGCACAGCTAAAGGGTAAATACTTCCTGGCAGAAATAAAAATATCCGAAAAACAATGTTGGATGGGAGATTGGAAATGGCCCATTCTCCTAGTTAGAACCTTTGAAAGATATGTCAAAAACCAAACTATTTTTTCACATGTTCGTTTTTCTAAAAAAAACAACAACACACTTCATACTTGTATTTGCAGTTCGCTTGCAGAAGACCAACACCCCAAGAGTGAAACAGTCGCATAACTATCTTTATAAGAATGAGGTAAAAATCAACCCTACACTAATATCCACCCAAGCAACATCATGATTCAACTGCATTCTGTTGCTTGGTCTTTTACTTCCGTTTCCCCCGGATACCTGGAAATATTTTTTAAACGAAACCATGAACGAGTTCTTTGGTTAGTTTATCGCTACCAATTCCATGGGAATGGGACAACAAACTTCGGATTTTTTCAGACAGGATGAAATAGACAAAGTGTGGGTTGTCATAATGGTGTTTGTGCAGAGTATATATGTTTGTTGGTGGTGTGATGCAGTTCAATGCTGTCATATGGTATGGTATATGTTTATGAGTCCCCCTTTTCTGTTGGGCGACATTCGTATCTAGCACCAGGAATTTCCTACAGACCTATAATTTTGCACCATCATCATCAATTCCACCCACTCCCTGGAGCAAAACATTTTATGCTACCGCATGTTGGCTGCAAAATAACCCACCCCAAAATAGTGCAGTGCAGATAATGCTGCACAACTTACTCTTCGTTCGATGACTCAAGCAACGAGGTTGGGGAAAAAAGTAAAGACCATTATAAAATTCAATTAAACTTACCGTATGTGATGACTCACTATTTGTCGATATATATATAATTGTTGAGTATTCTCTTCAAAGCTATATCAAAATATGTTCAGGGTTGCCTCAGTTGGTAGAATTCTACCAAAAATAGTAGATGTTTTTACTGTTTGGTAGATTAGTAAAATTCTTGACGTTTTGATAGATTTTGAAAACGATTCCTCTCCACATAAGAGGTAAAAAATTAATGTTGACATAATTTTCTATTGAAATACAATTTCGAAAAAATTTTCTATACAAATAAAATTTTGACAAAATTTTCTATAGAAATAAAATTTTAACAAAATTTTTTATAGAAATAAAATGTTGAAATTTTTTCTTTAGAAATAAAATTTTGACAAAATGTTCCATAGGAATAAAATTTTGACAAAAATTTCTATAGAAATAAAATTTTGACAAAATTTTCTATAGAAATAAAATTTTGACAAAAATTTCTAAAGAAATAACATTTTGACAAAATTTTCTAAAGAAATAAAATTTTGACAAAATTTTCTAAAGAAATAAAATTTTGACAACATTTTTTATAGAAATAAAATGTTGACAGAATTTTCTATTGAAATAACATTTTGACAAAATTTCTATATAGAAATAAAATTTTGAAAAATTTCTATATAGAAATAAAGTTTTGAAAAAATTTCCTCTAGAAATAAAATGTTGACAACATTTTCCATAGAAAAAAGAAAATTAACAGAATTTTTTATAGAAATAATATTTTGACAAAATTTTCTATCGGAATAAAATTTTGACAAAGTTTTCTATAGGAATAAAATTTTGACAAAAGTTTTCTCGAGGAATAAAATTTTGACAAAATTTCCTCTAGGAATAAAACGTTGACAAAATTTCTATAGGAATAAAATTTTGACAGAATTTTCTATAGTAATAAAATTTGACAAGCATACTTTTCCTCTGTTGGTTAAGCTACACTTGTAGTTTAGTCAATGCATATTTTGACAAAATTTTCTATAGGAATACAATTTTGACACAATTTTCTATCGGAATAAAATGTTGACAAAATTTTCTATAGAAATAAAATGTTGAGAAAATTTTCTATAGAAATAAAATTTTCTATAGGAATAAAATTTTGACAAAATTTTTGTATAGAAATAAAATGTTGACAAAATTTCCTCTAGGAATAAAATTTTTCCAAAATTTCCTCTAGGAATAAAATTTTGACAAAATTTTCTATAAAAATAAATTTTTGCCAAAATTTCCTCTAGGAATTAAATTTTGCCAAAATTTCCTCTTTGAGTAAAATTTTGACAAAATTTTCTATAGAAGTAAAATTTTGAGAAAATTTTGACAACATTTTCTATTGAAATAAAATTTTGACAAAATTGCTATATAGAAATAAAATTTTGACAAAATTTCTATATAGAAATAAAATTTTGACAGAATTTTCCATAGAAAAAAATTTAACAGAATTTTCTATAGAAATAATATTTTGACAGAATTTCCTATAGAAATAAAATTTTGACAAAATTTTCTATCGGAATAAAATTTTGACAAAATTTTCTATAGGAATAAAATTTTGACAAAAGTTTTCTCGAGGAATACAATTTTGACAAAATTTCCTCTAGGAATAAAATGTTGAAAAAATTTTCAATAAGAATAAAATTTTGACAGAATTTTCTATAGTAATAATATTTTGACAAAGTTTTCTATAGGAATACAATTTTGACAAATTTTTTTATAGAAATAAAATTTTGACAAAATTTTCCATAGAAATAAAATTTTGGCAAAATTTTCTATAGAAATTAAATTTTGACAAAATTTTCTACATGAATAAAATTTGGACAAAATTTCCTCTAGGAATAAAATGTTAACAAAATTTCCTCCAGAAATAAAATTTTAACAAAATTTTCTATAGGAATAAAATTTCCTCTAGGAGAAAATTTTGACAAAATTTCTATATAGAAATAAAATTTTGACAAAATTTTTTATAGATATAAAATATTGACACAATTTTGTATAGAAATAAAATGTTGAACACTTTTTCTTTAGGAATAAAATTTTGACAATATTTTCTATAGAAATAAAATTTTGACAAATTTTTTTATAGAAATAAAATCTTGACAAAATGTTCTATTGAAATAAAATCTTGACAACATTTTCCATAGAAATAAAAATTTAACAGAATTTTCTATAAATAAATAAAATTTTGAAAAATTTCCTCTAGGAATAAAATTTTGACAAAATTTTCTATAGGAATAAAATTTTGACAAAATTTTCTATAGAAATAAATTTTTGACAAAATTTCCTCTAGGAATTAAATTTTGTCAAAATTTCCTCCATAAATAAAATTTTAGCAAAATTTCCTCTAGGAGTAAAATTTTGACAAAATTTTCTATAGAAATAACATTTTGACAGAATTTTCTATAGTAATAAAATTTGACAGAATTTTCTATATTAATAATATTTTGAAAAAATTTTCTATATACAATACAATTTTGACAAAATTTTCTATAGGAATAAAATTTTGACAAAATTTTCTATCGGAATAAAATTTTGACAAAATTTTCTATCGGAATAAAATTTTGACAAAATTTCCTATAGGAATAAAATTTTGACAAAAGTTTTTTTTTTTTTTTTAATAAAATTTTGGCAAAATTTCCGCTATGATTCCTATAGAAAATTTTGACAAAATTTTCTATAGGAATAAAATTTTGACAAAATTTTCTATCGGAATAAAATTTTGACAAAATTTCTTATAGGAATAAAATTTTGACAAAAGTTTTCTCGAGGAATAAAATTTTGACAAAATTTCCTCTAGGAATAACATTTTTGACAAAAGTTTTCTCGAGGAATACAATTTTGACAAAATTTCCTCTAGGAATAAAATGTTGACAAAATTTCGACAGAATTTTCTATACTAATAATATTTTGACAAAATTTTCTATAGGAATAAAATTTCCTCTGGGAATAAAATTTTGACAAAATTTTCTATAGGAATAAAATTTTGACAAAATTTCCTCTAAGAATAAAATTTTAACAAAATTTCCTCCAGGAATAAAATTTTAACAAAATTTTCTATAGAAATAAAATTTTGACAAAATTTCCTCTAGGAATAAGATCTTGACAAAATTTTCTATAGAAATAATATTTTGACAGAATTTTCTATAGAAATAAAATGTTGACAAAATTTTCTAAAGGAATAAAATTTTGACAAAATTTTCTAAAGGAATAAAATTTTGACAAAATTTTCTATAGGAATAAAATTTTGACAAAATTGTCTATAGAAATAAAATTTTGAGAGGCTGTAATTTCGTGAACTGCAGGTAAAAAGTACACCAGGGCATCAATGTTTCCTGGTTTTAACAACTCTCTGTGGAAATCTCAAAATGTGGAGTAAAATTTAGTTCAATTTTCGAATAAGTTAGTTCATTCTACCTATAAAATAGTTTACTTTTTTTTTTCGGTGAATAAATAACGCATTTCTTTGGTACAAAGATTTTTACTTGACCAAAAAGTTTTTTATTGAAGACACTTTGTCCTTAGTGTTAGGGAATTCGACTTTAAAATGGTGTCGTAGCATTAAGTATTTAAAACCTAAATTTAAAATTGAATTGCGTTGGTTTAATCCCTCGCTTCTTTGTCTCGGAATCAATACCAAAATTATTGAAGTAAACACAAAAATTAATTTCTATCCAGTTTATTTGTATGATTATTTTAGAGAAAAACGAGAACAATTATTTATTATGTATTCACAAATCACTTGCATACGTAAGCAATTTTTATTAAGAAAAATACAGTTATTTTTTTTAATACAGTTAATTGCTTAATCGCGTCATCACGTATAGATTTAATTTGGAAATAAAAAATTAAAAAAGTTATTGATTTTTTGACATTTACAATAAAGTTTTTAATGGGTTGAATTAAAAATTTAATTGATTTTAATGGCAAACAAAAATCAAAATGTAATTAATAAATCAATAGTATTTCTATACAAGCTAATTTTATTCCTGAACAGAATTTTCAATTATATTCCTAATAGGAAATATAATTTTAATCTGTAATTAAAATTTTAATTGTAATAATTTATATATAAATTCAAAGTGCAAAAATTTTCAATTATTTTCTCAACTGACTTTATTTTTAATTCCATTAAAAATTAATTGTATTAGTTAATTGTTTACATTTTCATCTTCAATCAACTATTTAATTGGAAAAATGTTGGTGATATTTTTTTCTGTTTATATATAAAAAAACAAATTATCCAAAAATTCCCAAATCTCTTTAACACATACCTCGATGAATTCGTCCTTTATTTGTTAGTTTTGTGACTCTCACAACGAACTGAGAATTTGGCCAACGTCAGTATTTACTGTTAACAAATACTAGTCGATTTTTATATTTATATATACACACACGCACATACATACATACTATATACTAACTAAACATATATTTGTATCTATGAGTTTTATCTGTTTAAATGTATTTGTCACAACTCATACACACGCACAAACACATACGAAAAGTCACACATAAAACACGAGACAACGACGACTTTTAGTCTAACAACTGCAACAACTACAAATTTGCCACCAGAGGTGTAGTTAAGAGGATATTTCAGAGTTTTCTGAAGGGGATTTTTGGTTGGCCAATGCCAATTAACGCTAATGAGGGTTATTTTAAGGGATTTCATGTAAAGAGTATAATACATACGTCTCTGGCATGTTAACCCCTCTTTCCCTCTCTGGGGTAAATCAGACATCAACCAGCAGCAAATACAACCACATATAGTTTTGTATAGCCTCCACACCACCACCATCACTACCACAAGCTTCAACAACCAGGCCAATGCGTTTTAAATGCTGCTGTATTTTCTCAATTTCCTTTACAAGCATTTCATTGGCTTTTACAGCGTGCTGCTAAAAAGACGTGAATTTGAATTCATTCCTGACCAAGTTATTCATCATCATACTCTATATTGTGCGTTATTTCCGTTCCGTGAAGAGACGAAATTTTTTGTTCAATCAAAATTAAAAAGTGGCATTGAAATAAATTTTATGAAAAATAATTGCTAGCACAAAATTAAAATACTTTGAAATTTATGTGTATACCAGACACCAAGGAGCCTAATTGTGGTATTGCGTTTTTTTCTCAGTGAACTAGAAAGCAAGTAAACATAAAAATTGTGCTGATATTACAAAAGTTTGTGTTTTTTTTTTGTTTCTAATTAAATTAATCGGTTTTCGTAACACATTAAGTCCCAGTGACGACAAACTTCATCAGCAGTGTGTGGCAAAAGCCCGGCATAAACCCTCTTTAGCCATTATTGTGAAATCCTAACAAGTTTTTTTTTTTATTTTTTGTTTTCAATTAAGCATCAGAGAAAAGTTTTCATTGAAACCCTCAAGAAGGCAAAGCGGCAAAACTGTTGTCTAGTTACGGCTTAAAAACGTGGTTAATTAGTTAGCCTAGAAACAAAGGAAAATTCACCGAACCATAAGCACAGAATAAAAAAAACATCAAACAAAAGGCTCCTAACAAGCTTTAAGGTGAATAATTTCAAATAAAAGAAGGTAAATAAAAGTTAAATATATCGTAGTTGACCTACTTTTAGATAGATGGAAATAATAAAGAAGATATTGATTACACACTGAAAACAAGTGAGGAAAGTCTAAAGTCGGGCGGGACCGACTATATTGTACCCTGCACCACTTTGTAAATCCACATTTTCGATACTATATCAAATCCGTCAAATGTGTTGGGTGCTATATATAAAGGTTTTTGTCCCAAATTCATACATTTAAATCAGACTCCATCTGAACAAAATTTATAATCTATAGACTTAAAATTTAAGTCGGCTAATGCCCTGGGATGGTACACTATGTTAGTAAAAAATTTGGGAAACATTTTAATCTGAACCAATTTTGAGGCAATTTCGCAAAAGTGTATTTATGATTTATCGGTCGATAGATATGTATTAGAAATAAAATTTGAGTCACTTTTACAAGTTTTCGACTTAGCAGTGGCGATTTTACAAGGAAAATGTGGCTATATTGGCCATATTTGCCCAAATCGGAAAAACATATATATGGAAGCTATATAGAAATCTGAACCGATTTTAACCAAATTTGTCATGCATACTTAGTATTTTAATTCTACTCCCTGTGGAAAATTTCACGTAAATCGGACTACAACTTTGACCTCTGTGGTCATATGACGGAAAATCGGGCGAAAGATATATATGAGAACTATATCTGAATTTGAACCGATTTCAATAAAATTTAGCACACTTGACTACACTACTAATTGTAGTCGTAGTGCAAAATTTGAACCAAATTGGGCTAAAACTCTGGCTTCCGGGACCATATAAGCCTATATCGGGCGAAAGATATATATGAGAGCTATATCGCAATCTGAACCGATTTCAATCAAATTTGGCATAGCTGACGTGAGATATATATGGGAGCTATATCTAAATCTGAACCAATTTCTTCTAAAATCAATAGGGTTCTATTCTGACCCAAAACAGGAACTTGTGTCAAATTTGAAGGCGGTTGGACTAAAACTGCGACCTAGACTTTGATCACAAAAATGTGTTCACAGACAGACGGACAGACGGACCTAGCTAGATAGACTCAGGAACCCACCCTGAGCATTTTTGCCAAAGACACCATGTGTCTATATCGTCTCCTTCTGGGTGTTGCAAACATATGCACTAACTTATAATACCCTGTTCCACAGTGTGGCGCAGTGTATAAATATATTGTCATGAGGCCAAAAAGTGTAATATCCTTAAGATACGAATGCGAATTTTGCTTAGTATAGAAGACTCATTTATGTGTATAAATTTTTTCCGTTGTCCAAAAGTCAATAAACCTTTCAATGAAGTCGTTTTGATCTTATAGTTAAGTGCTTCGACTTAAAATTCTGGGCATCTTTACAAGAAAGGAAATTTTCTTTGACTAAGACAACTTGGCTTTAATATTTAATACTGAAAATATCTGAAAAATTAATGAGATCGTCTTTAAGTTTGTTGACTTTTTCTATCTTCACAGAAAAAAATATCACCAATAGGAATATATTTCCAATTAAAAAGTTCATTGAAGTTGAAATTTTTTTCAATTAGTAAATTAATTGATACAATTAACTGTTTAATCAACATAGAAAGATTAAGTTAATGATTGAAAATTTTTATATTTTTAACCCTTAAATGCACACTATATCCTTTGAGATACAACCAGAAAAAACTTCTTAGGTCTTCAAATTTTTACCGAATTATATGATATTAAATTTTTTGTATTTAATACATTATTACGCTATTTCTAAAAATATGTTTTCCGGAAAATTTGTTGTACTTCTCAGTATTCTGCAGTCAAAATTAACAATTAAATGTTGACCAAAAATTCCATTTTAAGCTCAATGAGAAGGGACCTCCTTTTTATAGCCGAGTCCGAACGACGTTCCACATTACAGTGAAACCATTTAGAGAAGCTTTGAAACTTTCAGAAATGCCACCAGAATTACTGAGGTGGAATAATCCACCGCTGAAAAACTTTTTGGTGTTCGGTCGAAGCAGGAATCGAACCCACGACCTTGTGTATGCAAGGCGGGCATGCTAACCATTGCACCGCGGTGGCTCCTAAGAATACCTCTAGATTTCCAATTTCAGGGAAATCGTATAGAAAATACACTTTCTAGACGCCCAAGAAGCAAAGTCGGGAAATCGGTTCATATGGGGGGGACCATTACTTTTTGATGGTCCTAAAATACCTCTAGATTTCCAATTTCAACAAATTGGATAAAAACTAAAATTTTTATAAGCCCAAAACCCCAAATCGGGAGGTCGGTTTATATGGGGACTATATCAAAACTTCGACCGATATAGCCCATCTTCGAACTTGACCTGCCTGCAAACAAAAGACGAATCTCTCTTCAGGCCATTATTGAAGGCTGTAGCGTGATTGCAGCAGACAGACAGACGGACAGATGGACATGCTTATATCGTCTTAAAATTTCTCCCTGATCAAGAATATATATATTTACTTATTTTTGTGAAAACGGCGTGACATCTATAGTTTACTTAAAATTTTTCTTCCTGTTGGGTTCACAGTTGAGTGTGTCAGACGAGCGGCTTAAAAATGATAACAACTCGAAATGATTTTTATACATATCAGTCACACTGTAAAATTGAATTGTTTCCTCAATATGTTTCTATATTGAAGAAGCAGCGTTATCAAAAACTCAATGGTCTAATTTTATCAAAACTCAATGGTCTAATTTTATCGACTATAGGTTTCTAAGTATAACATAGGATTTTAGGATGATCGAGTGATTTTAAGATGATCTGGTATCTGTCTCTTGAACACCCAACAAAATTGGAATTTCTTAAAAAATTCTTTTGAAAATCCAGATTTAAATTTTATCAGATAGGTTATTTATGATCAGATACACGCAAACATTTTTTTCTGATTCAATAACGAAATTAATTTCATTTCATTTATTTCAGTCTATGGATTTATAAAAATCCTTACAGATGTAAGCCATCATCTTAAAAGTAAATTAAATCTAATTTCATTAGAAAATTACGCAATGGAATCGAAAAATCTAAAACTATACTAGAAATCCAGTTTTTTAATTGAAATATCTTGAATCGCGGAAATGATAGTATCAATAACAAACACAATAATTGAAAGTCAATTAAAACCTTAATTGATCCAATTAAAAAATTAATAGATACAATTAATTTTTGTGATTGATTTTGTTTCAATTAAAACAATTTTTTGAATCGATTAAATTTTTAATTGAATATTTTTTAAAACTCAATTAAGACTTTAATTGGAAAAATTTTCTTGACATTTTTTTCTGTGTAAGTTAGGTTATATGTTTTTTTAAGCTCTCAACTCAGGTCATTCCTACCAAAATCGTTGGAAATATTCATCATGAAATAGTTTTGAACAATTTAGAAAAGACTGGCTTCAAAATTAATTACCGCAGGTTTTCGAATCACAAAGTTATACACTGATGTAATAATGTCTCTGGCAAAAAAAATGACATATTAATAATAAATGTAAAAAAATGAAAATTTCTTTTGTCAATACTTTCAATGAAAAAAAAAACCCTATTGCCACAAAAAAGTAAAGTTGATAAATCTCTCGTTATTACATGAAATTTATTCAATGCTTATTCAGTTTTTTTTTTTTGTATTATTCATTATGCCAAGGTTTTGGCAATTTTTCATTTTTCAATATTATTACAAATTCCAATGAAATGACAACAGTTAAACATATAAAATCTATCCTAGACAAAATCTCTGCATTGGATACGAAATATACAATTTATGACTGCAAACAAACAAACAAATCGCTATATCCGGTTGACGGAAATGTAGTCTGTTGTTATTCTTTCCTTACCCTAGAAGACAAATATACATTTAACTATGCTTTAGATATACGAGTATATTAACACATATACATTATAATTTCTATTGTACGTATGTATATGTGAGTGCATTGATGTATATCCTAAAGCATCTTTTTTAGTTATCTCTCATTTTCATTTCTAATGATGATGATGATGATGGTCGTATATTTAAAACTGTAAGCATTTTAAGGATGATTCATTTGCAGGAGGAGACTTAAGCCTTTGAATAGCATATAAATACAAAATCACGTACATATATAGCTATATAGTCAGAATGTTTATTTATAGAATAGTGTAACATAATAATAGAAGTGTCTCGAAATGGAAATACATTTTCATATATTAAAGCCATATATGGTACATATTCTTAAATTTGTATGGTCTATACCATTAGTGTCTAGTACATAATAACTGTGAATTAGACTTTGATTCAATGACAATAGAAGCTAGCCCTTAATGGGTTTTCTCTGAAGAATTTTTATTTTGGACTAACAATAAATAAATTGTTTACGAAAAAAAAGAATACGTTGAGTTTATGAATGATGTTCATAAAACATTTCCACACTGAAAAAAAAGCTTGCCCGGTTCCAAAGATTTTGTCTTTATTTTAAAAAAATTTGGTATTGATTCCGAGCCAAAGAAGCGGAGAATACAAGTAAGGATACTTTTAAGACACAATTCTCTTTTAAATTTGGGTTTTTTGTACTTGCTTCTAGGAAGCAAATTTTAATTCTTCGTTTTTTCAGCTTTTTTTCTTCAAATGCTATCAAAGTCCTTTAAAAACGAGTTAACGACAACATTATTTTGCAAATTCAGAATCGACTTCCGCACCGAAAAAAAGTTAACTCTTTTATAGGAAGAATGAACTACCACGCACGAAAATTGAACTAAATTTTACTCCACATTTTGAGATTTCCACAAAGCGTTGTTAAAACCAGGAAATTTTAATGTCCTGTTGTATATTTTAACTGCAGTTCACGAAATTACATCATCTCATAGAAGAAAAAATTAACTAAAAGTAAAGAAGAAAATCATTGGCGCCAAATCATGACCATTTTAACCATACAGTAGTTCATTCTTACTATTTTTGGGAATCGTACGAAAATTGTCATTTGTTTTAGTTCATATTGAACTTATGTGTACGGTCATTGAACTTTATACTCACGTTTAGTTCATAAAATTTTTGAGACATACTTAAAAAAAGTAAGATTTCATTAAGCTGTGGAAAATTTCGATAAAAATAATAAAATTTAACTACAACAAGCAAATAAATTTTTTCCAATATAAATAAGTTAAATTTAGCGTTAGTTTAACAATGGAAATTTTTTTCTGTGCAGTAGAAATTATGATATGTTTCAAGTAAAACACGTCTTTAAAATAAAGTTTTGAAAAACATGTCCTATATTTGAACGATTTTTTGCTTTGTAGTCAAGATGCAAAAAGACAACAAATTTAAAGACAATTTCATTAAATTTAAAGAATTTTCCAGAATTATTAAAGTCAAGTTGACCATAGCCCAAACATATTTTCTTTCATGTTATGATACCCATTTTTAAGTCAAATCAGTCAATTATAAGGACAATACGACTTCACTGAAATGTTTATCGACTTTTGGACAAGGAAAACAACTTTATATTAGAGAAATGCGTTTTCTATGCTAAGCAAAATTTGCATTCGTATTTTAAAGACATGAAATCTTTGACCTTACGACAATATTTTTTCAGTGCAATGACTGATTTCATAAATTGTAACAACAAAATATATAATAAGTAACAAATAAGTTTTTTCAGCGCAACTCCAAAAAAAGTTTACTTGGATTCAAAGATTTTGACCTTCCCTTACGAATTTTAGTATTTATTCCGAGCCAAAGATGCGGCTTCTTGAAGATAAAGACATCTTTTAGTGACTTATCTGGTTTTAAATCTAGGATCAATAAAATTAAAATTAGGATAAAGTTCTTATTTATCGCTTTTTATACTATAGTAATAAAGTAATCCACGTGCAAACAAATGCTAGTTTAAAAATCTAAGTTACTAAGTATACTTTAAAGTAAACAATGCTTTCTTTTTTCAAAAAAAAAAAAAAAAAAAAAAAACTTTAACAAATCCTGAAAATATGTCTTGGCCTATATTGCGATTTTATCTAAAATCTGAATATTCAATATTTCAGTTAATTTAAGAACTTCAGTTAATTTGAGGACGATTTCTTTAAATCAAACATGTTTTTCTTTACCTTAAGGAAAATTTGCCTTAGATCAAAGGCATAAGACTTTAACGGAGGGACGCAAATTTCCAAAATTGTTGTCCTAAATTTGATAAATTTTTGAAGCAAAGATTATAAACTTTCTTTTAATTAAAATTTAATTATTTTAAAGAAAATTGTCCTTAATATTGTGAAAATTGCTTATCCTAAAATTTAGGTTGCGTAATCTTTAATACCACGTATTTATTTTTTACAAATAGATGCAAAAGTCAACACATTTAAAGATGATTTCATTAATAAAATTATTTCACCTATTTTTAAGTCGAATCGCTTAATTATAAGGATAAAAGGACTTCATTCTAAAGTTTATTGCCTTTTGGACAAGGAAAAACTTTATATCAAAGAAATACGTCTTCTATGCCAAGCAACAACCCATTCGTATTTTAAGTACATGAAATCTTTACCTTCACGATAATATTTTTTTCAGTGTAGTACTACATTTTAATAAATTTTAACGCTAATATTAAATAAATTTCATTATATATTTTTAAGTTTGTCATTCCGTTTGTAACACGTCGAAATATCGATTTCCGACTACACAAAAAATTTTTTTCTGGTTCAATCACGAAATTAATTGATTCAATTAATTCACAATCACAGAAATGATAGTATCAATTAAAAAATTAATTGATCCAATTAAAAAATTAATTGATCCAATTAAAAAATTAATTGATCCAAATAAAAAATTAAAAAAATTAAAAAAATTAAAATTAATACTGTTAATTTTTGTGATTGATTTTTGTTTCAATTAAAAAATTTGTTGAATCAACTAAATTTTTAATTGAATATTTTTTAAATCTCAATTAAGATTTTAATTGGAAAAATTTTCGTTAAATTTTTTTCTGTGTATATAAAGTATATATATTGTTGATCAGGGAGAAATTCTAAGACGATATAGCCATGTCCGTCTGTCTGTTGTAATCACGCTACAGTCTTCAATAGTAAAGCTATCTTGCTTAATTTTTGTACAAACTCCAAGCAGTTCAAGTTCGAAGATGGGCTTTATCGGTCCATGTTTTGATATAGCCCCCATATAAACCAATCCCCGATTTGGGGTCTTGGGCTTCTAAAAACCGTATTTTCTATCCGATTTGCATGGAATTGGAAATCTAGAGGTACTCTAGGACCATAAATAAGTGTGCCGAAAATTGTGTATATCGGTCTAAGGTTTCCTATAGTCCCCATATAGCCCGATCACCCGATTTTACTTTTTGAGCTTCTAAAAATCTTAGTTTTTATTCAATTTACTTGAAATTTGAAATCTAGAGGTTTTTGAGGGCCATAAATAGGTGTTCTGAATAAATTGTGTATAGGTATAGATTTTGATATATCCCTCTTATAAACACGCCCTCCGATTTGGGGTTGGCTTCTGTAGGTTTTTCAGAACCACAACTAGGTGCGCTGAATTTTGTGTATCGGTGCATATTTTAGGCGTAGCACCATATAGACTGATTTCCCGATTTAACTCCTTGGGCTTATATAAACCGTAGTTTTTATCCAATTTTCTGATTTAGTCTTTATCGCTCCATTTGGTAAGTCCTCCATATAGACCTATTTGACTTCTTGAGGGTATAGAAGGTGTATTGATCATGAAAGTTGCTTGTAACTGAAAGTAAAATTTCCAAATCAATAGATTTTAGATTTCAAATCAAGACGTTATTTAAGCAATTCTATATATTATCATTCTATACATTATCAAGTAACACGCTACATCAAAGGTAACTGTTATATTTGATTCATGGTGGTGGGTATTTAAGATTCGGCCTAGCCGAACTTACTGCTGTATATACTTGTTTTTCAAATTATATTTTTCAAAACTTATAGTATATTCTCTGCTATAAATTTTGTAGCCATTTTTAATTCATATTTATTTCTTGGGTATAAATAAATATATTACCCATTTTCAGATAATTGCTGTATCCCTGAAAGTATGCAATATTATTGTAACTAATTTAAAAAGATTCTCCCTTTAAATTCCTTAAAGTAGGCAATATTTTTCTAACTTCCATAAACACTTCATTATTCGTTAAAACACGACATATGTGTCTTGCATAACAACATCAGAATATCATCAGTCTTGGGAAATTGGGGACGAAATTTTGAGTGTGAATATATATTTGACTTCAATGATGTCCTCATTCATGTTGTAATCATTATGTCAGTTTGTTGAAGATATCACTCAGTCAATGAATCACTCAACCAACCATTCATTCTAATATTTAAGAATTCAATTCGTACTAGGTCCCAAAATGACAACATAAGTGCGTTCCCATGAATCTCTAGGGTCCGGAAAACAAAAAAAGTAACGAAAGTGAAATCATCACAAATATAAGCAAAAAAAAAAGGAAAGCTCATAAAAAAGTTTAAATTAAAACACAGAAATAAATACACAGAGCCAAAAGCAATAAAAGCAGACAGAAAATTATGCAAAAAAGAATATAAAATAAAATTGAATGCGGACAAGGACGAAAAAATTGAATCATGATTGGAGATCTTAAACAATCTTAGTTTAAGTAGAAACCAAAATGTTTAGATGGTTTGCTAAAGCCATAGATTAACCTTGAGAAGACTTCAAAAAAAATACAAAAAGTCATATAAGTTTATATATAAAAATCCATCCAATTTGGAATTTTAATGAGAATAAAATGTCTACTTTTCGATTTTTTCAAAATTTGAAAATTTCGTAAAAAATCTATTCCCTTATTTTTTCCTAGCCACGGAAGACAATTTTTATCAAAGACAAAATTCATGCTCTTTTCAATCATAAAATGATTCATTTTGGAATTTTAATGAGACTTTTTTGATTTTTGTTTTAATTTCAAAGGCTTGATAAATGATTATTATACTTATTCCAAATTTGGAAAAGAAGCCGTTTTTAATTTCGAACAGATTCATTTTCGACTTTTCAATTCAAATTCGACTTTCCGATTAGCCAATTTGATGTTGCGATTAAAAAAATCGATTAGTCCATAAGTCGACTTTTGTATCCTTAAAAAAAATACTACTTGGAGATTTTGAGTTGCCTTCAAGGATTTTCGTATTGATTCCCAACAATATATGCGGCTTCTTTAAAATAAAGAAATTATTTATTATTATTATTATTATTTAGCTTTAATTTGAGGCTCTATACATAAAAAAGTGACCGACCAACAGGAACAAGAATTTAGGTCAATTGCAGAAAATTTTAGAAAAAAATAAGTAAATTGTTTTTCGAAAAATCCAAGAAAATTTATTAAACATAATTGTTTTTATAGGATGGGGGTATATTAACTTTGTCATTCCGTTTGTAACACATCGAAATATTGCTCTAAGACCCCATAAAGTATATATATATATATATTCTGGGTCGTGGTGAAATTCTGGGTCGATCTAAGCATGCCCGTCCGTCCGTCCATCTGTTGAAAACACGCTAACTTCCGAACGAAACAAGCTATCGACTTGAAACTTGGCACAAGTAGTTGTTATTGATGTAGGTCGGATGGTATTGCAAATGGGCCATATCGGTCCACTTTTACGTATAGCCCCCATATAAACGGACCCCCAAATTTGGCTTGCGGGGACTCTAAGAGAAGCACATTTCATGCGATCCGGCTGAAATTTTGTACATGGTGTCAGCATATGATCTCTAACAACCATGCAAAAAATGGTCCACATAGGTCCATAATTATATATAGTCCCCATATAAACCAATCACCGGATTTGACCTCCGGAGCCTCTTGGAAGACCAAAATTCATCTGATTCAGTTGAAATTTGGTACGTGGTGTTAATATATGGCCTCAAACACCAATGCAAAAATTGGTCGAAATCGGTCCATAATTATATATAGCCCCCATATAAACCGATCCCCAGATTTAACATCCGGAGCCCCTTGGAAGAGCAAAATGGGAGTGTAACATTGCAAAAATGTCTTTGGTGCCATACGAAGCTCAAGATGGCTTATGTGTGGTAAAATTTACAAAGAAATTAAGATCTATTGCGTGGAAATACGAATTTAGTAAATCTTTAAATTATTAAAGTCAAGGAAATGTCCATATTTGAGAAATTTTAACTAACAATTAATTTTTTTGTGGAACTAAAATGTGTGTAAAAAGTGTAAAATGTCTTTATTTTAAAGAAAAGTATCCTTTACATTGTGTTAATTGCATATCCTAAAATTTAGGTTGCATAATTATGTGTGAATTACATATCCTTAAATTTAGGTTGCGTAATCTTTGGGATCCAAAGATTTTGACTTTCCTTTAAGAATTTTGCTATTGCTTCCAAGGCAGAGATACAGCTTAAAAATTTACATTAAAGCATATACTTCAAAATAAAATAGTAAAAAATAACTTTAAAACATAGATGTAAAATCCTCAGAATAAGTCGTAGCCTACACTGAAAACAATATTTACGTGATATTAAAGATTAGGCAACACAAACTTTAGGATGCAAAATTTACAAAATATTAGGGACAAATTTCTTTAAAATAATGAAATTTTAATTAAAATAAAGTTTATAATCTTTGCTTTGCAAAAAAATTTTTCATTAAATTTAGGACACAAATTTTGTAATTTTCCTTAAAGTAAAGAAACACATTTTTGATTTAAAGAAATTGTCCTTAAATTGAATGAAATAGTGAAACTTTAGATTTAAGATAAAAACGCTTCAAATATAGTCTAAGACTTATTTTGAGGACTTAGGGTCTTTGGTTTAAAGTTTTTTTTTTTTTTTTTTTTTTGAATTAGGAAAACATTTTTTACTTTGAAGTATCCGTTATAATTTGGATTTTTAAACTGGCATTGGTTTGTACGTGAGTACCTTTATTAATACTCCGCGAAAAGAGAATGAAAATTTGATTAATGACATCTGTGTCCTAATTTTAATTTTATTGGCCCTAGATATAAAGCCAGATAGGTCGCTAAAAATTTCTTTATTTTAAAGAAGCCGCATCTTTGGCTCGGAATCAATACCAAAATCTTTAGGGGAAGGTCAAAATCTTTGGATCGAAGTAAACTTACAAATCTAAATTATAGCAGATACTTCAAAATAAAAAATAACTTTAAACCGAAGATGAAAAATCCTCAGTATATGTTATAGCTTATATTTGAAAATTAGTTAAAATATTTAACATCTGAATTAATTTAAAGATTATTCCTTTAAATAAAAAATTTGTACTTCAAGGAAAATTTGCCTTACATAAATGACGACTTTAACGGAAGGACGCACATTTCAAAAATTAGTATCCATAATTTAATGAAAAAATTTAAAGCATACATTCTGAACTTTCCTTTAATTAAAATTTTCTTATTTTAAAAAATACTTAAAAATTACTTAATATTATGGACATTGCTTATCATTTATTATCAATTATGTTAACTTTGGTTTAAGGCTATATAAACACAGCTACTATAATTACTATATGTCGCCGGTGATCATATCAATAATTTTATTTTTCTCTGCTGGTTAGGTGTATAGAGTTTTATTTTATTTATCACCATTTATTTTTTATTCCAAAAATATTATTTTATTTATTCCCTATATTTTATTTTAGTTTATTTTATTTTGCTTTATTTTATTATTTTTTATTATTTTATTTTATTTTACTTTATATTTATTTTATTTTATTTTATTTTATTTTATTTTATTTTATTTTAGCTTATTTTATTTTATTTTATTTTATTTTATTTTATTTTATTTTATTTTATTTTATTTTATTTTATTTTACTTTATTTTATATATATTTTATTTTACTTTATTTTATTTTATATTTATTTAATTTTACTTTATTTTATTTTATTTTATTTTATATTTATTTTATTTTACTTTATTTTATTTTATTTTATTTTATTTTATTTTATTTTATTTTATTTTACTTTATGTTATGTTATTTTATTTTACTTTATTTTATATTTATTTTTTTTAAATTTATTTTATTTTACTTTATTTTATTTTATTTTATTTTATTTTATTTTATTTTATTTTATTTTATTTTACTTTATGTTATGTTATTTTATTTTACTTTATTTTATATTTATTTTATTTTACTTTATTTTATTTTATTTTATTTTATTTTATTTTATTTTATTTTACTTTATGTTATGTTATTTTATTTTACTTTATTTTATATTTATTTTATTTTAATTTATTTTATATTTATTTTATTTTACTTTATATTTATTTTATTTTATTTTATTTTACTTTACTTTATTTTATTTTAGCTTATTTTATTTTACTTTATATTTATTTTATTTTACTTTATTTTATATTTATTTTATTTTACTTTATTTTATTTTATTTTATTTTATTTTATTTTATTTTATTTTATTTTATTTTATTTTATTTTATTTTATTTTACTTTATTTTACTTTATTTTATTTTATATTTATTTTACTTTACTTTATTTTATTTTATTTTAATTTATTTTATATTTATTTTATTTTATTTTATTTTATTTGATTTTATTTTATTTAATTTTATTTTATATATATATTTATTTTACTATATTTTATTTTATTTTATTTTACTTTATTTTATTTTATATTTATTTTATTTTACTTTACTTTATTTTATATTCATTTTATTTTATTTTTTTAAATTTATTTACTTATCTAATATATAAAAAATTTAAGATCTTATAAACTCTTTTTTGAAGCCTAATGAATAAATACGCACTAAATAGAATATGATTATAAACTACTGATATATTCAGGCTATAAGAAAATGTTTTTTTTTACGAAATAGCTTTAAAGCTTTTATAATAAAATATTTTTATTTTTATAATTTGCAGAAAATGTTGGCTTGAATCTTCTTTTGTGGGCATACGTCCCTTGGACTCACCGCAAACACCTGTCATTGAAGGAGCACCATTTATTGGTGCAGCCAATTTAAGGCCTGGTTTAAATAGCACTTTCACTAATAACAACAACAACCATAGCTTCCATATTGCCAATCATAATATCAATGCCGGTAATACAGTAGGAGTAACGGCGTCAGCATTTCTAAATTCATCGGCGCCTTTAACTGGAAATGATTTACAACAATTAACACGTATGAACAACGGCGGTTTTAATAACGGTACGACGACGACGAGTAGCAGTAGTGGAGGCGGTGGTGGCGTTGGCGGTATTATACACTATCCCGTCGGTGAGTTGAAGAGAAAGAAAAAAGCGTATTTAATATAAGTAACAAATTTTCGCACAAAGAGAAAAAAAATTAAAAACAATTATCACAAAAAAAAACTAAATTTTTTTATATAGAGAAAAATATGTTTCAAAAGAAAACAAAAAAGAAATGCAAATATATGTAATATTTAGTCTAGATGTTTAGCGAAAACGTAACACAAAATGAAAATCAATTCATATATACACACACAGATGAAAATGCTAACCACAAATGTAGTTTTTTTAGAATACCTATATACACAGATAATTAAGTAAATCGTATTTAATTTTTAATTTGTTTTATATCAAGATTTTTTTTCGATATTTTGCCCTCCATGTTTCATAAGATGTGTATATTTAATTTTTGCTTTCCCTAAAGAAATTTTTAATTAAATTTTGATTTTTATTTCCTTTTGTAAGCTTAGCTTTTTCTGTTTGCAATATTCATTACTACTTAGATCCCTTAAAATTGTATGATATTTACAAATAATATAATTTTGTAAATTTAGTTCATCTTTTTTCTTTATTTTTTTTTTTATTTTTTGTTAAGCACAAAAATTGCTCATTTATACAAATATTAATTTTGTAAACAAAATTTTATACATCAAAACAAATTTAAGAAAATTTATTAATAAAGTGATGACATGACATTTCAAAATTTTATTTCGACATTTCTTATTGTTTGGTATGTATTATGTTTTATTTATTGTTTTTAGTTCAATATATGTCTAAAAGGGGTATTTTTGAGAAATGGACTTGGCTTTGTTAACTATAAAAATATATATAACAAAATGTCCTGTTGTTAAAGCTTTTTTTGTAGTTTAGATTTTCGATGAGATTAGTAAAGGGAAGATAAAAATATTTTTTTTTTTTTTTTTGTCAAAACCTTACGAGAAGAAATATTTCATAAACCATTTTTCAAGATCAGATTTTGTCTAAATAACCTATCCCCAAGGGATTTTGTGAAATAACTTTGCAATTTTATTTTCCTCCCTCCAAATACATCGAAATTCTTTAACTAAGGAAAGCTTAAAGTTTAACACATTATGGGGACATGTTCTACAATACGTCCTTGAAATTTCAGAATGCATATTTCCCTATATTTGATTTTCATAAATATATTCAAAAGTGCCTAAGTTTGAAATCCTTAGGATAATCCCATTACTAAAGTTTCCCTAAACCCTCATGATCTTCCTCCAACTAGTATCGAAAATCTCTAACTAAGAAAAGCTTGAAGTTTAAAACACATTATGGGGACATGTTTAACACATTATGGGGACATGTCCTCGAAATTTTAGAATGCATTTTTTCCCATATTTGATTTTCTAAAACAATTCATACAATTTTGAAATCTTAAGGATAGTCAAAAATGCATGATTTTGAAATCCTTGGGAAAACCCCATTACTAAAGTTTCCTTAAATCATCACGACCTTCTAAGTAAATAAAAATTTTTTGTCATTTGGCATCTTAAAGACAAAAAATGTGTTGGTAGAATTTTCTATTTAGGCCTTGTTTTTAAATTAGAACAATTCACCTAAATTTGGAAATAAAAAAAATGAAACAAAAATTCCAAACAAAGCCATATCGGTCATTCTTTGAAACCCCTAACATATTTCGGCATAAAACAATCCAAAATTCATTTAACCAAAAAAAAAAAAAAAACAATTCATAATTCATAAAAACTAAAACTAAATCATCATCACTATTTTGAAACTAATATAAAAGCTACGAATCATATCATCGAAATGAAAAAAAGAAAATCATTAAGCAATATTTTCAATATTTATTTTTTTTAGAATTATTGTTTAATTGATCAAATAAATATATTAGAACTTTTTTTGTTTAATGTAAAACACCCACTTGATCATGAAGCACTTAAATACAAAAACAAATGTCTAGCCTTTAATTTTATTTTCTTTTAATTTAATTTATGTAGATGCTTTACATATATAGAAATCATAATTGTTAATAAAAAAAACTTTTAATAATTATATGTATTTATTTTGATTTTATTTTTTAATTTTTTTCGCATATTTTAAATACAAACTATATACTCTTTTATTATATAAACATATCAATATTTATATTTATGATCATACACATATATATTACTGCAACTTTTATTTATAATTTTTAAATATCAAATGCAACAAAATATCGATACGATTTACAATTTTTAAGTTTTGTTTTTTTTTTTTAAATAAAAACTATAAATATTTTTATGTTAGAAAAAAATTTGTGTTTTTATTTATTTTTTTATTTACACTGATTGGGGAAAAGGCATAGTCTTGAAAAAAAATACTAAATAAATAATAGGAGGGTGAGAATATGTGGTATAGAAAAACTTTCAAATCATACTTATCTAATGGCCAAGAGAGAACAAAAAAATCAAATTAATTTTTGGACTTAGTTAAACTTTACAATAATCCGATAAGTACATGGCCGCTGTCACGGAATGTTACCAAATTCACAATGGTATGCCTGTCAAACTACATAGAAAAAAGTAGTTATTTGGATTTAATCACAAAATTAATTTTATATAATTTTCTTCAGTCACGGAAATCACGAATGCCAATTAAAAAAATAACTAGTATAACTATTTTGATAAAAAAAAAAGTTAATTGAGTCAATTAACTTATTAATTGGGTTTTTTAAATTTAAGTAACATTTTTAAAAATTTTGGTGATATCTTTTCCTGTGTAAATAATATGTTTTTTATTGATTCAATTACAAAAATTAATTGTTTTTTTATTATACCCTGCGCCACACTGTGGAACAGTCCATGTTCCTTATTTGGGTCAGAATAGAACCCTATTGATTTTGGAAGAAATCGGTTCAGATTTAGATATAGCTCCCATATATATCTTTCGCCCGATATGCACTAATATGGACCCAGCAGCCAGAGTTTTATACCGATTTGCTTGAAATTTTGTACAAACGTAACACTTAGTCGTATATGGCCCCAGAAGCCAGATTTTTGGCCGAATTTGGTTGAAATTTTGCACTAGGAGTACAATTAGTAGTGCAGTGAAGTGTGCAAAATTTGATTGAAATCGGTTCAGATTTAGATATAGCTCCCATATATATCTTTCGCCCGATATGGACTAATATGGTCCTAAAAGTCAGAGTTTTGGCCCAATTTGGTTTAAATTGTGCACAGGGAGTAGATTTAGCATTGTAGCTATGCGTGCCAAATTTGGTTGAAATCGATTTAGATTTAGATATAGCTCCCATATATATCTTTCGCCCGATATGGACTAATATGGTCCTAGAAGCCAGAGTTTTGGCCCAATTGGTTTGAAATATTGCACTAGGAGTACAATTAGTAGTGCAGTTAAGTGTGCAAAATTTGATTGAAATTGGTTCAGATTTAGATTTAGCTCCCATATATATCTTTCGCCCGATATGGACTAATATGGTTCTAATAGCCAGAGTTTTGGCCCAATTTGGTTGAAATTTTGCACAGGGAGTAGATTTAGCATTGTAGCTATGCGTGCCAAATTTGATTGAAATCGGTTCAGATTTGTATATAGCTCCCATATATAGATTTCGCCCGATTTACACTCATATGACCATAGAGGCCAATTTTTTACTCCGATTTAGTTGAAATTTTGCACAGGGAGTAGAATTAGCATTGTTGCTATGCGTGCCAAATTTGGTTGAAATCGGTTTAGATTTAGATATAGCTCCCACATATATGTTTTTCTGATTTCGACAAAAATGCTAAAAACACCAACAATTTCCTTTTAAAATCGCCACTGCTTAGTCGAAAAGTTGTAAAAATGACTCTAATTTTCCTAAACTTCTAATACATATATATCGAGCGATAAATCATAAATAAACTTTTGCGAAGTTTCCTTAAAATTGCTTCAGATTTAACTGTTTCCCATATTTTTTTACTAACATTATGTTCCACCCTAGTGCATTTTGAGTCTATAGATTTTGTAGAAGTCTATCAAATTCTGTCCAGATCGAGTGATATTTAAATGTATGTATTTGGGACAAACCTTTATATATAGCCCCCAACACATTTGACGGATGTGATATGGTATCGAAAATTTAGATCTACAAAGTGGTGCAGGGTATAATATAGTCGGCACCGCCCGACTTTAGACTTTCCTTACTTGTTTTTATATAATTTTTTTCAGTCACTTAAAATTAAAAAAAAAGTAATTGATATAACCATTTTGATAAACAAAAAAAAATATCGAATCAATTAACCTATTAATTGAATGTTTTTTTAATTTAATTAAAAATTTGAATTAAACAAGTATATACGGCCGTAAGTTCGGCCAGGCCGAAGCTTATGAACCCTCCACCATGGATTGCGTAGAAACGTCTTCTACAGACTGTTATCCACAATCGAATAACTTGGGTTGCGGTAACACTTACCTCCTAAAATTAAATTGTAAGTTAGTCCATATGTGGTATATATTAAACGAAAAAAAGGTCGATTAAATACATATATAATTCCGTTTGACAAAATTTTCTATAGAAATAAAATTTTGACAAAATTTTTTATAGAAGTAAAATTTCACAAAATTTTATATAGAATAAAATTTAAACAAAATTTTCTATAGAAATAAAATTTTGACAATTTTCTCTATAGAAATAAAATTTTGACAAAATATTCTATAGAAATAAAATTTTGACAAAATTTTCCATTGAAATAAAATTTTGACAAAATATTCTATATACAATTTTTTTTGACAAAATTTTCTATAGAAAAAAAAATTGGCAAAATTTTCTATAGAAATAAAATTTGGGCAAAATTTTCTATAGAAATAAAATTTTGAGAAAATTTTCTATAGAAATAAAATTTTGGCAAAATTTTCTATAGAAATAAAATTTAGGCAAAATTTTCTATAGAAATAAAATTTTGACAAAATTTTCTATAGAAATAAAATTTTGACAAAATTTTCTATAGAAATAAAATTTTGACAAAATTTTCTATTGAAATAAAATTTTGACAAAATTTTCAATAGAAATAAAATTTTGACAAAATTTTCTATAGAAATAAAATTTTGACACAATTTTTTATAGAAATAAAATTTTGGTAGATTATTTTTGGCTCGAGTGACAACCGTGATTATGAAACGATATGGGCCAATTTTTGTGTGATTGGGATCCACATATGTAACTATAGACGGATATGGACCCATTTTGGCATGGTTGTTTGCTGCCATATACTAACACCATTTTACAAATTTCAACCGGATCGGATGAATTTTGCTCCTCCAAAGGGCTCGGGAGGTAAAATATGGGGAACGGTTTATATGGGGGCTATATGTAATTATAAACCGATATGGACCAATTCCTGCATGGTTGTTATAGACCATATAGTGAAACCACGTACCAAATTTCAACCGAATCGGATGAATTTTCTTCCTCCAAAGGGCTCGAGAGGTAAAATCTGGGGAACGGTTTATATTTATGGGGGCTATACGTAAAAGTGAGCCGATATGGCCAATTTGCAATACCATTCGACCTACATCAATAGCAAGTACTTATGCCAAGTTTCAATTTATGTTAGATAAAAAAGGCAGATTAAATACCTGTATACACACAAAAAGAATTTTTATCAGATTCAATCACAAGATTAATTGATCCAATTAATTTGTGCATTGAAATGTCTTCAATCATGAAAATGATAGTATCAATCACAGTTTTAGTTGAGCATCAAAAAATATTTGATTAAAAAATTAATTGATTTCATTAGCAAATTTCAATTATTTTTTTAATGGATTCAATTAATTTTTTAATTGATGTTGATTGCAAAATGCAATTAATTTTTTAATTAAAACGAAACTATTTTTAATCGCTATACTATATTTCAATCACTTTCTATAACTATCTTTAATTCTTTTTAATGGGTTTGAAAAATTCATAGTTTAAAAAAAAAAATTTTAACTTTTTAGAATTAAAAAAATTATATCCATAGGACAGTTAGTCCTACTCTTCCGACTTTGATTAAAAAGTTAATTGTATTAATTAATTTTTTAATTGAAAATTTGAATAATTTCAATCATTGACTTAATTGACTTAATGTTTATATGGGGCTATATATAATTATGTACCGATGGGGACCAATTTTTGTATTGTTCTTAGAGGACGTAAACTTACTTCACGTACGAAATTTTAAGGGGATCGAGAACATTGAGAACATTTGCTAACATCACGTACAAAATTTCCACAGAATCGTATGAATTTCATCCATTCATTCTTCTAGAAGCTCCGGAAGTCAAATCTGGGATTCGGTTTTTATGGGGGATATATATAAAAATGAACCGAATTTCCGCATGGTTGTGATCATGCACTAACATCATGCACTAACATCTCGTAACAAATTCACCCTGATGGGATGAAGTTTGCACTTCCAATAGGATCCGTAAGTCACATTTTGGGGGTCCGTTTATATATTAGTAGCTTCTTGTGCCAAGTTTCAAGTCGGTAGCTTATTTCGTTCGAAAGTCAGCGAGATTTCAACAGACGGTCTGACTCTTACAATTGCCACTATTGCGGTTATACGTGCTCATACGAGCGCAATTTATGTTGTTTACAGCAACTTAAAAGATTCACCTCGTCAACAAAAAAAAATGCAATTAAATTGTGAAAATTTTCGTGCAATTATTGTTTACAACTTTCGACTTGGATTAACTCAACATATATATATATATATATATATTAGAGTGACCGCAACTTATATGGGGCAAAAAAAATGTCGGAATCTTGTTCGCCTTAACCCCACAAAACGAATCCCCTTTCCAGATATTGGGATAGCCAAAATTTGAGCCCGATTAAACGACGTTAACACGTCAAACTTTTTCGTATTTTTTTTTTCAAATTTTGAGCTACGAGCGGCACGTGTTAACGTCGTTTAATCGGGCTCAAATTTTGGCTATCCCAATATCTGGAAAGGGGATTCGTTTTGTGAGGTTAAGGCGAATGCTCCTAGTGGCTCTAGGTCGCGTTTTCGAAGCTAAAGGCTGAGGTCGCATAGCGAAATAAAGTAAACTGTTGTATGAGAAGATTTAACTACCTCGTGCGAAAATTTAACTAAATTTACTCCATATTTTGAGATTTCTAGAAAGCAGGATATAAAAACAATTTCATAAAGACTAACTCAAAAAAAATTCTATTGTGGCTAATTGACATTGTAAAATGGTCATGTGACCTATCGCGAGATTGAGACAACCTTCGGGATTAGTGGGACCAGCATACATTCAATAGGGTTGTTTTCTTTTAACACTTTAGCCGTGAAGGACTAACAGAAAACAGAGTACTCGTTTATCCAGGACATCTCCAAAAATATGCAACACTATCATCAGCTGTTTAAAAACTATCACAGAAACGAAGTGAAATCTTGCATTGTTATACCCTCCAACATAGGATGGGGGATATATTTACATTTTCATTCCGTTTGTAACACATCCAAATATTGCTCTAAGACCCCATAAAGTATATATATTCTGGGTCGTGATGAAATTCTGAGTCGATCTAAGCATGCCCGTACGTCTGTCCATCTGTTGAAATCACACTAACTTCCTGAACGAAACATGCTATCGACTTGAAACTTGGCCCAAGTAGTTGTTATTGATGTAGGTCGGATGGTATTGCAAATGGGCCATATCGGGTCACGTATACGTATAGCCCCCATATAAACGGACCCCCAGGTTTGGATTTCGGAGCCTCTAAGAGAAGCATATTTCATCCGATCTGGTACATGGTAAATTTGGTACATGGTGTTGGTATATGGTCTCTAACAACCATGCAAAAATTCGTCCACATCGTCCACATAATTAAATATATCCCCCATATAAACCTGTCTCCAGATTTGGGTTGCGGAGCTTCAAAGAGAAGCAAATTTCATCCGATCCGGCTGAAATTTAGTACATGTTGTTGGTATATGGTCTCTAACAACCATACAAAAATTCGTCCACATCGGTCCATAATTGAATATATCCCCCATATAAACCGATCCCCAGATTTGGCTTGCGGAACCTCTAAAAGAAGCAAATTTCATCCCATCCGGCTGAAATTTGGAACATAATATTCATCATGTGGGTATATGGTCTCTAACAACCATGCAAAAATTGGTCCACATCGGTCCATAATAAGCCCCCATATAAACCGATCCCCAGATTTGGCTTGCGGAGCCTCTAAAAGAAGCAAATTTCATCCGATCCGGTTGAAATTTGGAACATGGTATTAGTATATGGTCGCTAACAACCATGCCAGAATTGGTCCATAATTATATATAGCCCTTATATAAACCGATCCCTAGATTTGATCTCCGGGGTCTCTTAGAGGAGCAAAATTCATCCGATCCGGTTGAAATTTGGTACATTTCGCTAGTGTATAGCCGATAACAACCATGCCAAAAATGGTCCGTATCGATCTATATTATATATAGCCCCCAAATAAACCGATCCCCAATCACAGACAAATCACAATTGCCACTCGAGCCTAAAATAATCTACCAAAATTTTATTGCCATTGAAAATGTTGTCAAAATTGTATATTTCTATAGAACACTTGTCAACATTTTATTTCTATAGAAAATTTTGTCAGAATTTTATTTCTGTAGAAAATCTGGTCGAAATCTTATTTCTGTAGAAAATTTATGAAGCATTTGATAGTTGGAGAGGAATATTTTGCAAAATCTTCCAAAACATCAAGAATTCTACCAATCTACCAAACAGTAAAAAATCTGTCATCAATGGAGACGCTTTGTCCTTATAGTTAGGTGACTCGATTGAAAAATAGGCATCTTTACATGAAAGAAAATTTTGTTTTATTAAGGTTAAATTGACTTTAATAATTCTGAAAAAAATCTTCAAAATTAATGAAATCGTTTTTAAATTTATTGATTTTTTTATCTTGACCACAAAGAAAAAATGCGTTTAAAATAGAAGATGTTTTTCAACAAAATATTTCAAAAATGTTTTTTACTGGAAACATAACATAGCATAATTTCTACATGAAGTCTAGTATGAAATTTGAAAATTTGAGTTTTCATTAAATCGTTTTAAATTCATATTAAATCGACCTTCAAATTGGAGAAAAAACTGAAAAAATAACGATCTATCAAGTACGCAAGACTCAAATTTGGGAGAATGTTGTGTCTTAAAAGTATCCTCACTTCAATTTTCCGCTTCTTTGGCTCGGAATAATTGTAAAGACAAAATCTTTGGAACCGGACATGATTAAAGTGGCAGCCCGATTTGATTCAGGTTCACTCGGACTATTCAGTCAATTGTGATGGAACCGGAAATGCTTTTTTTCAGCGTAACAGGTTGTCTGATAAGTCCCCGGTGTAAGAAAGAAAAACACATTTTGTTTTTTTGTTAAAATTCGTTTTTATTATTCAACATAGTTCCCTTCAAGAGCGATACAACGATTATAACGACCTTCCAATTTTTTGATACCATTTTGGTAGTACTCCTTCGGTTTTGCCTCAAAATAGGCCTCAGTTTCGGCGATCACCTCTTCATTGCAGCCAAATTTTTTCCCTGCGAGCATCCTTTTGAGGTCTGAGAACAAGAAACAGTCGCTGGGGGCCAGATCTGGAGAATACGGTGGGTGGGGAGCAATTCGAAGCCCAATTCATGAGTTTTTGACATCGTTCTCAATGATTTGTGGCACGGTGCGTTGTCTTGGTGGAACAACACTTTTTTCTTCTTCATGGGGGGCCGTTTTGCCGCGATTTCGACCTTCAAACGCTCCAATAACGGCATATAATAGTCACTGTTGATGGTTTTTCCCTTCTCAAGATAATCGGTAAAAATTATTCCTTGCGCACCCCAAAAAACAGTGGCCATTACTTTGCCAGCGGACTTTTGAGTCTTTCCACGCTTCGAATACGGTTCACCGGTCGCTGTCCACTCAGCCGACTGTCGATTGGACTCAGGAGTGTAGTGATGGAGCCATGTTTCATCCATTGTCACATATTGACGGAAAAACTCGGGTGTATTACGAGTTAACAGCTGCAAACACCGCTCAGAATCATCAACACGTTATTGTTTTTGGTCAAATGTGAGCTCGCGCGGCACCCATTTTGCACAGAGCTTCCGCATATCCAAATATTGATGAATGATATGACCAACATGTTCCTTTGATATCTTTAAGGCCTCTGCTATCTCGATCAAATTCATTTTACGGTCATTCAAAACCATTTTCTGGATTTTTTTGGTGTTTTCGTCGGTAACCACCTCTTTAGCGCATCCACTGCGTTCACCGTCCTCCGTGCTCATTTCACCTCGCTTGAATTTTGCATACTAATCAATTATTGTTGATTTCCCTGGGGCAGAGTCCGGAAACTCATTATCAAGGCAAGTGTTTGCTTCTACCGTATTTTTTCCCTTCAGAAAACAGTATTTTATCACAACACGAAATTCCTTTTTTTCCCATTTTTTCACAATAACAAAAGTTGCTTCACAAAAGACACTCTATCTCACAAGCTAATTGACTTACAGACGTCAAATTTTGACACGAATTTGAAGCTTGGTACTATATAAAAATAATATGCATTTAATACTAGCGACGCCATCTATGTGTCAGACCGGGGACTTATCAGCCAACCTGTTATATAGAGATAAAAGTCGAAAAAAGTTAAAAAAATATTTTAAGTTTTTTCTTATTTTTTAAAATGGAATTCGAAATACTGAGATAGAATCACATCTGAAGGACTAATGTGAAAGCAATACAGACGATGCTTAAAAAGATGACTTCCAGTCTATGACAAGTCCATGTAAAATGAATTGTTTCTGAGCTAAATATGTACTATTTGCGGATCCAAAAAGAACATGTTCATTGCTTTTTTGGCTACCCGGTTTTTGCCAGGCTTCTCTTAATGATAATGTTTGGTATTTCAGAGTGTTTCAAAGCTTCTATTTGTCCAGAACTAAAACTTAAAAAACTTAAAACTTTGAACTTTACTAGCCTTCTTATGCGTCTCCGATCAGGAAACAATTATGAACAAATTTACTTAAATAATTTTTCTATTGTATTTTTTTTAAATTATTTAGAAAAATCGAATTGCCATTTAAAAGATCTTTTTTACTGCAGCTACTTTTTTTCAAGCAATTTGTATATATTTTCCGTATACAGAAAAACTATAGCCACTATTTTTCATTTAATATTTTTATTGAGTCGAAAAAATATATACATATTTTAAAAATTATATAAACATAATTTACAAATTAATTTATTCAATTAATTGAATCAATGAAATCAATAAATTTTCTAATTGCCGTTGGTGATAACCATTATCATTTCTGTGACTTTAATTAAAAATTAATTGGAACCGTTAATTTCTTAATTGAAGCCAAAAACCTTTTTTCTACGTATGTACATTGTTCTTAACATTTCTTTATATTACAATCAAGAAAAAAGTCAATGTCGTAAACAGGGCTGTGGAGTCGAGCCAATTTTGCTCGACTCCGACTCCGACTCCAGCATTTTTCATCAGCTCGACTCCGACTCCGGAGTCGACTCCGGGTAATATAACTAAATCTCATTTTAATACCACTAATTTGTAGTTCTATTGTGGGGGTACCGTAAGTGGACGATATAAAGTATCGTGTTTATTTATGTGTGCCAAAAAAGATCTTAATTTCACATTAGATGCCAATTGAATTCTATATTTCAAATTTATGGCAATGTTTAAAAAATAAAATAATGATATAAATACCCATCATAATATGAGAATATACCAACAGTATATGTATTTGTGGACCAAAATTATTGATACTATTTCAAATCCTTTAAATTTGTTGCGAGCTATATAAAGGTTTATATTTCCATATGCATGAATTTGAATCTGAAGACAAAATTGTATATACTTCTACAAAATCTATGTACTTAAAATTTAAATCTAACGTTATGGGACGTAACACAATTTTAACGAAAAATAAAAATGCAAGGAAAGTCTAAAGTCGGGCGGGCCGATTATAATATACTCTGCACAACTTTGTATTTAGATCTACATTTTGATAAAATCTCAAATCAGACTTCTACAAAACTCGGGCAATATTTGGGAAATATTTATAATTGTATAGACAACTTCGCAAAAATGCATTTATGATTCATTCATTGAAAAATTTGAAAATTTGAGTCATTTCTACAAGCTTTCGACTTAGCAGCAATTTTTCCAAAATTGTATGCTCACTGAATACAATTTTGGAAAAATTTTTGTCTAGTAAATAAAATTTTGCAATATTTTATATAGAAATAAAATTTTGGAAAATTTTCTACAGTAACAAAATTTTGACTAAATTTTCTATAGAAATAAAATTTTGGCAACATTTTCTATAGAAATCAAATTTTGACCAAATATATAGAAATACAATTTTGAATAAAATTTTTGTAGAAATAGAATTTGGCAAAATTTTTTATAGAAAAAAAAGTTTGAAAAAATTATCAATCGAAATACAATTTAAAAAATTGTGTAGCAAACAAAATTTTGCAAAATTTTCTATAGAAATAAAATTTTGCAAAATATTCTATATAAACAACATTTTGTCTAAATTTTCTATAGAAGTAAAATTTTGACTAAATTTTATATAGAAAAAAATATTTGTATATTAATAAAATTTTGAATACATTTTTATAGCAGTGAGTATCAGTGAGCATCAGTAAGAAAAAAAATTGAGAAAATTTGCTATAGAAATAAAATTTGACAATTTTTTCTTATAGAAATAAAATTTTGAAAAAATTATCAATAAAAATACAATTTTAGAAAAATTTTTGTGTAGTAAATAAAATTCTGCAAAATATTCTACAGAAACAAAATTTTGACTAAATTTTCTATAGAAATAAAATTTTGATAAAATTTCCTATAGAAATAAAATGTTGACCAAATTTTCTGTAGAAATAAAATTTTGACCAAATTTTCTAATAAAAAAATCTATTACTATAAAATTTTGGCAAAATTTTCTATAGAAATACAATGTTGACTTAAATTTTTATAGAAATAAAATTATCAATAGAAATAAAATTTAAAAAAAAAAATTTGTGTAACAAACAAAATTTTGCAAAATTTTCTATAGAAATAAAATTTTGCAAAATATTCTATAGAAACTAAATTTTGACTCAATTTTCTATAGAAATAAAATTTTGACTAAATTTTGCTATAGAAATAAAATTTTGACTAAATTTTCTATAGAAAACAAGTAAGGAAAGTCTAAAGTCGGGCGGGGCCGACTATATTATACCCTGCACCACTTTGTAGATCTAAATTTTCGATACCATATCACATCCGTCAAATGTGTTGGGGGCTATATATAAAGGTTTGTCCCAAATACATACATTTAACAAGTAAGGAAAGTCTAAAATTTTAAGGAATCTTCGCAATAGTTTATTTATGATTTATCGCTCGATATATATGTATTAGAAGTTTAGGAAAATTAGAGTCATTTTTACAACTTTTCGACTAAGCAGTGGCGATTTAACAAGGAAAATGTTGGTATTTTGACCATTTTTGTCGAAATCAGAAAAACATTTATATGGAAGCTATATCTAAATCTGAACCGATGTCAACCAATTTTGGCACGCATAGCTACAATGCTAATTCTACTCCCTGTGCAAAATTTCAACTAAATCGGAGCAAAAAATTGGCCTCTGTGGTCATATGAGTGTAAATCGGGCGAATGCTATATATGGGAGCTATATCTAAATCTGAACCGATTTCAACCAAATTTGGCACGCATAGCTATAATGCTAATTCTACTCCCTGTGCAAAATTTCAACCAAAGTGGGGTAAAACTCTGGCTTCTGGGACCGTATTAGTCCATATCGGGCGAAAGATATATATGGGAGCTATATCTAAATCTGAACCGATTTCAATAAAATTTAGCACACTTGACTATAGTACTAATTGTTCTTCTTGTGCAAAATTTTAAGCAAATAAGGGTAAAACTCTGGCTTCTGGGGCCATATAAGTCCATATCGGTCGAAATATATATATGGGAGCTATATCTAAATCTGAACCGATTTCTTCCAAAATCAATAGGGATCTATTCTGAGCCAAAACACATACTTGTACCAAATTTGAAGTCGATTGGACTAAAACTGCGACCTAGACTTTGATTACAAAAATGTGTTCACGGACAGACGGACAGACGGACATTGCTATATCGACTCAAGAGCCCACCCTGAGCATTTTTGCCAAAGACACCATGTATCTATCTCGTCTCCTTCTGGGTGTTGCAAACATATGCACTAACTTATAATACCCTGTTCCACAGTGTGGAGCAGGGTATAAAAATATTTCTATAGTAGTAAAATTTTGAATAAAATTTTTATAGAATTAAAATTTTGACAAAATTTGCTATAGAAATAAAATTTTGACAAAACTTTTTATAGAAATAACATTTTGACAAAATTTTCTATAAAAACAACTTTGAAAACATTTTCTGTCAATATTCCACATATGTATATTGCCTTAAAATAAAATAAAAATAATATCGATTGTTCGAAACATTTCAAATAAATTGATATGGGCATTAAAATGGATCGATCCAGCCCATCTGCTAGTCAAACATTCTAGGAAACATAAAAACATAGCCGTAATTGGGAGTTGATTTTCATTTACAATCATGCTGTACATTGATCGAATGAATAACGCAATGCAAACTAATTTGCGTAAAAACTTGCTTAGTTACAAATATGTGAAGTGTTTTAAAAAATTTGGTTTAGCCGGAGTCGGAGTCGAGCAAAATTTTTACGACTCCGACTCCAGCAAAATCTTCAGACTCCGACTCCAAGACTCCGACTCCACAGCCCTGGTCGTAAATTAATTGAATCAAATTGGAGGCAATACATTTTATATTTTCACCGTTGTTAATTACTATTATCGTTTCTGTGATTTTAATTACAATTTAGTTGAGTCAGTTAATTTCTTGATTGAAGTCTAAAACTATTCTTTTTTTTATACGTTGTTCTTTATATTTCTGATGCACATTATCATATATCTGTAAACCTTTTACTTTAAACGCCATACCATACTATCGCAATCTTTCTCAGTGTAGTTTTAATAGAAAATCGTTTTGTTAAAAAATTAAAATATTTGCAGTATATTAATTTGAAATATTTGAAACTTTTTAAGACAAAAAGCCAAATATTCGTAATAAACTTTCTTATGTTTTGTTTTTATTCTATTTTCGACACAAAAACCCAAATGTTCCATAATTAATGCCTTTTTTGAATTTTGTTTAATTTCTCAAATCTAACATATGAAATTTTTCATCCATTTCTATTTTTTTATATAAATTTTTATGCAAAAAAAAAAACAAATGAAAACAATACCAATTAAACTGGAAATCCCCCTCAAAACACAACATGCTCATGTGAATCCGAAAACCCCCCCAAAAACAAAAACAAATTAATCAGCTCCCGAACGTTCCCTGAGTAACGCATCGCTAGAAGATGTTTTAGCCTCCCTTTTAGGATTAAACCCACATCCACCACAACAAATAAGCGGAGGCAACCAGCCAGGGTCATCCTCTTTAGCCAGTGAAGCATTTGCTAGGTCCAGCACAGGTATGCACCTGTAAGTTTTTGTTCCACAACTAGACAAAAAAAAACACCAAAATGTGTTTATAAAAAAAATCAATTCAAAAAAAGAAATAACTAAATCGAATACTAAATGTTATTAATACAAAGAAGAGCATTTTTTCCAAATTCTGAGAGTGAGATATAAGTGGAAACAGAAAATACACAATTTTGTTAATAATATAATATATATGAAAATTATATATATTTTTTTCATTATATATATCCAATTGCATATAATCGAATTTTATATATTATTATAATGTTAAATTTTTGTTATATATAAATGTTGTGAACGTTCTAAAATTATTATAATTTTTTCTAAATATTTACTATTTAGTTCATATTTTCAATCATAAATAAGTTAATTTGTTTATCATTGTAATTTAATAGCAAGACAATAGTGTTGATAAACAGCTGACTACAACTTTTAGCCATAAGAGTTCTCCAAATATCAATATAGGTAATTATAAGGTTAAGGAAAATTACCAAAAATATAGAAATAACGAGCCAGTAGATTGATACGATACGAACCAGGAATAAATTTCAAACAAATCAGAGTGAAACTTTGGCCCCTATTGTGATATGAAAGTATTTCAGGCGAATTTAGGGAGCTATATTTAGATTAGGTTAGGTATAGTGGCAGCCCGATATTTTACAGGCTCACATAGACTATTCAGTCCATTGTGATACCGCTATGTCGTTATTTGGGTCCATTTAGTTCCTTTAAATAATATCAGTTATTCAGCTGTTTACTCACATTCACAACCGTAGCGTGTAAACATACAAGAAAATCCGATTACTCAAATTAACTCGAGAAGCAAAATCGGGAAATTTTGCGCCTACACCTATTGTGGATCCAAAATACCTCCGGGTTTAGTCTGTATCTTCGTCAAAATAAAATCGAAATCGGCTAAAATACAACGCTCGTCGATTCAATATTTAACTTAGATGCTCAAAAAAACTAAAATTATTTCGAGTAAGTAAAGATCTGGTCATGGTTTGGAGTAGAGGTGTGCGCGTGACACACGTGAGTCGTGGACAAAATCCAAAGCAACTCTCGTGAATGTGCGTGAATGGGACTGAAATAAATATATCGTGCGTGAGCGTGAGTGAGAAATAAAATCGGTTCGGGAATGTGCCTGAATAAAATTTCTGCAAAATCACGCTCACGAAAAAATCAAGATTTAATTCATACTCTTATGTTAACTGAAATTAATTTAGCTCTCGAACTATATTCTATTTTTGAATTTTGTTACCTCTGCTGATTTCCGTTTGTAAAATATCGTGAGTCTCGTGAATTTGTCGTGAATCACGTGAATTGTTGTGAATCGTGCGTGAGCGTGAGTCTTTAGAAATTGTTCGTGCGTGAGCACTGGCTTCCATTTCGTGAATGTGCGTGAGTGGGATTGGCTACCACACGTATCGTGCGTGAGCGTGCGTGAATAAACATTTTGCTTCGTGAATGTGCGTGAGTGTGAGTGAAATTTCAGTCACGTGCACTCCTCTAGTTTGGAGAAAGAATTGAGCAAATTGTGAATAAATCTTCTAAAATTACCTTAACGTACTGACGAAAAGTTGGTCCACAAACCGTGAGAAATGGTCAAATCATAGATTTTAGATAACGTAGATCATCGGTGCCCTTGACGCTTCTTATCAGTTCCGAAAATTAAGATCAAATTGAGAAAATCAAGAGCCTTTCGTAACTCAAAATTGTGTCAAACCATAGACACACTCGAATTTATACACTCCAAAAATCAGACTCCTCCAAAAAGTGGACAATTGCCTAAGACATTTGCTTATCAACACATTAAAATGAACCTCCTATAACTGGAAACCTCCCAAATACAGACAAAATTTAGCCGACCGTGGTTATACAGTTTTGAGAGGTTTCACTGTATATAGATCATCTGTTTCTCTCCCAGAAAAAAATATGTCAGGAGTTCCAAACAAGAGTGATAAAGTTAACACTTTTCTACTTGTTTTATACTATTCGAGTACCGTGGTACCTCCGCGACACATTTGGTACCCTTTTCAACCTTCATTAAGTTCATACATTAAAATATGAACGTCTGTCGAAATAAGTTTATCTTTACAGACAATTGGAACTTCTCTCAAATCAAACAGGAAATTTTATTTTTGGACGTCGAATGACGACAGATCCTAAGTCATCTAGCAATGCTATATATAAAAGAAAAATATAGGAATTTTTCTACAGAAATAAAATTTTGACAAAATTTTCTATAGCAAAAAAATGTTGACAAAATTTTCTATAGCAATAAAATTTTGACAAAATTTTCTATAGCAATAAAATTTTGACAAAATTTTCTATAGCAATAAAATTTTGACAAATTTGTGTATAGCAATTAAATTTTGACAAAATTTTCTATAGCAATGAAATTTTGACAAAATTTTCTATAGCAATGAAATTTTGACAAAATTGTCTATAGCACAAAAATTTTTACAAAATTGTCTATAGCAAATAATATTTGACAAAATTTTCTATAAATAAAATTTTGCCAAAATTTTCTGTATAAATAATATTTAGACAAAATTTTCTATAGTAATAAAAATTTGACAAAATTTCCTCTAGGAATAAAATTTTGACAAAATTTCCTCTAGGAATAACATTTTGACAAAATTTTCTATAACAATAAAATTTTGACAGAATTTTCTACATAAATAAAATTTTGACAAAATTTTCTATTGCAATAAAATTTTGACAATATTTTCTAGACCAATTAAATTTTGACAAAATTTTCTATAGCAACAAAATTTTGACAAAATTTTCTATAGCAATAAAATTTTGACAAAATTGTCTATAGCAATAAAATTTTGACAAAATTATGGATAGCAAAAAAAAAATTGACAAAACTTTCTATAGCAAAAAAATTTTTACAAAATTTTCTATAGCAAAAAATTTTTTACAAAATTGTCTATAGCAGACCAAATTTGCCAAAAATTTCTATAGAAATAAAATTTTGACAAAATTTTCTATAGCAAAATAGTTTTGACAAAATTTTCTATAGCAAAAACATTTTGACAACATTTTCTAAAGCAATATTATTTTGACAAAATTTTCTATAGCAATAAAATTTTGACAAAATTGTCTATAGCAATAAAATTTTGACAAACTTATAGATAGCAAAAAAAAAATTGACAGAAATTTCTATAGCAAAAAAATTTGTACAAAATTTTCTATAGCAAAAAAAATTTTACAAAATTGTCTATAGCAAAAAATTTTGAAAACATTTACAATAGAAATAAAATGACAAAATTTTCTATAAATAAAATTTGACAAAATTTTCTATAAAAAAATTTTTGACAAAATTTACTGTAGAAATAAAATTTAGACAAAATTTTCTATAGTAAAAAAAATTTGACAAAATTTTCTATAACAATAAAATTTTGACAGAATTTTCTATATAAATAAAATTTTGACAAAATTTTCTGTAGCAATAAAATTTTGACAACATTTACTAGACCAATTAAATTTTGACAAAATTTTCTATAGCAAAAAAATTTTGACAAAATTTTCTATAGCGATAAAATTTTGACAAAATTATCGATAGCAAAACAATTTTGACAAAACTTTCTATAGAAAAAAAATTACAAAATTTTCTATAGCAAAAAATTTTTTACAAAATTGTCTATAGCAAAACAAATTTTGCCAAAAATTTCGATAGAAATAAAATTTTGACAAAATTTTCTATAGCAAAAACATTTTGAGAAAATTTTCTAAAGCAATAAAATTTTGACAAAATTTTCTATAGCAATAAAATTTTGACAAAATTTTCGATAGCAATAAAATTTTGATAAAATTTTCTATAGAAATAAAATTTTGACAAAATTTTCTATAAATAAAATTTTGACAAAATTTCTATAAATAAAATTTTGACAAAATTTTCTATAAATAAAATTTAGAAAAAAATTTCTATAGAAGTAAAATCTTTAAAAAATTTTACAAAGTTTTCTGTAGCAATAAAAATAAAATTTTGAAAAAAAAATCTATAGAAATAAAATTTTTAAATAATAATAAAAGTTTACAAAACTTTCTATACACAGAAAAAAATATCACCAAAATATTTCCAATTAAAAAGTTAATTGAAGTTGAAATTTTTTTCAATTAATAAATTAATTGATACAATTAACTTTTTAATCATGATAGAAACATTAAGTTAATTAAGTCAATGCTTGAAATTTTTAAAATGTTTAATTAAAAAATTAATTGATACAATTAACTTTTTAATCAAATTCGGAAGACTAATTCAGTTAAAAAAGTGCTGATTTTTTTTTTACTTTTTTAATTGAAAATGTATTTCAAACAATCATTTGTTAATCCAAATAAAAACTCTAAGCCAATCTAACTAAGTAATTAAAAATAGTTACCTTTTTTAATTAATAAATTAATTGCGTTTTGCAATCAACATCAATTAAATTTTTAATTGAATCAATTAAAAAATTAATTGAATTTTGCTGAAAAAATCAATTAATTTTTTAATCAAGAATTTTTTCTTTGCTCAATTAAAACTGTGATTGATACTATCATTTTCGTGATTGAAGACATTTCAATTAAAAAATTAATTGGATCAATTAATTTGGTGATTGAATCAGAGAAAAAATTTTTTGTGTGTAGAAATAAAGTTTTGACGACATTTTTTATAGAAATAAAATTTTGACAAAATTTTCTATAGAAATAAAATTTTGACGAAATTTTTTATAGAAGTAAAATTTTTACAAAATTTTCTATAGTAAAAAAATTTTTACAAAATTGTCTATAGCAAAAAAATTTTTACAAAATTGTCTATAGCAAAAAAATTTTGACAAAATTTTCTATAGCACAAACATTTTGACAACATTTTCTAAAGCAATAAAATTTTGACAAAATTTTCTATAACAATAAAATTTTGACAAAATTTTTCTATAGAAATAAAATTTTGACGAAATTTTCTATAAAAATATCATTTTGATAAAATTTTCTGTAGAAATAAAATGTTTACAAAATTTTCTATAGCAATAAAATTTTGACAACATTTTCTACAGAAATAAAATTTAACAAAATTTTCTATAAATAAAATTTTCACAAAATTTCTATAAATAAAATTTTGACAAAATTTTTTATAAATAAAATTTAGAAAAAATTTTCTACACATAAAATTTAGAAAAATTTTTCTATAGAAGTAAAATGTTTAAAAATTTTTACACATTTTTCTGTAGCAATAAAAATAAAATTTTGAAAAAATTCTTTATAGAAACAAAATTTTAGCAAATTGTTCTAAAAAAATAAAACTTTGGCAAAATTTTCTATAAAGTCAATAACTTTTTAAATTTGAAGAAACATGCAACACTATCCCATTTTCCGCCAAGGAATTAGAATAGATTTTAATTTAACGACACGCCACTAGCTGTCTCGGTATTCTGTCGCAGATTTTGGCTTCCCATAAGAGATGCACGTATTTACACAAAAAAAAAATATAACCTGCCTCTTGAGATTTGGAGAACTTTTTAAAAAGGTTTTTAATTATTTTAATCTTAGTTTAGATCAAGATATTGTCTTACAATTGTCATATACAATTTACCATTGTTTGTTCCATATTATTTTATAATTTAGTAAACTCGAACGAAAAATTTGTTTTTACGAATGTTTTAAAGAGGGGTTTAGATTATTTATATATTTAGATTAGATTTAGACATTTAATTGAATGAAATTATATTAAATTAAATAAAATAATAAAAAATAAAATAAGTCCAACTACAAAAAAAGAAATTAATTTAATTTCATTAAATTACAGTGAAACCTCTCAAACTACAAGTCGGACGCCTCTTAAAAATTGACAATTTTCATGATACGTTCGCTATGTTATCACAATAAAAGTAACTTCTCATAAGCTGATACCTCCCAAATGTAAATAAAATGTAGGTGACCGTCAGTGTCCACTTCCGAGAGATTACAGCTCTACATTACATATTATTATGTCCACTTCTGAGAGGTTTCACTGTATATATTATTATTTTTTGAGCATTATGATGGTAATTGCTCCTTATATACTTTTCAGAAATATAAAAAAGAAAAAATAGTAATAAAAACTTTTGACATTTTCTGATAATAATTTTTAGATAATAATCAATTTTTCCACGTACAATCATTCATTTTTTTTAAGTTTTGGCATAAGTAAAATTACACTGAGAAAAAATTTCGTCAACTTCATAATTCCACTGAATAAAATCTCAATAGTAAAAAAAAAAAACAAAAACATTTGAAATATCATAATTTTGTATAACAAAATACAATTTAGTTTTTCAGCATAGATTAATTTATTTTTAAGCAAAACATAGTTAATTATTTAATTTCGTTGTTTGATACATTCAGTTATAGTAAGTTCCAAAACAAAGTTTAGCATGTCGTCATCATATTCTAAATGTTTTGCATTAGAAATTTAATTGAAAAAAATAGGGAATGCTTGATGTTGTTGAGTGTAATGTGTTAAATGTTAGAATATTTTGTTATTTAAACGAAAAAATAATAATTTATAATTTTTTTTTGCATTTCTCTAGGCGGCGCTACAGTTAATGACCATAAACAATATATGACACAAAAACAATCACAACAGCAGCATCAGCAAAACCAACAGGAAACCCATTTGCTAGGCATTTCCAAAGAGGAACAACAACGCTTGCGTCGACGCAGTGAGGGAGATGCGCCAACGAAACAGCAAAAGCAACAACAACAGTTGCAGCAGCAGCAGCAACAACAACAACAGCTCGAACAGAAGTTCCAACATCAAACTGCCGGTAAGGCATATGCCAGTGATACCATCACCACCATCACCCACACTAGTTCGCAGGCGGGCAGCGGAGCTTCACCATCAACAGCAAATGGCCATGCCGGCGGCTCGTTCTTGCCGCCCCGGCGCGTTTCGCTCGGTGACTCCTCAGAGTCGAATAATCGCACCACCACCGCCTCTGGTGAGCTGCAGGTCAAGTGTCGCAATAACAAGTGCGATCGCACTGCCACGCCCCTCGACGCCAAAAAGTATTACAAGTCATGCCACAATTGTACCTATTTATATTGTTCGCGTGAATGTCGCCGAGCCCACTGGGAGAAGCATCGTAAAGCGTGTCTCCACTCCCGTGTCTCAAATTTGTGCCGCCAAGTGTTAGCATCCTGCAAGGATGACAGCGACTCTTTGCGTCACCTAAGTTTATTGGCGCGCAAAGGTTTTCTCTCTCAGGGCCGTGGTGTGGTGCGTATACTCTTTCGATCTCCCGAATCGGCGGAGGGTTTCATCAAGAATGGCTTTCAGTGTATGGGCGAGGCATCCTATGTTCGCTGGCCAGATCTAATGCCGGCCGAAATGGGCCTGGAATTGTATTCGGAATTGCTGAAATTAAGTACAGAATATAGGCCAGATTCCAAGATGTTGGTCTATGTGGCTGTCTGTGTGGTCTCCGAGGCCCCTAGCATGGGTCAAGCTCCGGTGCGTTGGGAACGCCAATTGGTTTCACGTTGTGCCAAATTGAAACTATGCAAAACAGTTCTCCAGGAATTGGAACAACAGCCATCGATGATACTGCAACAACCAATTACCATGGTAGCTGTACCAGAACCCACTACCGAAGTCCTTATACTCACCTTCAATCCACAACTGCGTAACTCCACAAGCCAACGGGAGATGGTGCTCTCCAATATTCTAGACATTCTCTCTAGACGTGGTGTGATATTGCGTAAACATTATCCCGAAATATTTCAACGTTTCCAATCCTACACTGAGGGACAAACGGATAAAGTCAATCCGGTAACCCTGCATCCACGTGACTCTCAAACTGGCCAAAATTTCGTATGCATCATCATGCCCGTACAATCGGATACGGAAATCATTAAACTGCCCTCTATGGCAGACGGTGGCAATCGGGTGACCACAATTGACGTTGGCTCACCCACAGCCATCACACAACTGGAAGACAATGAATTGCTGACACGTACCAGTAATTCAGCTGTTGCAAGTTGATTAAAATCATCCCAGCGTAGTCGTGGTCATAGGAAAACTAGCTCAAATGGTAGTAACAATAGTCGCAGCAGTAGAAATTCTTCGCCCCAAATGATATCGGCCATAGCGGGAGTAGTGGTGGTGACCTCAACGGAAAGCTTCAATTTGGAGAGTACTCGTATGTAATTCCTATTGGAAATGTAAAGGTACACCTAGAAAAACTGAACTGATGGAAAGACCTGTTTAAAAGCAAAATCTTGGTGTATAATAAGATTCTCTAGCTCTTACTCTCTCTCTCTAATTTTTCACGCCATTTCCTCTCTCCTATGCGACTTTATCGAAAACATCAAATATTCAAACGCTCTATCACTCTCTACTATCTCTCTATCTATCTGTAACTTCCACAGCCTAACTCTATCTCTCTCGTACACTTAAAGCTAATTTTTTGTTTATGTTCTCATAAAATCTAATTAAGAAAATAGTTTAGAAATCTTGTAAGCTTTTTTGGTCTAGATAAACTAAATGACATAGTAAAATTTTTAAGTATGTTGTATGATTAAGTTCAAAAAAATATTTTTTTTGTGTAATGTAACATTAACAAATGATATAAATAAAAAGCTTTTCATTAATCATTACCTATACATCGGAGTTATAACACTCACAAAATGTGGTAGCTCCTATTATAAACAAAAAATCTTATTCCAAATCCTTATATCGCTTGAGATTTATTAATACAGTGAAACCTATCAGAAGAAATTTTAATGATTAACTCATTAGCAACTCACTTTTGAAAAAATTGAAATTTTTGAAAAAATTGTATGAAAAAAAGAGAAATAGGTCCTGCTGTTGTAATATTTTAAAAAATTCACAAATGATCAAAATTTCGAAACACACCACGGTTGCCACAGTTAGTAGAATTCTACCAAAAGTGGTCATCTTCTATAGAAATACAATTTTGACAAAATTTTTTATAGAAATAAAATTTTGACAAAATTTTCTACAGAAATAAAATTTTGACAAAATTTTCTTTAGAAATAAAATTTTGACAAAATTCTCTATAGAAATAAAATTTTGACAAAATATTCTATAGAAATAAAAATTTGACAAAGTTTTCTTTAGAAATAAAATTTTGACAAAATTTTCTATAGAAAAAAATTTTGACAAAATTTTCTATAGCAATAAAATTTTGACAAAATTTTCTATAGCAATAAATTTTGACAAAATTTTCTATAGCAATAAATTTTTGACAAAATTTTCTATAGCAATAAAATTTTGACAAAATTTTCTATAGCAATAAAATTTTGACAAAATTTTCTATAGAAATAAAACTTTGACAAAATTTTCTATAGCAATAAAATTTTCATAAAATTGTCTATAGCAATAAAATTTTGACAAAATTTTCTATAAAAATAAAATGTTGACAAAATTTCCTACAGAAATAAAATTTTGACAAAATTTCCTACAGAAATAAAATTTTGACAAAATTTTCTATAGCAATAAAATTTTGACAAAAGTTTCTATAGAAATAAAATTTTGAGTAAATTTTCTATAGCAATAACATTTTGACAAAATTTTCTATAGAAATAAAATTTTGACAAAATTTTCTATAGCAATAAAATGTTGACAAAATTTTCCACAGAAATAAAATTTTGACAAAATTTTCTATAGCAATAAAATTTTCACAAAATTGTCTATAGCAATAAAATTTTGACAAAATTTTCTATAGCAAAAAATTTTTGACAAAATTTTCTATAGCAATAAAATTTTGACAAAGTTTTCTATAGCAATAAATTTTTTACAAAATTTTCTACAGCAATGAAATGTTGACAAAATTTTCTATAGCAACAAAATTTTGACAAAATTTTCTATAGAAATAAAATTTTGACAAAATTTTCTATATCAATAAAATTTTCACAAAATTGTCTATAGCAATAAAATGTTGACAAAATTTTCTATAGCAATAAAATTTTGACAAAATTTTCTATAGCAATAAATTTTTGACAAAATTTTCTATAGCAAAAAATTTTTGACAAAATTTTCTATAGCAATAAAATTTTGACAAAATTTTCTATAGAATAAAATTTTGACAAAATTTTCTATAGAAATAAAACTTTGATAACATTTTCTATAGCAATAAAATTTTCATAAAATTGTCTCTAGCAATAAAATTTTGACAAAATTTTCTATAAAAATAAAATGTTGACAAAATTTCCTACAGAAATAAAATTTTGACAAAAGTTTCTATAGCAATAAAATTTTGACAAAAGTTTCTATAGCAATAAAATTTTGACAAAATTTTCTATATAAATAAAATTTTGACAAAAGTTTCTATAGCAATAAAATTTTGACAAAATTTTCTATAGAAATAAATTTTTGATAAAATTTCCTATAGAAAAAAAATTTTGACAAAATTTTCTATAAAAATAAATTTTTTACCAAAATTTTCTATAGAAATAAAATTTTGAAAAAAAATTCTATGGAACTAAAATTTTGAAAAAAAAATTCTATAGAAATAGAATTTTTACAAAATTTTCTATAGCAATAAAATTTTGACAAAATTTTCTATAGAAATAAAATTTTGAGTAAATTTTCTATAGCAATAACATTTTGACAAAATTTTCTATAGAAATAAAATTTTGACAAAATTTTCTATAGCAATAAAATGTTGACAAAATTTTCCATAGAAATAAAATTTTGACAAAATTTTCTATAGCAATAAAATTTTCACAAAATTGTCTATAGCAATAAAATGTTGACAAAATTTTCTATAGCAAAAAATTTTTGACAAAATTTTCTATAGCAATAAAATTTTGACAAAATTTTCTATAGCAATAAATTTTTTACAAAATTTTCTACAGCAATGAAATGTTGACAAAATTTTCTATAGCAACAAAATTTTGACAAAATTTTCTATAGAAATAAAATTTTGACAAAATTTTCTATAGCAATAAAATTTTCACAAAATTGTCTATAGCAATAAAATGTTGACAAAATTTTCTATAGCAATAAAATTTTGACAAAATTTTCTATAGCAATAAATTTTTGACAAAATTTTCTATAGCAAAAAATTTTTGACAAAATTTTCTATAGCAAAAAAATTTTGACAAAATTTTCTATAGAAATAAAATTTTGACAAAATTTTCTATAGCAATAAAATTTTCACAAAATTGTCTATAGCAATAAAATGGAGACAAAATTTTCTATAGCAATAAAATTTTGACAAAATTTTCTATAGAAATAAAATTTTGACAAAATTTTCTATAGCAATAAAATTTTCACAAAATTGTCTATAGCAATAAAATGGTGACAAAATTTTCTATAGCAATAAAATTTTGACAAAATTTTCTATAGCAATAACATTTTGACAAAATTTTCTATACAAATAAAATGTTGACAAAATTTCCTACAGAAATAAAATTTTCACAAAATTTTCTATAGCAATAAAATTTTGACAACATTTTCTATAGAAATAAAATTTTGACAAAACTTTCTATAGCAATAGAATTTTCACAAAATTGTCTATAGCAATAAAATGTTGACAAAATTTTCTATAGAAATAAAATTTTGACAAAAGTTTCTATAGCAATAAAATTTTGACAAAATTTTCTATAGAAATAAATTTTTGATAAAATTTCTTATAGAAATAAAATTTTGACAAAATTTTCTATAGAAATAAATTTTTGACAAAATTTTCTATAGAAATAAAATTTTGAAAAAAAAAAAATTCTATGGAACTAAAATTTTGAGAAAATTTTCTATAGGAATAAAATTTTGAGAACATTTTCTACAGGAATTATATTTCTTTTCCTCTGTTGGTTAAGCTACTCTTGTAGTTTAGTCAATGTATGGTTTTAAGCTGAAATAAAAAAACAACAACAATGCCTAAAGAACAAAACCAACAATAACAAAACAAAACAAATGGAAAAAGAAGAGGAGGCACGCTCAAAATAAACCCAGCCATGTGAATTCAAATCGATGATTTGACAGTGGCATAGGAAAAGAGATATGTTTGTTTAGAATTTATTTTGGCATAAGCCGGCTATCAATGTAAAACCTTTTTTCGGAGGGTTCAAGTGTGGTTTTTGTTGGGTTTAATAAACTGCCTGAATTTATTCTGATAATTGGTTGATAGTTTTGCTGCAAGTAGAGGATGCTGATGAGGAATGTGGTAATTCCGAAACGTGCGTCCATCCAACCATCTTGCAGTCTATAGGGCTTTGCCCAAATAAATTTGACAAACATTCTTTTCCTCTGTTTGGTTAAGCTACTCTTGTAGTTTAGTCAATGTATGGTTTTAAGCTGAAATAAAAAAAACAACAACAATGCTTAAAGAACAAAACCAACAAAAACAAAACAAAACAAATGGAAAAAGAAGAGGAGGCACGCTCAAAATAAACCCAGCCATGTGAATTCAAATCGATGATTTGACAGTGGCATAGGAAAAGAGATATGTTTGTTTCGAATTTATTTTGGCATAAGCCGGCTATCAATGTAAAACCTTTTTTCGGAGGGTTCAAGTGTGGTTTTTGTTGGGTTTAATAAACTGCCTGAATTTATTCTGATAATTGGTTGATAGTTTTGCTGCAAGTAGAGGATGCTGATGAGGAATGTGGTAATTCCGAAACGTGCGTCCATCCAACCATCTTGCACTCTATAGGGCTTTGCCCAAATAAATTTGACAAACATTCTTTTCCTCTGTTGGTTAAGCTACTCTTGTAGTTTAGTCAATGTATGGTTTTAAGCTGAAATAAAAAAACAACAACAAGGAATTATATTTTGAAAAAATTTTCTATAAAAATAAAATTTTGAGAAAAATTGCTATAGAAATACAATTTTGAGAAAATTTTCTATAGAAATAAAATTTAAAAAAAAAATTTAATAGAAATAAAAATTTGAAAAAATGTCTATAAAAATAATATTTTGAGAAAATTTTCTATAGAAATATAATTATGAAAATAATTTCTATAGTAACAAAATTTTGACAAAATTTTCTATAGAAATAAAATGCTAAGAACATTTCCTATAGGAATAAGATTTTAAAAAGTTTTTAAAAAAAAATTTCTATAGCAATAAGATCTTAAGAAAATTTTCTATAGAAATAAAATTTTGAGAAAATTTGTGAAAATTTTTTATAGAAATAAATTTTCTATAAAAATAATATTTTGAGAAAATTTTCCATGGAAATACAATTTTGAAAACAATTTCTATAGTAACGAAATTTTGACACAATTTTCTATAGAAATAAAATGTTGAGAAAATTTTCTATAGGAATAAAATTTTGAGAAGATTTTTTATAATTCAGTATCTTTAAAATTTTTAAATTTCGTCCACTATGAAATTGGCACTTTGTAGAAGTAGCAATTTTCAGTTATTGTTGCAAGCCAAAATCGTTAAAACTTATAAAATTCGACACATTTAGGGTATTTATACACCCAAAAAACTATCGCTTATAGGAGGGATTCATTCGAAGAAAAAAACATTTGTTTCATACTAACCACAAAGATTTGACCAAAAACTTCAAAATAAGTTTTTTTTTTAATTTGTTAGATTGCAGTAAAATTCTCTTCATATTTTGATAGATTATTTTTGGTACGAGTGGCAACCGTGATCACAACACCAGGAGACCGTGCTCTAGAAATGAAAATGGTGGTTCGGTCACCATGTATTTATGAACGAAAATTTACCTCCAATTACTGAAGTACTAAAAATTGGTTGCTATGGTCATCTTTATTATCTGTTGTGATGATGATTCGCTTTTTGTTAGCAGGCAGGCAAAGTTCGAAGATAGGCTATATCGATACATGTTTTTGTATATCTCCCATATAGACCGATCTCCCGATTTGGGGTCTTGGGTTTCTAGAAACTGCAGTTTTTGTTCGATATGCTTGAAATTGGAAATCTACAGTTATTTTAGGACGAATATGGTGTGTATCGGTTCATGTTTTGGAATAGTCCCCATATAGACAGATCTCCCGATTTGAATTCTTGGGCTCCTAACCAGCAAAAAATGGAGCACTATTTCAGCAGGATTATAAGGGAGGGAGGCAGTACCAACTGCTTACAAAACAACCGAATCAGCGCTGATTTTTGTGGGCGATGTCCCGATCTAGAGCAGCTTCAGCATAGCACTGATATAATTGCTCATTTTAATAGAATATTGATCAGAAGTGATATCCCAGCAAAAAATGGAGCACTATTTCAGCAGGATTGTAAGGGAGAGAGGAAGTACCAACTGCTTAAAAAACAACCGAATTAGCGCTGATTTTTATGAGCGATGTCCCGATCTAGAGCAGCTTCTGCATAGCGCTGATATAATTGCTCATTTTAATAGAAATATTGCTCAGAAGTGATATATAATCTTGAGTATAGCATTGTTGGCGTGAAGAAAAACAGCACTAATTTTCATGCATCTATACTGCATGAATTGGTTGCAATAACGTAAACGAATGATCATAGGCTAGTTTGATTACTCGTTTACGTTATTGCCACCGATTCATGCAGTGTGGATGCACTGCCTACTTTATTGTATACCAAAAAGCGCAACTAAACTCTTACTTCTGAAGTATTTTTGCTGGGTAGACACCGCAATTTTCGATCTTCTTGACACGCAATTTCCATGAAACAACAGAGGTATTTTAGGATATCTAGAGGTATTATTGGTCCAGAAATATCATGTTTCGGTATGTAATATTTCTTCAAACACAGACATTTTGTACGAATAAACTGATAGTATGAATGACGTCTAAGTCGTTTTATAGATCTCTAAAGCTTATGTGAATTCAAACGATATTAAAATATTCGATTGACTAACCCTCTAATGGTAATCACTTTGTCTATGTCTATGAAAACTCCCTGATAATACATACAATAAACTCATTCTTTCGTACGAAATTTTCACTTTTTGTTAAAGCTGTCTCCTAAAACCAAATAAATCTTTACTTGTGAAACCCGTTGTTTCGTTTGTCCCCCAACGAACTGAAAGAAGAAGCATTCAAAACTTTCTTTGTCTAAAATTTAATTTCCGATATTTATTTTGTGTTTATATTTTCCTATTCTTGAGTACATACTAACTAATACTATAGTTAAGGCTACATTTTCATTTGGAGCTATCACGTTTTGTGTCTCTCTGCAAATCTCTTCAAAAAATTGATAAAAAAAAACTATATAACCTGCAAGCTTCCAATAAAAGAATACAAATCTTGATAGTAAATAATAATAAAAAAATGATAAAACCAAAACTAAATAAGTCAGAAACTAATAAAATATATGCAAATCGTCTACATAAGAAAAATAACAGTGTAATAAATAACTTAACAAAAAATACAATAAAGTTTTTCGGAATATACATTTATTATTTTAATTTTTTTTATTAAGTATTCTTTCACTTTAAACCCTGCCAGCATCCTGAGTTACACTATAACAATCGCCTGCAGTGATGGGTTATGTACCAAAAATTTTTCTGAAAAGATTTTCCATCACTGTTGTGTGAAACACATAGAGTAAATAGCTCCTTATAAATTATTTAAAGGAAACCAAAAAATGGAGCCCTGAATACATTATTATTACACTTAAAATTGTGACAGGTATATTAATATTTGAACTTCGCTTTAAAACCTGCCAGCATCGTGAGTTACACTATAACAATCGCTTACAGTGATGGGTTATATACCAAAATTGTTTTGAAAATATTTTCCATCACTGTTTTGTGAAACACATAGAGTAAATAGCTCCTTATAAATTATTTAAAGGAAACCAAAAAAAATGGAGCTCTGTATAAATTATTATTACACTTGAATTTTTTTTTCAGAAATGTTGGTAATATTTATTGCCAGACGCTGGTACATCAGAATCATTACACCGCAAAAATCTCTCCATAAAAAGAACGAAAAATTTCGTTCAAAAGTACGAAATTTGTCGTTGTTTTACAATCAATGAAACTTAAAATCTTACATTCTTTTAACTACATCCTGAGGTTCAAATTTATTCTTCGCGTGTAAAAATTTGGGCATATAATCAGATATAAATAGATCTCAAAATTTTGGTCCCTCTAGATATGAGCCGATATACCCAGATATGATGAGATACAATTGGATATAATTAAATGTAACTCGATATATGATGAGATCTAACATCAGATTATATCTATGACATTAGATTTAGGGCAATATTAAGATCTGATAAGATTAATTCTATAGCCAGCAAAAAAAGCGTCGCCAAAAAGTAGTGAAAATGCCCTTTTTGGATCCGGAAGTGGTGCAAAATTGGCTCATAAGCGATGAATTTAACATGGGTTTGTCATAGGACGGATGTCCACCATCAGCCGTTACACTGAATTTGCATAACTTCTTAAGGTGTGGTCCGAATTCAATGATTTGGATGTGAATTATAAAATTGTATGATATTTCGCCAAATATATATTTTTTTATAATTTTTTATGATTGTTTAATGCATTCTAATGCTTGTTTAAAATATTTGACCTCAAATATTTTCAAAAATTTGCAATTTTTCTAGAATGGATTTAGAATTGTATTCGGCAAAATTTAAATAATTTGTACCATTTTATCAATTCTTACTCTCTTTTTAACATAACATATTTTAAACAAAATAATTTAAAATGTCTTATTAAAAATATGAGAAAAGCGAGTTTAAAAAATTGAATCAAAAGAACTTCCTGTGTAGTTAAAATAAAGCACATCTTTGGGAGGGCATTTTTCGTAAAGTTTCGTATATTTTATTCAAAATTTACATATTTTTTGTTAGAAAAAAAATATAATAGGTTGTAGTAGTAACAAGTTTGAAAATTTAATGAAAGATCACCGCTTGAAACCTTAAGGATTTTAATAATTTTCAGTTTGTTTGCCTCACATTCACCGAATGAAAAATTTAATAAAGGCACATTATTAGAGACAATTTTATGTCGCAAACGAAAATTTTACCACTTCAATGAAACTTCTTCGCAATTTGTATCATACTTTCTATGAAAAATGTAAACGTACAATGTTTAAATGTCCAAAATTCTAAAAGCAACATTTGTATGAAATTTAACATTAATACGTTTGAAAGGCCTTGGATACTTTTAGGTCTTTCATAATAGACGCATAGAAAAATGCTCTTAATGCCCTTTAATTTAGTAACTTGGCATAGTACAAGTTTCAAGCGAAAAAAGAGCTTCCAAAAAAGTAATTTGGATCCCGAATTTGTGATCCCGAAGTAGTGCAAACTTGGATCATCTCCAATGTATTTTACATGGCCTTGTCATATGACGTAAGTACGCTATTTTGGGATCCTTTACATTGCTTTAGAAATTGTGCCCTGGAAATTCATTTGGATAAAGAAATTTGAAAAAAACTAAAAAAAAAAAAAAATCACCAATTTCACTTTTTATTTTTGTTACACTTTTATTTTCTTATTAACTAATTTTTACAAATTGAAAAATTCTTCATTCCCATCGTGGGTTGAACCTGGGTCTGTTGGCACCATAACAGAATGCTTTAGCATACTTAGCCACAAACGCCATTGAATACGATGCATGAAGATGTCTATTCAAATGTTTGTGATATGAACCTAATATGAAACCGCTGCCTGACATTCTAACTACTTCCTGAGGTTCAAATCCCAGCGGGGATGAAATTTAATTTTATTTTTATTATTTTTTTACATTTTTATTGATTTTCTGTTTTTTATACCCTGCGCCACACTGTAGAACAGGGTATTATAAGTTAGTGCATATCTTTGCAACACCCAGAAGGAGTCGAGATAGACATATGGTGTCTTTGGTAGAGGTGTGCAGGTGACACGAAATTGCCGTGACTCACTAAAGTTTTCGTGACGACATTTTTCGTGAGTCACGACATTAAAAGGATTTTCGAGGGTGAGTGTGCGTGAGTACAAATTTTCTTTTCGTGAGCGTGCGTGAGCGTGAGTCCTACCAAAAAATATCGTGCGTGAGTGTGAGTGAATAAGATTTCTCTGTCGTGAGTGTGCGTGAGCGTGAGAAAAATATTACTCACGTGCACACCTCTAGTCTTTGGCAATATTGCTCAGGGAGCGTCGCTGAGTCAATATATCCATGGCCGTCCGTCCGTCTGTGAACACATTTTTGTGATCAAAGTCCAGGTCGCAGTTTTAGTCCCATCGACTTCAAATCTGCACAAGTTTCTGTTTTGAGTCAGAATAGGACCCTACTGATTTTGGAAGAAATCGATTGAGATTTAGATATAGCTCCCATATATATCTTTCGCACGATATGAACTTATATGGCCCCAGAAGCCAGAGTTTTACCCTGATTAGCTTGAAATTTTGCACAAGCAGTACAATTAGTAGAATAGTCAAGTGTGCTAACTTTTATTTAAATCTGTTCAGATTTAGATATAGCTCCTTTTTAGAAGAACGTTTCTTCGTTAAAAGTACGAAATAATTCGTACCTTTAATGAAAAGTTTCTTTAGTGGTAAAACAATGACAAATTTCGTACTTTTAACGAAAATTTTTGTTCTTTTTACGAAGAAAATTCTTTCGGTGTAGGGGAACATAAACCTTTATATATAGCATCTAACACATTTGACGGGTTTGATATAATATCGAAAATGTGGATCTACAAAGTGGTGCAGGCTATAATATGGTCGGCCCCGCCCGACTTTAGACTTTCCTTATTCGAGTACCGTGGTACCTCCGCGACACATTTGGTAATCTTTTCAACCTTAATTAAGTTCATACATTAAAATATGAACGTCTGTCGAAATAAGTTTATCTTTACAGACAATTTGTTCTTCTCTCAAATCAAAGAGAAAATTTTATTTTTGGACGTCGAATGACGACAGATCCTAAGTCATTTAGCAATGCATGATATATATAGAAGAAAAAATAGAAATAAAATTTTGACAAAATTTCCTCTAGGAATAAAATTTTGACAAAATTTCCCCTAGAAGTAAAATTTTGACAAAATTTTCTATAGCAAAAAAATTTTGACAAAATTTTCTATAGCAATAAAATTTTGACAGAATTTTTTATAGCAATAAAATTTTGACAAAATTTTCCATATATAAAATTTTTGACAAAATTTTCTATAAATAAAATTTTGACAAAATTTCCCCTAGAAATAAAATTTTGACAAAATAAAATTTTGACAAAATTTTCTATAAATAAAATTTTTACAAAATTGTCTGTAGAAATAAAATTTAGAAAAAATGTTTAAAAATTTTTCTATAGCAATAAAAATTTGACAACATTTGTTGTAGAAAAAAAGTTCTAAAAAATATATTATATATTATTATTATTATTATTATTATTATTATTATTATTATTATTATTATTATTATTATTATTATTATTATTATTATTATTATTATATATATTATTATTATATATATTACTATATTATATATAATATAGTCGGCCCCGCCCGACTTTAGACTTTCCTTACTTGTTTTTACTAACATTGTGTTCCACCCGAGGGCATTAGCCGACTTAAATTTTAACATACACATTTGACGGGTTTGATATAGCATCGAAAATGTGGATCTACAAAGTGGTGCAGGATAATCGGCCCCACCCGACTTTAAATTTTCACTTAAAATAACCTAATTGCTTACTTTCTAATACTTGTCCAAAAAGACTGCATCGGAAGAGGAAACAAATCGATGGGGGATGGCGCGATGCGCTTCAAAAGAAATGTTTGTGGACTTTTCCAAAAGGACTGCATCGGAATTACAAAAAAATCTATGGGGATCCGGGATGCGCTTTAAAAGAAATGTTTGTAGAACAACTTCCAATTTTTTGCTGGGTTTTCGATAATGACGAGGCTCTTGGTGGGGATTCTAAGAAGTGACGTCAAATTACAAAAAATGTTGGCAGGGTTCTAGCATGTAGAATTTAGACGTTTTGCTACGGCTTTAACAATTTCAGGATTTTTATTATTTTTTTTTTTTATTTTATTCTAGACTTTTGAGTTCAACTCAAATCTAAAAGAATTGACCTCAAAAGTGAATACATGTAACTCTATCTAATTTCTTTGAAGATAAATAGATTTGAAACAAAATGTAATTGTAAAATATACATTTTTTTAAATACAAGCATATAATAATGCATTTAAGTTTTGAGATTCAATTGTGTTGAATTAGACCTTAGTTTTTTCTGTACATCATTCTCAAAACGAAAAATTATGAAAAATGTATAAGAAAAGCTTTATTATATTTTTTGAAAGAAAACATAATACAAATTAAATCAAAATTATATTTCAAAAATCGTAAATTATCCTTTTTAATAGAAAACATGTGTATCAATATTTTTATTTTACCAAAAACGTTTTTTTTATTGTGAATTTCATACATAATATAACATATATGTTTTAAAACATATTTACATTACAAAATATATATAATCATTATATTTATTATTAACAAATTATTCATATTCATGTGCATACAAAAAAAAAAAACCAAACTAACAAAACAAATGAATTGCCTTATTTTTGTCATTTTTATTAATTGATAAGTTTCGAATTGCTTTAAGTAACAAAACAAACTCCTAAAAATAATAGTTCTAAATTATTTAAACTTTGTAATTCCTAATTAGTGAAAATATTTTGTAATTATCACAATCAGACTTAAACTTGCTTTCCTATACTAGTTAAATAATTTTTTTCCAAAACTTTTGTTGATTGTTATAAGCATAAAAATTTATTTAAGTGTATGTGTGGTAAAACTATGTTGATATTTAATATTGAAAAAAAAAAAACACAATAGTTTTAGATAAATTTAAGTCTCTACAAATCTTACTTCATTTCATCAAAATAGCACAAGAATTTTACGAAAAAAAAAATATAATAAAAAATAATATAAAGAAGAATAGCATATAAACTGATTAATATTCTAAAAAATTATTTCTCTGATATTATAACATATTCGGAAATGATGAAAATTCAATACCCCTGGAAAATAATTTGAAAGTGGTCGAAAACATATATTTTCCTATTTTAACACATCGTCGCCTTTGTAAAACTTGTGGTAGTGTTTACATTTTATCCCGAGATTATCTATCCAATTATGTTAATACCAATGACATGTGTCATTTTGAAATTCAATCAATTGACTTAAAAATAATTAATTCATGTATTAATTCAATAAATAATGATTTAATTACAAAATTTTTAAATCATTTATTTATTGATTTATGGTTTATTTACAAAATTAATAAATATAAATCCAATGACCGCTTTATAATCCTTTGTTTTAATTTGTTTGCCCATTCAATCCACGATTTCATGGTTTATTAAATATTTTATGTTTAAAACAAACTTCATATTAAACTAAATAAACAAAGTAATTTGAAGCAATTTCCTCTAACTCAATACACATCATATACATAGAAAATATCTCATAACATTTCAAATTTAAATGCTTAAACAAATATTTCATCAATGAGAAACATTCATACAACTAATTTTTCAATATGAATGAAAAACTACACAAAATATACAAAAATTGTATAAGAAAAATAAAACAATAATAATTGAAAATTTAAATAATAAGAATATGAAAACAACTGAAACTAATACAAGATAACAAGAACAAACAACACAAATATTATTATAAATAATAAGAATGAAAAAAATTAAAAAAAATATACACCTTTAAACATTGTTTGCCTGTATTATTATTACGTCAACAAAATCGTATATATTAAAAAAAAAAAAAAAACAAACAAACAAAAAATTAACATTAATATGATTCATTTTTTCTTTTAATTTTAAGTAAAATAATAATAAAAGTCGAGAGAAATAAAGTATAAAAACTTTAAATAAAAACATAAATGTTTGGGATTTCTTTTTGGGTGGAAAGGAAAATACACTAATAGAAAAAAGTCTGCTAAAAACAGCAGTCGATGTCTGCTGTTATATTATTGTAATTCAGGACCTAATGAACAACAATTTACAAAATTTTTAGGTAAAAGTAATTTTTGGTATATTTTTGCACTGTAACATACTTACAATCTTCTAAATACGATCAGCAAACATTTTGTTTGCTGTTATGCCTCAATTCGATAAATATTCAGATTTTTGGTCAAATACTATAGATATTCACAAAATATTGTGCTAATTATGTTAGGATAGCTGACATTTTTATTTGTTTTAGCCAAAATAAAACATGTTTCAGTGTAATCGAGCTTAAAAAATAGCAGGAAATGTTTGCTATTTGAGCAAACAGTGACCGCTGTCCCTTTTTCAGCAGACTGTCTGCTGTTTTATCAAACCTTTCTGCTGTCCCTACACGCTCACAAAAAATCGCTTCTGTAACATATACTCCCAAACATATTTTGCTTCAAGCATATATATTTTTGGGTATTGCCCAAACATTTATATGTTTGATCTCTTCCAATATATAATATGTTTGAAAGCATATTGGTCTAAACAATATATGTTTGGGTAGTCTAAGTTCCAAACATTTTGTATTTTTGCATCCAAATTCAATAATGTTGTCTTCCAAAAAACAATATGTTATTATGTAAACATATAATATGTTTGGAAGCATTTTGCACCCAAAAATATTATATGCTTAAAAAAAATTCTCCCAAACAATATTGTGCTCAAAATTTTATTTATTTATTTATATATTTACAATCATTATGAATTATGAAAATAAACAGGTAATATAGGTGCCAACAACATAGGTTTTCGACCTGAATGCTCAAAATTTTGTTTCTGCCCAATTGTATATTCCCCCACATCTTTCTCACTTCCACGAGATTTTTTAGTTCTTAGCACCTTTTTCTGTAATACAAACATTGTAGAAGAAATTATTCAATTGTATGATTTTTTTTATTTTTGCCGGACGGGGATTCGAACAGCGGACCACACAGTTTGTAAGTATCAAAGAAGTAGCTGATCAATTGCCCAAGGAAAAATAAAATTTTAATTTTGTAATAACAAGCAAGAACCACCAACTTAATTCAATATCGCTCCCTGTTAAATAGCGCTCCAAGCTACTAAACACATATATGTTTATAGGCTATATCTAAATTAATATATGTTTGCATCCAAGCATATTATATTTACAAACATTTTATGTCCCAAACATAATATGTTCTAACATATTAACATATATGTCCCAAACATGTTATGCTAGTTTATGAACACTCAAAAATATTGTGTTTTAAAATTTGTGTTCCAAACATATAATGTTTATAGCCAAACATATGAAAAACAGTCTTTTTCATCCGTGTACTAACAAATTTCTTTGGGTGTACCAAAATCATTCGGGTAAAGACAAAATCTTAGGAACCGGGCATGCTTTTTTCAGTGTACTGTTGATAACTTAGTAGTCTATTGAAATTTTTTGTAGTCTATTGAAATTAACTCTGGTCTTACTGATAATAGAATTTAATACATGAACCACACGAAGATCGTCATTTATTTTTTTGTTAAAACATTTTTTTAATAAAACGGATGGACATTTTTGTGCAGAATCTCACAATCTTTTGTGTCAAAATCTTCGGTAGTCGCATACATATCTACAAATCCCTTATTTTATTTCAAGTGCCAGCCCCAGTAAAATCAAATTCGATGAACTCGAAGATCTTCTAAAGAGCTCTATATTTTTGTACAAACTTTTCGAATAAGAGATGGCATTTTTGTACTCAAAGAAAAATTAATACCCTGTTTCTGTATGTAGAACGAAAACCCAGTCGACTGAAAAGCAGTCACTCGAATTCGAATCAATTTGGGTTTCTCTATTGTTACTCGAGAACAAAATATGAAGTGACTTGCCTGTCGACATAGAGAACCTATATAATTTATTTCATTTGAAACACTCTCGTTCGAAACACAGAAACAGGGTATAAATTTTTGAGATAAAGTATGTAGTAAACAATGAAAAACAATATCATCCAAGTCTTTTTCATGCAATATTGCATAATCAAATCGCAGTGCGATTCCACGAATTCATCTATATTGACGCTGTGTTGTGGATATTCTTTTACATTGTCCACGGGTTACTATTTCAGCAGCGATACTTGTCAAATAAATTTAGCAAACACGTTTGCTAATTCAGCAGTATTTGTTTGCTTTTTATGCAGTAAAAAAATGATTTCTGTTTAAACTAACGGATGTTTGCAGAAACAATTACATGCTACTGCTTTCCCTTTTTCAGCAAACAAAAACTGCTGATTTAGCAAACTTTTTTGATTTTATGAATAACAAAATTTTTTGGGTGTAATTAAATCTTGACTTATTCGTGGGTTCACCTTCCAAAAAATGTGTGAATAATTTAATGGGTAAAAAATTCATTACGTATAATTTTATTAATTACGCCAACTTTTTTGTTTTCAGTTTGAGTCGAAAATTTCAAGATTTCCACCCCCAGAAAAATATCCTGGCTCCGTCAATATGAAATGGTAGGCACACCCAAAGAAATTTGTTAGTGCACCAATAGAAACGGTTTCGTTATATTAACGAAATGTGTCGTTAAAAGTGAGTTAATGAAACAAATTCGTTAATACAACGAAAATAATATTGTAAGGAACTTTCTGCTAATCAACGTAACGTTTCGTACTATTTACGAATATTTACATTGTATTAATGAAATTTTTTTGTTATATCAATGAAAATTTTACGTTGGCTCAATTTTAATAAAATTTTCTTTGTGTATGTGCATAAAGTAAAATCTACTATAACAACGAACTTTCGGTTGAGTAAGGGAAAGGAATCATTGTTTGCTGAAACAGCTAACATTGTCTGCTAATTTATCGATTACACTATAGCATGCTTTAGTTTGGCTGCAACAGACATGTATTGATCGCAATGGACTCAATAGTCTAAGTGACCCTGGAATAAATCGAGTTGCTACTTAAACCTTAATAAGCTAAGAATATGTCCGACGTATGCTCAAAAATATTAATATATCCCAAATTAAAGCAAAACATCAAACAATATGTCTGCTGATCGCATTTAAAACCTTTAAAGATGGGCAGGAATATACAACCGATACACATGTGTTTATACGAAATTTCTAAATTAATATATGTTTGCATCCAGATATATTATATTTAAGTAAACGTAATGTCCCAAACATAATATGTTTTAACATATTAACAAACATGTCCAAAACATGTTATACTTGTTTATGAACATTATATGCTTGCATAAGCGTAGGAAGGCCTCTGGGGAGGGGGCTTAGACCCCCCCAGAAAAATTTTAGCCCCCCCAGAATTTGAAACTCTATTTATGATTTTCCATTTTTCAATAAATGTCAATATTTTTTTTAATTTTTATAAAAATTAAACAAGTATATACAATCGCACAAATTTCCGCTAAAGACTTTCATGAACAATCGAATTACTTGGGTTGTGGTAGCAGTTGCCGATGGCAATGTTTGAAGTCAGATATTTATGAAATAAAGCTGTGGTTGAACTTATGGTTGATTTAGTTTAGTCAATTTAATTAAAAAAATAGTAATTGATATTAAAACTATTCTTTCATAAATTAATATCTTAATAATGCTGCGAAAAAGCGTTGCCAAAAAAGTGTTCTTTTTGGGTCTAGAAGTGGTGCAAAATTGGCGGAGAAGCAATGAATGTAATATGAGCTTGTCATAGGACAAATGTCCACCGTTTCAACAGCCGTTGCAATGAATTTGCATCACTTCTTAAGGTGAGATCCGAATTCAGTGTTTTGAATGTGAATTAAAAAATTTTTTCCCAAATAAATAATTTTTATATCGTTTTTATGATTTTTAATGCATTCTGACGCTTCCCAGCAAAAACTCTCATTACCCGGTAATCTTGTAGGTAAGCCTATTTAAAAATTAATAACCACTTATTAATTGGCATCGCTTCGGATTACATTTACATACGCATGTCCTAGGAGGGAAGTACTTCTTCCCAGGCATACTATCGGCCATAAAATAAGTAGTGCATTTAAAGCATATAATCACCTAATATGTAATGACTTATTCGTAGATACACCAAAACTTGCAAAATAGCCACTTATTGTCTCAGGCAACCAAATCTCGAAAATATTGATTTCTATCGCCGATTACAATGGATCAAAATATGGCGAGTGGTGCTGTAATAGGAGAACTACTTGAATAGAAACAAATATTGTATAAATAAACAAAAATTCTAATAAATAATCTAAATAAGATTACACTCAAATTAATTTCACACTTAAAATAGAAATAAATGTAGGTTGTTTAAGGTAGTTGGATTCGTGAATTACGATACAATATATCCAATAGCCAATTCACATAAGGTTCGAAATCTACTAAAAGTGGATTTTAAGTCTCTTTTTTATAAGGCAAATGACATTTGAAATTTAGTTTAAACGCATTTTGGAAGTGTAATGTGAATGAGGTATAAGAAAGCATTTATTTAAAGCATAATATGATAATGTCATTAAACACAATTATTATGAAATATTTGTGATAAAAAATTCCTAACGGAAAAATCTTCAGAATTACCGTTACATTACATATTCTTTTTGATTTTTTATGTAAGTGCTCGATTATGTGAATAATTATATTAACTACAACTGCCTAAAAATTTGAGAATAACAATTCGAAAATTACCGAGAAGTATTTATTTTTGTCATTACAAGTTAGTCATTATAACTCGCCGCAATGTAATGCAACGTGTAATGACAGCTTTACTCCTGGTAATGTCAATTGTAATGAGATGTGGTTACCTAGTTTTTGCTGGGTTGTTTGAAACGTTTTTCCTGGAATAATTTCCAAAATTATCGATTTTTCTATAATGGATTTAGCAGTTTTGTGGCAAAATTTGAATAATTTGTACCAATTTATTTATTCTTACTCTTTTTTTAAACTATTTGAAAAAAAAGAAAACAAAAAATTACACATTAAAATATGAAAAAAAAATAAGTAAAAAAACTTCCTGTGTAGTTAAAATAATTGAGGACATTTTTGGAAGTACTTTTAAAGTTGTTCCTTTAGAACAACTCACAATTTTTTTGCTGGGAAAAGTGTGGAGCTACTTTTAGTTGCTTTATTATAAATTGTTTGTTGAGTTATTTTGATGTCTAATTTTTTATTCAATTTTATGAAATAAAACATTAATTGCACCTATAAGTTCAGTCTATAAATTTTAGCTAGGGGGGCTATAGCCCCCCCTAGGAAAATTGTCTAGCTACGCTAATGTATGCTTGCACTTAAAAATAATGTGCTAAAAATTTGAGTACTAAACAAATAGTTTTTACACCTAAACATAAGTATTTTTCGTGGCTGAGTGTGCTAAGGCGTTCTGTTATTGTGCCAACAGACCCAGGTTCAACTCCCGGTGGAAGCGAAGAAGTTTTTCAATTTGTAAATTTATTTAATAAGAAAATAAAAGTTTAACAAAAATACTAATAAGAAATATATACAGCTGTAAGTTCGGCCGGGCCGAATCTTAAATACCCACCACCATGAATCAAATATTATAGTTTCCTTTGAAATTTCAGGGGGGTTTGATGACAGATATTCTCCCAAATAGAGCAGTTCAACTAGTACACTTTCCGAAGATAACACACAATCGTGCAGCACTCAGTGATAAGAGAGAAGTTCACCACTGGACTAAATAGTCTAAGTGAGCCTGAAATATCGGGCTGCCACTATACCTAACCTAACAAAATTCGAAAAGTTTACTTTCTTTAAAACGAGATATTAAAGTTACCATTAACAAATTACTATTTTCGCCAGATACTGCGAACTTATTGTCCGCCTTAGGTTAGGTTAGGTGGCAGCCCGACGTATCAGGCTCACTTAGACTATTCAGTCCACTGTGATACCACATTGGTGAACATCTCTCTTATCACTGAGTGCTGCCCGATTCCATGTTAAGCTCAATGACAAAGGACCTCCTTTTTATAGCCGAGTCCGAACGGCTTTCCACATTGCAGTGAAACCCCTTAGAGAAGCTTTGAGGCACTCAGAAATGTTACCAGCATTAAGGAGGTGTCATATTCCACCGCTGAAAACCTTTTTGGTGTTCGGTCGAAGCAGGAATCGAACCCACGACCTTGTGTATGCAAGGCGGGCGTGTTAACCATTGCACCACGGTGGCGGCGAATTGGTACATTCAAAAAAAAGTGAACCCTCTATTATCCGCCTTAATGGTTAAAACTTCTACACATGTTAATTCCACCATTTGTTTTTTCTTTTTTTTTAATTTTTGTGGGAATGGGGGAGCTTAGGACTCCCAGGATCCCCCTAGCTATGCTAATGGCATTGCACTACCGTGGATTTTTAATTCAAGTTCATCGTATTAGCAAATGGCAATACCGAATTTTGAAATTTATTGAAAGTCGACACAATTTGGAAAAAGTCGATTTATAGTTGCGATAATCAATCTAACTCGTCTTATTTGTTTTCAATTTTTATTTTTATAATCATGAAACAATGTTAGAATTTTTTGTGTGATGCCAAAAATTTGCGGCAAGCATCCAGAGTATGACGATTCAAATAGTTTTCTTGACTAAATGTCTTGGTACATTGAGCACATTGGAATTTCCAATTATGATGACCCTTAGTTCTTTGGTGGGCTCTCAAATTGGACCTGGGAAAACAAACAGGAAATAAAATATATTACATTTATTAAAAACTGATAAATTTCCTTCTCATACATACCTATCTGCAAATCTCCGTCGACATTTTTCAGAGGGACACACAAATGGTTTCTCGCCAGTATGTAAACGCATATGGCCTCTCAATACCCAAGGTCGATCAAACTTTTTGTGACATTGATCACATTCATAAGATTTTAACAAACGTTTTTTGCGCTTGGACTTCATTTCAATGGAATCAAAATTCTCTTCAACATCTGATTCAATGAAATTGTCTTTCTTGGAGATAATTGTATTTGTGATGCCATGTTTTGAGGGATATGTTTCGAAATTTTGAGTTAATGCTAATATCTTTGGTTTTGGGTTCTGATCCATCGATGTTGGTGTTAATTTGTTATTTGGCTTCATGTCCAATTTGCTTTCCATGGGTAATTCACTTGACATAGGTTTTCTCATCAATTCCCCATTTTCATCGGTTGTCCAATATACATGACTAAATGAACCACCCTGGGAATTTTTATTCGAATAACGCTCCATTAAAATTTCATCCAATATTTCCTCAAGTTCATATCGCATTGTTATCGAGATGGAGTCACTGTCATACCTTTAAAATTTAAGGAGATTAACATATTTGTCAACACAAGTATTCCGAGACACCACCACCGCCTACCACTCTGTAGATTTAAGCAAAGGCTTCATCTTTGGCTTATTTGGCTTCCTGCCTCTAACATACGCAGCATAGTTGGTGAATTCCCGTTTCAATCGTGGTAATTTAGCCAACTTTGGTAAAATAGCAAGGCGACGAAAAGCATCTTAATGCAAAAAAGAAAAGAATTAAAATAATGCATAATGCAGAATAATTTATGTTTATATTACTTACTATCCAATTCTTCGTTGGCTTTAATTTTTTCACTATTATAGCGCTGAGATAAAATACTACGACCCATTCTTGTTAAGTTTCATATGCCTTTTATTGTAATTTCTTAGCGTCTTACTTGACAGATATTGCACGGGTTGCTTAAATATGTTAATTCAAATAAACGTTCGAATAAATTTGGCACTGTTTTTACTTTGGAAAATTAAATGGTCAATGGCTACTGAGTTTTTTGTATGCCATTATTTTAATGGACCAAATTTCTTATGGAAACAAACGAAACAATTTCCAAATCACACAGGACAAAAAATGGCGAATATTATTGGGAAAATGTCATCAATTAAAGACCTGGACAACCCAAACATTTTGACCGCAGACCATGGACATTACAACAGGACTCCATTGCACTCACTACGCGTCAACCAAGAATGGCATAAAAATGAGATTCCTCGCTTCATTTCTACCGCACAATGGCCACCAAAATCTCCGGATCTTGATCCATTGGACTTTTGCGCCTGGGACATTTTGGAGAGTAAGGTTGGCATGAAAATACTAAAGAGTCGATCATCTCAAGACAGCGCTTCGCCGGGAATGGGCCAAAATACCACTGCGCGACATTCGTGCAGCATGTGTGATGGCATTGCCGGTTGAAGGCCATAATACGTTCCAAAGGTAGCCAATTTGAACAAATATAAACTGATTATAAAATTTGATTTTATTAAAGAATAATCAAATTAATTGATTAATGACTTAAATTCAAGGAAGGTTAATTCTTCTTCAAGGGACCTCCTTTTTAAAATCGAGTCCGAGCGGCGTTCAACCACTTAGAGAAGCTTTGAAGTACTCAGAAATGTCAGCAGCGGCCATAACCCACCGACCACCGAAAAACCTTTTGGTGTTTGGTCGAAACTGGACCATGACCATTTGTATGCAAGGCGGTCCCTCTAACCATTATACTACGGTGGCTCCCATGAAATTAAGTTGGTTTTAGTTAAATTTTGCCAAGTTTGAGCAAAATTGTTCTTATTTTAATTAGTTTTGCTTAGTTTAATGAAGAAAAAAAATTATAGTACATTTTTTCTTAAATTGTGTCCGTTTTGAACTTCGCGTAGCTGTCTGTTGTAATCACGCTACAGCCTTCAATAATGGCACTTTTGTCCCGAAATTTGACACAGATTCGTTTTTTTGTCTGCAGGCAGTCCCCATATAAACCGACCTCCCGATTAGAGGTCTTGGGCTTATAGAAACCGTAGTTTTTATCCAATTCGCTGAAATTAGAAATCTATAGGTATTTTAGAACCATGAAAAGGTGTGCCGCAAATGGTGAGTATCGGTCCATGTTTTAGTATAACCCCATATAGACCGATTTGCCTATTTTATTTCTTGGGCTTCTAGAATCCGTAGCTTTTATCCAATTTACCTGAAATTTAAAATGTTGAGGTATTTTAAAACCGCAAATATGTGTACCGAAAATGGTGAGTATCGGCCCATGTTTTGATATAGCCCTCATATAGACCAATCTCCCGATTTTACTTCTTGGGATTCTGCAATCAGTAGCTTTTATCCAAAAATACCAAAAATAGGTATGAATCGGTCCACTTTTTGGTATAGCCCCAATATAGGCCGATCTCCCGGTTTTACAGCTTGGGCTTCTTTAAACCATAGTTTTTATCAAATTTGCCTGAAATTGGAAATCTGGAGGGTCTACATTCTGTAGGTTTTTCAGAACCACAATTATGTGTGTTGATTTAACTCCTTGACTTTCAAGAAACCGTAGTTTTCCGATTAGCCTGAAATTTAAAATATACTGGAATTTTAGAACCACAAATTTACTTTTCATCGTCAATTTGTCCATTTTATCTTGAGGGTATAGAAGGCGCCCTGATCATGAAAATTGCTTGAAACTGAAAGAAAAACATCATTTGAATAATGGGGGTAAAAATCTACAGATTTTAGATTTCAAATCAAGACGTTATTTCATCATTTTCTAGCACACTTACACGAGATGTTTATGGCTCCTCTAAAACTCAAACAAAAATGGTTCTTATAAATCCAGAATCTCATATAGTCTTCATAAGTAGAATCTATAAATGTATCTTCGGGAAGCGTACTGGTTGAACTAATCTGCTCAGGAGAATAGGCTTCACGACGAGTTTTCAAAGTAAACTATTATATTTGATTCATTGTGTTGGGTATTATTTAAGATTCGGCACAACCGAACTTACTGCTGTATATACTTGATTTTTTTCTTCATATTTTCACATTTAAAAGACTTGTTCGTTTTCACAAGTCTTTTAAATAAAAAGTGAAAATAAGAATTAATTTAGTTTTGGGGTTGAGTTTCGCCACTATTTTCCACATTGTTGCTGCAATGTCTCTACACCTTCTTTGTATTGTTGCTTTCTTGTCTTATTGTGGGCTACTGAAGTCCTGAAATTGTCATGAATTGGTTTCAAATCAGAAAATTGTTTGAAACAAAATGGTTTGAAAGAAAACTAAATAACAGGTTGGCTGATAAGTCCCCGGTCTAACAAAGAAAAACACATTTTTTTGTCAAAATTCGTTTTTATTATTCAACATAGTTCCCTTCAAGAGCGATACAACGATTATAACGACCTTCCAATTTTTTGATACCATTTTGGTAATACTCCTTCGGTTTTGTCTCAAAATAGGCCTCAGTTTCGGCGATTACCTCTTCATTGCAGCCAAATTTTTTCCCTGCGAGCATCATTTTGAGGTCTGAGAACAAGAAAAAGTCGCTGGGGCCAGATCTGGAGAATACGGTGGGTGGGGAAGCAATTCGAAGCCCAATTCATGAATTTTTGCCATCGTTCTCAATGACTTGTGGCACGGTGCGTTGTCTTGGTGGAACAACACTTTTTTCTTCTTCATGTGGGGCCGTTTTGTCGCGATTTCGACCTTCAAACGCTCCAATAACGCTATATAATAGTCACTGTTGATGGTTTTTCCCTTCTCAAGATAATCAATAAAAATTATTCCATGCGCATCCCAACAGAGGCCATTACTTTGCCAGCGGACTTTTGAGTCTTTCCACGCTTCGGAGACGGTTTACCGGTCGCTGTCCACTCAGCCGCCTGTCGATTGGACTCAGGAGTGTAGTGATGGAGCCATGTTTCATCCATTGTCACATATTGACGGAAAAACTCGGGTGTATTACGAGTTAACAGCTGCAAACACCGCTCAGAATCATCAACACGTTGTTGTTTTTGGTCAAATGTGAGCTCGCGCGGCACCCATTTTGCACAGAGCTTCCGCATATCCAAATATTGATGAATGATATGACCAAGACGTTCCTTTGATATCTTTAAGGCCTCTGCTATCTCGATCAACTTCATTTTACGGTCATTCAAAATCATTTTGTGGATTTTTTTATGTTTTCGTCGGTAACCACCTCTTTCGGGCGTCCACTGCGTTCACCGTCCTCCGTGCTCATTTCACCACGCTTGAATTTTGCATACCAATCAATTATTGTTGATTTCCTGGGACAGAGTCCGGAAACTCATTATCAAACCAAGTTTTTGCTTCCACCGTATTTTTCCCCTTCAGAAAACAGTATTTTACCAAAACACGAAATTCCTTTTTTCTATTTTTTCATAATAACAAAAGTTGCTTCACAAAGACGCTCTATCTCACAAACTAATTGACTTACAGACGTCAAATTTTGATACGAATCATTTGAAGGTTGGTACTATATAAAAATAATATGTATTTAATACTAGCGACGCCATCTATGTGTCAGACCGGGGACTTATCATCCATCCTGTTATGTATAAGAACTATTGGCTTCTTTGTCTGTACTATTGCTGCAAGATGGTCACAAGAGCAAGTTGCACGCTGAAAAATTCCTGTGTAATGGTCCGTGGCCGAAATGTTAATTTGAGAAAAAAATGTTAAATTTCATTTTTTTTGTTTTGTTATTGTTGGTTTTTTTTTCCTTTAATCATGGTTTTTTTATTTTATTTCAGCTTAAAACCAGACATTGACTAAACTACAGGTGTAGCTTAACCAACAGAGGAAAAGAATGCTGATGAGGAATTGCCACATTCCTCATCAGCATCCTGTACTTGCAGCAAAACTATCAACCAATTATCAGAATAAATTCAGGCAGTTCACTAAACCCTAAAGTAAACCACACTTGAACCTTCCGAAAAAAGGTTTTACATGATAGCCGGCTTATGCCGAAATAAATTAATTTTTTTCTCAAATTAACATAGAAAATCATTAGAAAAAATCTGCCACAAACTGCAATCTGTATTTGCTATTACATAAAAAAATTTAAATGTTTATCTTTTAATTTGTCACCCAAAGTACAAGAATTATTTTTAAGCTAGTTAATGCGGTCAACAAACTTTTCGTTTGCTGTTATGCCTTAATTTGATATCCCAGCAAGTACAAGACATATTCTTTATAGAGTGAAACCTCTTAGAAGGGGACACCCACGATAGCCTAAATTTTGTTCACATTTGGTTAATATAGCGAGCGTCTCATGACAATTGTTCACATTGTTGAGAGGTGTCCGGAATTCAAATGGCCGAAGTTTGGGAGGTTTCATTGTATATTTCTTTTGTTGTGTTACAATAGCTGCTAGATGCTATTTTTTTTTTTTTTGCTTCAGCCAAACTAAACCCTGTTTCAGGGAAATCAGACTTAAAAATAGCTCACAAGTTTGTTATTTTGGCAAACAATGACTGCTCTCCATTTATAAAAACAAATCTTTTCTGTTTTCGCAGTTTTCTCTGTTGTTTCCTCTGGCAAATTTCTTTGGGTGTAACATTTTTTACAATAGTCAAAAAAAAAAAAAAACTCGGTCAAACTACATTTTTCTTTTTTAGAAATAAAGGTTCACACAAAATTTAGTTTATTCATTTTTGTTTAAATTTTATTCAAATAAAATTTCATATTGTTTAATATTTACAGTAGTGTTTTATATTTTGCAAATATGCATCGCTTTTTATATAAATATTTGTTGTTATACAAAAGTCGTTGCTTAATTATAAAATCTTTAGTTTTTTTTTTTTTTGCAAATACTTTCAGTTTTTTGTTTTTATTAAGTAATTTACTAGAATTTTAAAAGTAGTATTAACAGTAGTGTATTTTAGTTTTACTTACTATTATAAATTACTATATATAATATTAATATATTGCTTTTTGCTCTTAATAATTATGGAAATTAAAAACAAAAAAATAATAATAATAAAAATTAAATGTAGAGAAATGTCGAAAAAATAGGAAAAAATCTAGAGTATAAATTGGAATTTCGAGCATCGTAATTAGATTGATACTATCCGCAAGTTTTAAAAATATTTAGTGTGTTAAGTTTTGTTGTGCTTAATAAACAAAAAAATAATAATAAGTAGTTTCTTTATAACAAAACAGAAAAATGTTAAAAGATTTACAATGCATATTGTTTTCGATATTGTTCTGTATGCCCAGCTGGGCCATATGAGCCAATGAAAAACATGGTCGACATTTACAAATTTTTTCGATAAAGGGGTGTATGCGTATTTAGCGAAAATATTGCTAACAAATGAATTGCTAAGAAATTAACGGCTATTCATGCAAACGAAATTTTTCGCCAGTAATAATTTGTATGTATTTATGGTGGATAGCAGAAATTTCGCTAGAAATGCCTAACTAAGCTTTACAGTGATGGAACATCCAAAAGTCTTATCCAAATTTTTTTTTTTGGTATGAAATGTTTGTTTAAAAATAAACCAATAATTCAGCAATGCAGGTTAAAATTTTTGTTTTAAGAATTTCCAAAATCAGAAAAGATTACAAGATTTACAATCATAATAAATTATGAAAATATATATAGAAAAATAGGTGCTATGAGTAAAGGAAATATTTAGTAGCTTTGAACGAAAAAATCAAAAACCAAAAGTAGCTAAGGAATTGTAGAGAGACTTTTAAAGGAAAGGGTTTTTGGACGTCTTTATAAATGCAGAATATGTAAAGCCCGATTGGGTGGAGTATATGGAATTCAGAGTATATATATTTTTTAGTTTTAAATAAAAATATATTTAAAAAAAATGTTTCCCATACATTTAGTTATGATACCAGTAGTCTAGTACCTTGAGCTCTATTACAAAAAAAAAACTCGAAGTACATTGAAGTGTCAGGCATATTTTGGTTAGAGTTGACCTAAAAGAAAATATTTAAATTGCTTATTTCATTATACCTCTTTCACATTACATTTCCAAACTTCATTCTAATTCGACTTTAATTTTTATTTGCCTTATAAAAAGGGATATCAAATCCTCTTTTAATAGAAAGGACCATTAGATAAATTTGGATGAAATTTTCCGCATTCAGAACCACCTTTCATAGTTCCATCATGTAATTACTTTTATTTTTTCATTCATTGACTCATATTGTTGAGCATAATTTCTGTCTATGGTAATTAATTATGATAGATTTTTTTTATAGAAATTTTAACTGAATGACCTAAAATAATTTTCTAAGTGGATGATTTATTAAGGTTATGTAGTTATGTAAACAAACAGAAACAAATTGGTATGTGGAATATCCACAAAAACTTAATGCAAGTTTTAAAATCTATTTTTCCCAATTTTTTGTTTTTTTTTTTTTGTTTTTACGAAATGGACCAGTTACATATGTATAAATTTACGCATATCAGTTATTGAAGTTAATGATGATATATGCATTACTTTTCAATTTTGTATGTTATGTTTTTTTTTAAGGTGTACAATAAAAAGTGTTTGTTTTTTTTATACTACTTATATGTTATAAATAAAGGGTTATTAGAGTTTTAAGTTGTCAAGCAACTTTGGTAATTTTCTTAGAACTAAAATAATGTTATACAAAATATATATTTGAAAACTTTGCTAATAACTAAGAAAAGGAAAGCTATGCTTAAGCCATATCAATATGAAAATTTCAGCATAAAATGTATTCTCATTCAACCAAATCACAGGATTACTCTACCTTAGTGATTTAATTTCTGTTTTATGTGTGTGTGTGTGTTTTTTTCTAATAATTATAATTTACGTAGAAAGTACTAATATTAACAGATTCTCAATTATATGTACACATTTTTTGTTATTATGTCAAACTAAATGTATTTGTATTTTCGGGAAGGAAGAATTAAACAGCACCATTTCGAAAGGATAGACCTGAAATTAAAATAAAAAAAAACAGTTTAGTTAAGTTTAGGACTGGTCATAATCCATGGAAAATGCGATTTTAAAGTTAAGGTAAGGTTACAATGTGCAAATATATAATACAAATAGCGTTACCGGTGAGAATTTCTAAAAAGTGGTCCAAAAAAGTGTCACTTTCAATAGAAAATGGCACACTAATTTTAAAAAGTAGCAATTTTTCGAAAAAATTTGTAATTTTTTCTATGAAATTATGAAGTTTCATTTTTAAATAGATCTTAACCAAAGCAACTTTTTTCTGGTTAGCTCTTACAAATTTTACATCCTGTGCTAAGAGAAGACAATCCATTTAAGTTAGTAATAATAGTCTCAATTAAGAGGATTCTAACTTCTGAAGTACAAATTTCGTTAAAGTCGAAATTCCTGTTTTTCTAATTGTTCATATTAGAAAAATTCAACTTTTTCCAGTACGAAATTGTGAAAATTTAAACCTTGAACAATCAGATACCGGATATATTGATTTATAAATAATGACCTTATATTTTTACTTACCACTCCTACAAGTTTTTTTAGGTCTCTGCATAAATATTCTCGAATTACCGCTTTGACATGTGTGTCAAAAGTGATGAACCAGCATGTCCGGAATTAATGGCTATAACATCAGTTATATTAGCTATATTGGAATTAATATGTTGTGGATAATATAGAGTAGGCGGTGGGTGGTGGTGGTGATGTTGTGATGTATGATGATAACTATGCATATAGGTTAGGGAATTCGAAGGTGTAGCGGTGTGTTGATGACCTGCCACAATAGATGGCGTTGACATAGTGGATGTTATTGACGATGTCATTTGTAATGAAGAAGTATTAGATTTTGATGGCTGTGTTAGTTGATTTTCCGCCGTAGACTCTGTTAGATGTGTTTGTGGTTGATATGTTGTTCCATACGGACCACATTCATTTGCGGCCCCACCCCTTCTTGTAGAGCTGCTCTATAATCCAGATATAACAACTTCATGTTGGGCATCATCCATATCAGGCATTTCCCTTTTGTGATGTATCATTTGATCCGGATCATGGAGATTTTGCTGTTGATTGCCTGAATCTGATTTATAGTTCATCATATGATCTGTGTCGTGTTGATTTTGTTGCTGAGAACCTGGTGTCTGAGCTGGTTGTCTGGGTGCTGTTTGACCATATTTTTCGTGAATTCCTCTATGCCGTTTTAAAGCAAACCGATCGGCGAATGCAGCCGAACATATATCACACTTAAATGGCTTTTCCCCAGAATGGACTTTGGCATGATTCTTAAGATGGGCTGCCTGTGAGAAGGCCGAACCACAGATATCGCATTTGTAAGGTTTCTCACCAGTGTGTATACGACGATGATTCCACAGTGTAGCGTGACGGGCAAATCCTTTATCGCAAACCTCGCATACATAGGGTCTTTCACCGCTGTGGGTACGTTCATGATTTTTCAAATGAGGCGACTGCGAGAATTGCATGCCACAAGTTAGACATCTGGAAAAATATTCAATATTAGAAGTCAGTCAATACACAAGAATGAAATTTTTGCAGCTCACTTGTATGGCTTCTCGCCCGTGTGAATACGAGCATGGTTTTTCAAATACACCGCCTTGGCAAAGGCCAAACCACAAATGGTACATTTGTAATTCTTTTCGCCACTGTGAAGTTTCTTATGGGACCAAAGGCTTGAATACCTTGAGAAAGTTCCTCCGCAGATATTGCAAGTGAAGGGTTTGGCATTCCTGTAAAAACGAAAATTAGAAAAGTGGAGATTAGGACATTTCATTCATATGAATGATCGTTTTCGGGGGGATGGAGTCCCCCAAATATATACTTTTCTTACTCTGTCTTTATTGAGGCCACTGCCTGTGTATTCTGTTGTTTGGATGCTGGAGCTCCAGAGCCTACATATACCATGCCAGAACCATTGCACTTGTTGCATTTTGTTACTTTGGCTGAGGAACATTTCTTTCGCGGCGAGCAACTTGCTTCTCTCTTTACAGTCGTAGTTGAGGAGTGGGAATTATTATTAGGGGCGGGCTGTTGTGTTGTTACCACTTGAATCTGTTGCTGACCCTGGGCATTTGTCGATATAATTTGTACAGGTTGTTGAATCATTGTCGTTCCACCACCACCGCCTCCTCCACTTAAAGAATCCATTGATGACTCTGAATTGCCACTACCCATTTCATTCATTTCGAATTTAATTTCACCATCGGGAGCTACAAAAATCTGTGTGGGCTGTACTTGTTGAGCTGCTAGAACTGCTTGTTGGGCTTGTTCGGCTTGGATACAACTATCGCAACGGGTTGCCTTGGATCCTTTACGTTTGATGGGTTGAATTATTTGATTTCCACAACTGGTACATTTGCTCTGTTCATATTTAAGAGGTTTTCCAACCGAATTCTGTGTCAATACATTATTCTGTTGTTGTTGTTGTCCCTGTTGTTGTTGAGTTTGTTGATTCATTGGCGAAATTGATTGATTGGTGAAATTTGACGTAATATTTTGTATATTTTTATTTTGTTGTTGCTGCTGCTGAAATATATAAAAGTAATTTAAATTAATAATTTTAAATTAAATTTAAGTTTTCTTTTTCAATTTAACGCAGACGACATAGAATCAGCTTTATGCATGATTGTATAAACTGCTGTGTTTTATAGCAGACATAATGCGTTACTAAATCACGATCAACTTCTGATGTGATATTCATAGAAAAATTTACATTTTTTGAGATAAATGTTGATTCGATAACAAGGAAAAACGTATCTCGCTAGTAATTAAAAGCAATATCAGCCAAATGACCATCACGATAACGCTTACGCGGCTATACCGTTTCCATGAAATTTTGCAAAACCAAATCACAAAGTTATTGTCCTATGTCCTAGCCTCACTAAGTCTACCTTTGTAAACTTGAATCGGAGCTGGACTGTTGCACATAGCACAAAATGTTTGTTGCCAGTAAACGTTGTCCTGATCGAAACCATCCATTTCATTTTATCATAAGAGATGATAAATCAACCTAATTTTTAGTAAAAGAGTCATCACTCCACTGGACCATAAACACGATTGCCACAGTTGGATAGAATTTTACCAAAAAAGGTAGATTTTTTAATGTTTGGTAGATTGGTAGATTTTGCAAAATATTCCTCTCCAACTAAGAGGTATTTCGATTTTCCATAAAATGTTAGGAATATCTAAAATTTTGAGAAAATTTTCTATAGAAATAAAATTTTGACAATTTTTTTTATAAAAATAAAAATTTGAAAAATTTTTCTATAGAAATAAAATTTAAAAAAAAAATTCTTTAGTCAATGCATGGTTTTAAGCAGAAATCAAAAACAACAATAAAGATTGAAGTGTAAACTCAACTATAACAAACAAAACGAATGAAGATAGAGGAAGCACGCTCAAAAACAAACCCAACCAACTGCACTCAAATCGATGATTTGACTTTAGCAAAGGAAAAGAGATATGCTTGCAAATTTGTTTAGGCAATAGCCGACTATCAAAAACCTTTTTTCGGGAGGTTCAAGTGTAGTTCACTTTGGGTTAATGAATTACACGAATTTATTCTGATAATTGGTTGATAGTTTTGCTACAAGTAGAGGATGCTGATGAGGAATGTGCTAATTCCGAAACAGCTTAGCGAAAAACTAAAAATAACGGGATATCTCAAAAACAGTTCCATAAAAATTTTTTAAATATATTTTTCAAAAAATCAAAAGGCACATCTCATCAAATGTACATGAAATTTTATTTTGTAAACTAGTGTTATTGATTTGTTTTAATATTTATTTCCAATATTTCGGTTAGTGCCACTAACCATCTGACAAAATTTTCTACAGATATAAAATTATTTACAGAAATAAAATTTTGGGAAAATTTTCTATAGAAATGAAGTTCTGTGAAAATTGTCTATAGAAATAAAATTTTGACAAAATTTTCTATAGAAATAATATTTTGAGAAAATTTTCTATAAAAATAAAGTTTTGGGAAAGTTGTCTATGGAAAAAAAATTTGACAAAATATTCTATAAAAATAAAAATTTGAGAAAATCTTTTGTAGAAATAAAAATTTTTATAGAAATAAAATGTTTAGAAAATTTTCTATAACAATAAAGTTTTGGGAAAATTATCTATAGAAATAAAATTTTGAGAAAATTTTCTACAGATAAAAAATTTTGACAAAATTTTCTATAGTAATAAAATTTTGAGAAAATCTTCTAAAATTTGGACAAAATTCAATGGAGAGATCAAAATATATAATAAACTTCTAAAATACTAACCACAAAAATTAACAAAAACTTTAAAACAAGATTTTTTTTAAATTTGGTAATATTTTCTTTAACCGTGACCATAAACCGCAGCAAACAACTACACTTTGAGGACTCTTGGGATTTCTGAGACCTAGATGCTTCCGCAAGAATTCCTCAAGTTTTATTGTGAATTTGTAATAATTTCAATGCATTATTGAATCTTGTATGGATCCAGTTTTAGTAACTTTATAGAAACGTGATACTAAAGTGATACGTATCAAAATAAAGGGTGATTCAAAATAAAACCTCTTGTTGGAAATCCCTTTATCTTACAAATGAGTGTTTCACAATTTAATGATTCGGCAACAATAAAGTACATTTTTCGTATAAACGAGTCTGAACCACGCATCACACATATTCATCAAGCCAGGGGGAAGACACCGGCTTGATACATATGCAATGGTAGCATGTCCGCCAAACACCGAAAAGTTTTTCAGCTGGGGATTATCCACTTTCAGTAATGCTGGTGGTATTTCTGGGTATTTCAAAGCTTCTCTAAGTGGTTTCACAGCAATGTGAAGAGCCGTTTGGACTATAGCCAAGTCCAAAAGGAGGTCCCTTGTCATTGAGCATAACATAGAATCGGGTAGCACTTAGGGATAAGAGAGAAGAAGTTCAACACTGTGGTATGACAATGGACAGAATAGTCTAAGTGAGCCTGATATATCGGGCTGTCATCTAACCTAACCATAATCCCCCTCTCAGTAATGCCATGACATTTCCGATTTTTTCAAAGCGTCTCTAAGTGGTGAAATGCTGTGCGAACGCGGCTATAACAAGCAGGTATAACAATGGACTGAATATTATAAGTGTGCCTATTAAGGGCAGCCAAATCTAACCTAAGCTAACATCTATTGCCCACTTCTGTTCAATCCAAATGAGAGAAACACGAAGTATGCATTGCAGTCACCAATAATAACTAATCTATGACCCTAACATTTAAGTTAATTCAATGTTTTTTGTTCTATTCCATCATTACTTACTTCGTGCCGTTGTTCCTGTGTTTGCTGTTGTAATACTGGATTTGCTGGTTCTAATGCCTCAGTAGCGACTATTTGTATCTGACCCATTTGTCCATTTTCTGTAATTATATTTTGGGTCTGTACCAAACCTTGGGCATTGACCAATTGAATAGTTTCCTGTTGTGGCTGATGTTGTTCAGTACCATCTTGTGTATGTGTCCTTTTATGATGATTCAGTAAGGCCAAGTGGGAAAACATTAGACCACAAACATCACATTTAAAACTAATGTTTGATATGGTATTTTGTATGGGTGAAATGGTTTGCAAAGACTATGTGGACGAAAGAAAAAAAAATAGAGTTCTTATGAAATTATTTAATGTAACAATGTGGACAGTGTTGCCAGTACTTTTTAGATCTACGATGCTTTCGTCCTCAAATATCCCCAATTGATTTTAGTTAATTTATGGACTGGAATATGTTAAGACTTTAAGCCGCATTTTATTATCTAAAGCAAAAAGTTTAAAAAGTTATTTTCTTAAAAAAAATATTTTGTTGTCATACTTCGTATGAGAAAGAGGCATAAAAATACAAAAAATTTCGCCACGACCTTGCAGGTGCATGCAGTGTCAGAAGAATATTTCATAGTGTGACAAAGAAAATAACAATCCGCAGTTTGGAGGGTAAAAACACTACCATACGTATGCGGTTCATTTTTTCATAAGGAGAAGCTAAGTTATTTAAACCCTTTTTTGAGAAGAAGAAAAAAATATTTATTTTCTGCGTTATTATAATCTTCCTAAATTTGATTTAACCAGGTTTCCCTATGCCGAGGACCTTTCGATTGGCCAAAATGTAAATTCCTGTGATTTTTGTATATAAATTCAGCTATTTAGTATTTTAGTCAATGGAAAGAATTACCGCGACTTAAAAGAAACTTGGCTGTTAGTTATACTGAATAAATTTCTAATAAATCCCAAGAAATCCCCAAAATTCGCCATCGAATCCTTAAATCCTCAACTCAAAAATTGTGTCCCCAATCTGGCGAAAAATCCCCCATTTGGGTAAAAATTCCCAATACTAGCAACACTGCGTTTAGATGTCACTTTGCTAAGACAAAAATTGGCATGTCGCTAAAAAATTATGTCTTAGCTTTTTTTGCAAATACTTTGGGGAAACTTACAGTAGCTAAAGGTTTATTTTGATTGACAATCTGCAGCCTTCCTTGTGGATCGAGAGTGGCTATACCAATGGTACCGCCTTGATTTAGTTGATTCAATTGCATGCCATTGACCAAAGCATAATTATATCCACCCACTGGTTGAGCAATATAGCAGGTTTTGTTATCCTCGGTGGTTAGTTGTGCCAAATTTACGGTGGTGCCATTTCCCTAATGAAATAAAAAAAAAAACAACAATAGCCATTTAATTGTAATTATTACTTTTTTAAGTCTACTTACATTTGTTGTAGTATAATAAAATGTGGGTTGCTCCTTATGTCCTTCAATTTTTGGCTGTTTCAATATGGTCCCATCGGCTGTTTGATATTGTATTGCAGTGGGTTGCACATTTGCTCCTAGAGCATTTGTAAAAATGATATTTTTTGTAAGATCTTCCATTATTTGAAGAACCTATTGCTTGGCAAATCTGTTTTGACGAAATTATAAAAAAATCAAAATTATAATTGTGATGAAACGTTTGTACTAAGATCAAATGTATTCCAAGGATTTTTAGAAAAATAACTACCCCACTATTTAGACGTATAGCAAGGAGAACATATACTTCAGGAAAGCAACTTCATCGAAAGGATTATGGGCGTCACATAATAGACTATACAATATCTTAGCTCCACGATGGTAGTGTTGGGTATATCTTTAAGTTAGGTATAATGATAGCCCGTTATTTTAAGCTCACCAATCATTCCATTGTGATACCACAAATGGTGAAATTCTATCTTATCTTATGAGGGCTGCCTATGTTAAGCTCACTAAGGGACCTCCTTCTTATAGCCAAATTCGAACGGCCACTTAGAGAAGCTTCAAACACTCAGAAACGTCACCAGTATTACTGACAGGGATTAAACCACCGCTGAAAAAAACTTTTTGGTGTTCGGCCGAAATTGGGATTGAGCCACCAATCTTTGTATGCAAGCGGGCACTCCATATAAAAACGAAAATGCTACTCATTATATGTGGCTATTTGGAACAAATCTACTTTAGCACAAGTTGTTAAAATTAAACCAATTTTTTTTGGAATGTAGGAGAGGGGATTTCAAATCGAATATGTGAAGTATAAAATTTGGCGGAAAAGCCTAGTTTTCGAGATATCGACATCTGAAAATCGGTATTTTCCTTTATATTTTTCTTAATTCTGACAGCAATTTTTCATGAAATGAATAAAATTCCGTTTTTTGTGTATTTGGTAAAAATAGTACATTTTAAGCAGGAAAATATTAAGTAAAAATTTTGTCGGAAGAGCGTAGTTTTCGAGATACCGACCCTTAAAAATTGGCTATAGGGGGATTTGACACTTTCTCCTATGGACAGGGTCCGAAGTGGGCTAACGCGAACCCAAAGAGGATAAGTAGCCGGGTTTTGAGACTTCCTCCTATGGACAGAATCCAAAGTGGGCTAACGCGAACCCAGGACCTCTCCGGGTCCATGTTATTCTAAATATATTACTTTTAGGATGATTATGTGCGATGGATACTAAATCCAATATACGTGCCAATGAAACCTTTAGGGGCCCGTAACTCCGAAAATAGGTCTTTCCGCCAAAAAGTGGTATATTACATTTTGTGTTTAGAATCGAAAAGTATACACGCTGACCAAAAATTGGACCAATCGGACCACTTGTACTAAAGTAGATTTAAGCCGCCCTATTTATGGTTCTAAACCAAGACTGAATTCTTCAAGATTAAATATTTTTTTATTGGGTTGGGTAGTTGTTGTGCGAAATGAATAAATTCAGAACCCGTAATAGGCCATACCGACACAAAATAGTGACTTGGCTTGCATGCATATCGAAAAATCTCTGTCCGGCCATAAATAGAGCAGCTTGTGATTGTTAGCCCAAATGACAATGAAGTCCACCCACAGTTTATCTGGTAAACATTATCCACACATATGTAATCGTATTAAACTTTGATATAACAAACACATTGGACATTTGTTGAAGTCTAAAAATTATAAAAATCCTTAAAAATTCCACAACAGAAAATCAATTTAATGTAATTCATTGCAATTCACAAAATGTAAACAAAAAAATAGCAACAGTGTGGCAACATTGCCCACTTTAGCCAATATAAAACAGAATGACAGCAATCGCCCAACATAGAAAGGGACAGATATACATATTAATGAAATACGAATGAGTGAAAAGAAAGAATTGGGGAAAATGGTACGAATGAAACCGAACGCATATGAAAATGAAGGAGACGAACAACTAAAAAAGCACGAACAGAGACACAAAATCATTAAAACGAGAACGATGAAAATTGAAAAAATAAAATATAAAAAACCATTGTTTTGGATATTATCGAGATTAATGGAGGGAAAACTATCAAAGAACATATAGAACAGAAGCATAGAATTTAGCGCTATGTAACACTAAAACATCCGTGCAGCGACACTCACACTATATGATCAAATTATTACCTTTGGTTTACGCAAGCACTTAGCCCAAATTCTTCCAGACCACCAAATAATTTATAGGATTTTTTTAGTCCGGCGCTATTTATAATAATCAACTTGCTACACTATTGTTTTGAAGTAATTTTTATTGTTGTTTTCAATGTTAGCGGTTTATTATTGTTTTTTCTTTTTCTAACAAATTAAATTTGAAAAATAAAACGAGATGCACGACGACCGAATCTTTTCGCCAGAGTGAAAAATAGATTTTCTATCCTCACCACCTCTTTTTCACACACTCACGCACAAACACTAGTCGTTCTTCGTATTTTTTTTCGTCGCACACTCGTTACGATATTCACATATACCAGCCAGACAGAGAAAACCATATGGCGCAATGGCGTGGGTACTATTTTTCCAATCTTGTTTTAAATATTTTTATATATGTTTCGTTTTTTTTACATTTTGCTATTATGTTTAATTTTCTTACACATAGTTAACTAAACTAGAACATTCGATTTTAATTTCATTTCCCGATCGGATAAAATGAGAACCTATTGTTTCACTCAAAATAACTAGCTTTCACTCTACCACAGTAAAAATGAGACTGAACGAGACATTTGCACTGTTTCGTTGAATGCATGGTAACGAATCAATAGCATCCCTTAAAGGATAAGGGAGAATGCATATACAACAGAAGTTTTAAATAGCAATTTACTTCAGTGTGAAAGAGATAGCTGTGGTTATAATAAATTGTTTGACTAATTAATTGGTTTGTTCTTTTATGGGCCCATCAGACGAACATCACATATTGCATGATACTTTGGAGGGGGTAGTCAATCATAAAAATGGCATTGGGTCTATTTCAATATTTCTCTGCAAGGCATATTAATTAAAGGTAAAGTCACGAGCAAACGTGTGTACACCCCATGATATTTAGAAAGTCAAACTAAAATGGCAGGTCACTTAAGTTGACATTTTGTGTATGTGTAGTGTTGTTGTATTGTAATATTTATGTACACAAAGAATGTAAACAAACATACTAAACGTAAACAAAGCCTTTGACAAGATGAATGTCGATAGTAGTCACCTGATTGCATGACTTTACCTCTTTAATATGCCTTGATTTCTCTGAGCTATAGGCCGGTATGCAAGGCATATTAAAGGCCGGTACTATGTTCATTCTTGCGAAAAATTTTTATGGAAACCATTATTTCGCACATAGAAAACGGCGTTTTATTTTACAGGGAGCGATATTGGATTAAGTTGGTGGTTGTTGCTTGTTTTTAAAATATAACATTTTATTTTTCCTTGGGCAATTGATCTGCTATTCCTTTGATCCTTTGTATAGTTTCGGAACAAAAATATGGTCCGTGTTTGATTTAAAGGGTGATTTGTTAAGAGCTTGATAACTTTTTTTTAAAAAAAAACGCATAAAATTTGCAAAATCTCATCGGTTCTTTATTTGAAACGTTAGATTGGTCCATGACATTTACTTTTTGAAGATAATTTCATTTAAATGTTGACCGCGGCTGCGTCTTAGGTGGTCCATTCGGAAAGTCCAATTATGGGCAACTTTTTCGAGCATTTCGGCCGGAATAGCCCGAATTTCTTCGGAAATGTTGTTTTCCAAAGCTGGAATAGTTGCTGGCTTATTTCTGTAGACTTTAGACTTGACGTAGCCCCACAAAAAATAGTCTAAAGGCGTCAAATCGCATGATCTTGGTGGCCAACTTACCGGTCCATTTCTTGAGATGAATTGTTCTCCGAAGTTTTCCCTCAAAATGGCCATAGAATCGCGAGCTGTGTGGCATGTAGCGCCATCTTGTTGAAACCACATGTCAACCAAGTTCAGTTCTTCCATTTTTGGCAACAAAAAGTTTGTTAGCATCGAACGATAGCGATCGCCATTCACCGTAACGTTGCGTCCAACAGCATCTTTGAAAAAATACGGTCCAATGATTCCACCAGCGTACAAACCACACCAAACAGTGCATTTTTCGGGATGCATGGGCAGTTCTTGAACGGCTTCTGGTTGCTCTTCACTCCAAATGCGGCAATTTTGCTTATTTACGTAGCCATTCAACCAGAAATGAGCCTCATCGCTGAACAAAATTTGTCGATAAAAAAGCGGATTTTCTGCCAACTTTTCTAGGGCCCATTCACTGAAAATTCGACGTTGTGGCAGATCGTTCGGCTATTCATGATGAAATGTCAAAGCATACTGAGCATCTTTCTCTTTGACACCATGTCTGAAATCCCACGTGATCTGTCAAATACTAATGCATGAAAATCCTAACCTCAAAAGAATCACCCTTTATAAACCCGCACAAATAGTTTTTAATAAATAAATTATTTCTTAATTCACATTGCAAATGGCGCCGTGCTATAAACGTCAGTTTTTCAACACGAAAAAACAAAGTATCACAAATGGAAAAAAATTCGCAAATTTTTCCCATTTTTTGGTTTTGTATAGAGTTTCAACGCGAAAACCGAATAGAGTACCGGCCTTTAGTTTGACTTTCTAAATATCATGGGGTGTACACACGTTTGCTCGTGACTTTACCTTTAATTAATATGCCTTGGCCGGTATGCATCTCTCGCGAAATTTTCGGTAGCAAAAATTTATTTAAGTCTACAACAAAAAACGGGTTGTGTATAGCTAAACGCTTTTAAAAATTGTTAATATTTGTCCCAAATATTCCTCAAATAAATTGTGGATTATTAACAGACCTCTTAAAACTTTTACACACACAATGATTGTAATAAATTAAATGTTTGCTGCCATGAGTTGTCAACATCTCTCCAAAACATACTTTTGACAACCCTGTTATGAACAAAAATTTTCATTAGAGGTGCGTACCAGCTTAAAGGCCGGTACTATGTTCATTCTTGCGAAAAATTTTTATGGAAACCATTATTTCGCACATAGAAAGCGGCGTTTTTTTAGGTAGCTTGGAGCGCTATTTTACAGGGAGCGATATTGGATTAATTTGGTGGTTGTTGCTTGTTTTAAGGCCGGTACTATGTTCATTCTTGCGAAAAATTTTTATGGAAACCATTATTTCGCACATAGAAAGCGGCGTTTTTTAGGTAGCTTGGAGCGCTATTTTACAGGGAGCGATATTGGATTAAGTTGGTGGTTGTTGCTTGTTTTTACAAAATAACATTTTATTTTTCCTTGGGCAATTGATCTGCTATTCCTTTGATCCTTTGTATAGTTTCAGAACAAAAATATGGTCCGTGTTTGATTTATAAACCCGCACAAATAGTTTTTAATAAATAAATTATTTCTTAATTCACATTGCAAATGGCGCCGTGCTATAAACGTCAGTTTTTCAACACGAAAAAACAAAGTATCACAAATGGAAAAAAATTCGCAAATTTTTCCCATTTTTTGGTTTTGTATGGAGTTTCAACGCGAAAACCGAACAGAGTACCGGCCTTTACAAAATAACATTTTATTTTTCCTTGGGCAATTGATCTGCTATTCCTTTGATCCTTTGTATAGTTTCGGAACAAAAATATGGTCCGTGTTTGATTTATAAACCCGCACAAATAGTTTTTAATAAATAAATTATTTCTTAATTCACATTGCAAATGGCGCCGTGCTATAAACGTCAGTTTTTCAACACGAAAAAACAAAGTATCACAAATGGAAAAAATTTCGCAAATTTTTCGCATTTTTTGGTTTTGTATGGAGTTTCAACGCGAAAACCGAACAGAGTACCGGCCTTAAGGCCGATATGCACCTCTCGCGAAATTTTCGGTAGCAAAAATTTATTTAAGTGTACAATAAAAAACGGGTTGTGTATAGCGTGTAGAGAAGCATAGTGCACACAAATTTTAAACCAGCTAATCGCTTTTAAAAATTGTTCCAAATATTCCTCAAATAAAATGTTGATTATTTACAGACCTCTTAAAACTTTTACAGACACAACGATTGTAATAAATTAAATGTTTGTTGCCATGAGTAGTCAACATCTCTCCAAAATATGCTTTTGACAACCCTATTATGAACAACAATTTTCATTAGAGGTGCGTACCAGTAACAATTAAAGGCCGGTATGCACCTCTAGCGAAATTTTCGGTAGCAAAAATTTATTTAAGTCTACAACAAAAAAAAAAAAACAGGGCTGTGTACACAAATTTTAAACCAGCTAATCGCTTTTAAAAATTGTTAATATATGTTCCAAATATTCCTCAAATAAATTGTTTATTATTTACAGACGTTTTAAAACTTTTACGCACACAATTATTGTAATAAATTACATGTTTGCTGCCAAAATATGCTTTTGACAACCCTGTTATTTTCATTAGAGGTGCGTACCAGCTTACGAAATTGAACGCTACCGAAAATTTCGTTAGCATAAATAGCAATGCATTTCTTATGGGAATGACATTTTTCGCTAGAGGTGCATACCAGCCTCAACAATTTTCATTAGATGTGCGTACCAGCTTACGAAATTGAACGCTACCGAAAATTTCGTTAGCATAAATGGCAATGCATTTCTTATGGGAAGGACATTTTTCGCAAGAGGTGCATACCGGCCTAGAGGTGCGTACCAGCTTACGAAATTGAACGTTACCGAAAAATTCGTTAGCATAAATAGCAATCAATTTCTTATGGGAACGAAATTTTTCGATAGAGGTGCATACCGGCCTTATTCAGGAAATCGTTGCTTCGGGCCTGGTCGAAACAGAAACCCCTACTATGGTGAGAAAAATTTGATAATTTGCTCCCAAAAAAAAAAAAAATTAATTTGTTAAATTTGTGGCTTTTTAGATTTATTTATTAATAAATATAAATAATAATATTAATAAATTGGAGTTATAGGCTCCAATATGGTTGGATGGACAACCGTTTCGGAATTACCACATTCCTTATCAACATCCTCTGCTTGCAGCAAAAGGTATACTATAAAAAGCACAATTTCATGAGAAATCAAAGTAAAGGATAAGGTTCACCTTTGAGCAAGGAGTTCATGTGAAATGGACCAAGAAAATGAATATACGTCTCATGTCAATTTTCAATGATTTTGTTTATTCCCAACAAACACAAGGATGAGCATTTTTCGTAGGTAACGCCATATCAATTTGATAGTGAATCCCACCTTCAACATTAGTTCAAATGGCCTTGCATATTGATTGCCTTAAACAAATTTTCCAATGGGTTTGAAACATTAAAATTAAATTTAGTTTGAAAAGTTGTTGCTACTATGTTGAGAAATTGTTACTAACGTGTTGAATTCTACTGTTGAGGGTAATGTCTGTTTTTGTTGAGAACGCGATTTTCTCAACAATTTCTCAAATTGAATTGTAAGCTAATTCTTTGAAAAAATGTTTGAAAGCGTATTGAATATAAGCATTTCTCCAATGCTTGTGTTTATTGGGTTTGCAGTAATAGACCAAGAAATGTATAGACGTCTCATGTCAATTCACAATGATTTTGCTTATTTGTAGTGCGCAGTCATCGCACCATAAGGTGGGTATTAAGTTCGAGTTTAGCCGCTAAAACCGTCATTTTTACACGATTACTTTTCTTTGATAATCTATTTTAAGGAATACAAACTTTGTGAAAATTTGCTTTGGGATATTCCCCATCAAGTTATAATGAAATCTGCAACTAATATGTATAATTTTATAACTTTTTTACTGATTTAGTTTTCACTTTAGTGAAAATTAGCGGCTAAACTCGAACTTAATACTCACCTATAGACCAAGAAAATATGAAGACATACTTTGACAATTCACCATGCTTTTGTTTATTGCAGTACGCAGTCATTCCACTCAATTGCGCAGTCAAGTGACTCAATTTCTTACAATATTTGGCGTTTCATCAACAGAACAAAGGAAAGAAAACAAATTAAAGTCAGATTAAAAAATCACTCATTTGCAGATGAAAAAGTGCCATCTACAGTGTGCAGACAAACTACAGCGCTGTGAATTCACTTGAGATGTCTATACCTTCCTCGGTCTATGGTAATAGTCATGTAGCAAAGACACTGCAAATGGTTCTTGTATACACTAACGGATAAATTCATCTTCAATAATGGATAAATTTATCTCCATATAAAACCATAAGTAAAAATAAATTTTAAATCAATATTAAGGTTGAGTTACATACCATGCGTTAATGCGTCCGTTTATTGAAGAGTTGAATTTTTTCTTTGAAAGCAAGAGTTTTGTTAGAGTACTTCAAACTGAAAAATATCAACCCTTCCATCAACGCACGGATTAACCATTGATATATAACTCAACCTTTAGGCTGGTTTTGTTTAATACTTGATACCCAAGCATGGTTGCCATTCGATCCAAAAATAATTTACCAAAATTTGAAGAAAATTTTACCAAACAAACTATCAAATAAAAAAAATCTTATTTTGCAGTTTTTGATTTCTATAGAAAATTTTGTTAAAATTGTATTTCTATAGAAAATCTTGTCAAATTTTTTCTATAGAAAATTTTGTTAAAAATTTTTTCTATCGAAAGTTTTGTCAAAACTTTATTCCAAGACAAAATATTGTCAAAATTTTATTCCTGTAGAAAATTTGTGAAGTACCTCTTAGGTGGAGAGGACTATTTTGCAAAATCTATCTATCAAGAATTGTACAAATCTACCAAACAGTAAAAAATATACCATTTTTGGTAGAATTCTACCAACTGTGGTAACCGTGTACCCAAGCCGTAATGGAGTAAACGAAAAAAAGTAATTTCATGTTATTCCACAAATTAATCCCAAAAAATTGCTATTGTCACATTGTTCCTTAATTAAAAGAAGGGAAACAATTGAAGCATAATGATTTACTAAATTTTTATTTCCCATAAAATAGTTCAGAATTTCTTAGAATTTGTAAATTTTACCATCTTGAACATCGTATATCACTGAAGACATTTTTGTAATTTTGAATTCCATTTTTTTATTCAAACTAAAAAATAACCCAAACTCAAAAAATATTTATGTTTGTTTTAAGAATTCAAGTAATTCATACTTTTCTCTTTTAAATTTGGAGTTTCGCGTACTTAATAGAAGGAAACAAATTTGAATTTATTCGTTTTTTCTGTTTTTTCTTCATCATGTGATAGTAAGTGCTTTGAAAACGTATTACCGAAAACTTTAAATTCCAAACTCAGACTAGATAAATATAAGTTATTTCAAGTAAAAATCATATTAAAAATAAAGTTTTGAAAGACATATCCTGTTTTTTTAACTCTTTTTTGCTTTGTAATCAAGATACAAAAAGACAACAAAGGCAATTTCATTAATTTTGATGAATTTTTCCGAATTATTAAAGCCAAGTTGACCTTGAATAAGGTCAACATTTTCTTTCATATAAAGATTTCCATTTTTATACCCTCTACCATAGGATGGGGGTATATTAACTTTGTCATTCCGTTTGTAACACATCGACATATTGCTCTAAGACCCCATAAAGTGTATATATTCTGGGTCGTGGTGAAATTCTGAGTCGATCTGAGCATGTCCGTCTGTTGAAATCACGCTAACTTCCGAACGAAACAAGCTATCGACTTGGCACAAGTAGTTGTTATTGATGTAGGTCGGATGGTATTGCAAATGGTTAATATCGGTCCACTTTTACGTATAGCCCCCATATAAACGGACCCCCAAATTTGGCTTGCGATTTCTCTAAGAGAAGTAAATTTCATCCGATCCGGCTGAAATTTGGTACATGGTGTTAGTAGTGGTCTCTAACAACCATGCAAAAATTGGTTCACATAGGTCCATAATTACATATAGCCCCCATATAAACCGATCCCCCGATTTGGCTTGCGGAGCCTCTAAGAGAAACAAATTTCATCCGATCCGGCTGAAATTTGGTATATGGTATTAGTATATGGGGGCTATATATAATTATATATAGCCCCCATATAAACCGATCACCAGATTTGACCTCCGGAGCCTCTTGGAAGACCAAAATTCATCTGATTCACTTGAAATTTGGTACGTGATGTTAGTATATGGCCTCAAACACCCATGCAAAAATTGGTTGAAATCCGTCAATAATTATATATAGGAGCCCCTTGGAAGAGCAAAATTCATCCGATTCGGTTGAAATGTGGTACGTGGTGTTAGCATATGGTATCCACCAACCATGAAGGAATTGGTTCATATCATTCCATAATTATATAGCCCCCATATAAACTGATCCCCAGATTTGATCTCCTGTGCCTTTTGGAGAAGCAAAATTCATCCGATCTGGTTGAAATTTGGTACGTGGTGGTAGTATATGATATTTAACAACCATGCCAAAAGTGGTCCATATCAGTCCATAAACATATGTGGCCCCCATATAAACCGATCCCGAGATTTGGTTTTGGAGCCTCTTGGAGGAGCAAATTTCATCCGAGTCAATTGAAATTTGGTACATTGTGCTAGTATATGACCGTTAACAACCATGCCTAACTAGGTCCATATCGATCTATAGTTATATATAGCCCTCAGTTAAATCGATCCCCAATCACACAAAAATTGGTCCATACCAAGTTCATAATTATATATAGCCCCCATATAATCGACCCCCATATTTCAATTCTAGCTCTCTACGTACCGTTCAAAAGTCCATGTTCGATTCGTAATTATTTGTAGACTTACCTATACATAACTTTTTTGTCTAATATATACCACGTATGGACTATTTAACTCACAAGTTAGAAAACGATGTTACGAAGTTTTAATATGCCACAACCCAAGTAATTCGATTGTCGATAACAGTCTTTCGTAGAAGTTTCTACGCAATCCATGGTGGAGGGTACATAAGATTCGGCCTGGCCGAACTTACGGCCGTATATACTTGTTAAGTCTAATTACTTAATTATAAGGACAAAACGACTTCATTGAATAGATATAACAAAGAAAAACACATTTTTTTTTGTCAAAATTCGTTTTTCAACATAGTTTTCTTCAAGAGCGATACAACGATTATAACGACCTTCCAATTTTTTGATACCATTTTGGTAGTACTCCTTCGGCTTTGCCTCAAAATAGGCCTCAGTTTCGGCGATCACCTCTTCATTGCAGCCAAATTTTTTCCCTGCGTGCATCTTTTGAGGTCTGAGAACAAGACAAGTATATACGGCCGTAAGTTCGGCCAGGCCGAAGCTTATGTACCCTCCATCATGGATTGCGTAGAAACTTCTTCTAAACACTGCCCCCCACAATCGAATTACTTAAGTTGCGGTAACGCTTGCCGATGGCAAGGTATCTTAAAACCTCCTAACACCATCTTCTAACTTGTATGTAAGTCCATACGTGGTATATATTAAATCAAAAAAGATCGATCCACTACGTATATAATTCAGTTTGACAAAGTAGACATAAAATTTTGACAAAATTTTCTACAGAAATAAAATTTTAACAAAATTTTCTATAGAAATAAAGTTTTCACAAAATTTTCTATAGAAATAAAAACAAAAATGTCTACAGAAATAAAAACAAAAATGTCTACAGAAATAAAATTTTAACAAAATTTTCTATAGAAATAAACTTTTGACATAATTTTCTATAGAAATAAAATCTTGGTAGATTATTTTTGGCTCGAGTGGCAACCATGATTATGAACCGAATAAAATTTGAACAAAATTTTCTATAGAAATAAAATTTTGACAATGATGAAAATTTTATTATGAACCGAATAAAATTTTAACAAAATTTTCTCTAGAAATAAAATTTTGACAAAATTTTCTATAGAAATAAAATTTTGGTAGATTATTTTTGGCTCTAGTGGCAACCATGATTATGAACGGATATGGACCAATTTTTGTGTGATTGGACCAATTTTGGTATGGTTGTTAGCGACCATATACTAACACCACGTTCCTAATTTGAGCCGGATCGGATGAATTTTGCTCCTCCAAGAGGCTCCGGAGGTCAAATCTGGAGAACGTTTTATATGGGGGCTATATATAATTATGGACCGATATGGACCAATTTTTGCACGGTTGCTAGAGACCATATACCAATACCATGTACCAAATTTCAGCCGGATCGGATGCAATTTGCTTCTCTTTGAGGCTTCGCAAGCCAAATCTGGAGATCGGTTTATATGGGGGCTATATATAATTATGGACCGATGTGGACCAATTTTTGCATGATTGTTAGAGACCATATACCAACACCATGTACCAAATTTCAGCCGGATCAGATGAAATATACTTCTCTTAGAGGCTCCACAAGCCAAATCTGGGGATCGGTTTATATGGGGGCTATATATAATTATGGACCGATATGGACCAATTTTAAGGTGGTTGTACCAACACCATGTACCAAATTTCAGCCGGATCGGATGAAATTTGCTTCTCTTTTAGGCTCCGCAAGCCAAATCTGGGGATCGGTTTATATGGGGGCTATATATAATTATGGACCGATATGGACCAATGTTTGCATGGTTGTTAGAGACCATATACCAACACCATGTACCAAATTTCAACCGGATCGGATGAAATATGCTTCTGTTAGAGGCTCCACAAGCCAAATCTGAGGGTCCGTTTATATGGGGGCTATACGTAAAAGTGGACCGATATGGCCCATTTTCAATACCATCCGACCTACATCGATAACAACTACTTGTGCCAAGTTTCAAGTCGATAGCTTGTTTCGTTCGGAAGTTAGCGTGATTTCAACAGACGGACGGACGGACGGACATGCTTAGATCGACTCAGAATTTCACCACGACCCAGAATATATATACTTTATGGGGTCTTAGAGCAATATTTCGATGTGTTACAAACGGAATGACAAAGTTAATATACCCCCATCCTATGATGGAGGGTATAAAAAAAAGTCGCTGGGACCAGATCTGGAGAATACGGTGGGTGGGGAAGCAATTCGAAACCAAATTCATGAATTTTTGCCATCGTTCTCAATGACTTGAGGCACGGTGCGTTGTCTTGGTGGAACAACACTTGTTTCTTCTTCATATGGGGCCGTTTTGCCGCGATTTCGACCTTCAAACGCTCCAATAACGCCATATAATAGTCACTGTTGATGGCTTTTCCCTTCTCAAGATACTCGATAAAAATTATTCCATGCGCATCCCAAAAAACAGAGGCCATTACTTTGCCAGCGGACTTCGGAGACGGTTCACCGGTCGCTGTCCACTCATCCGACTGTCGATTGGACTCAGGAGTGTAGTGATGGAGCCATGTTACATCTATTGTCACATATCGACGGAAAAACTCGGGTGTATTACGAATTAACAGCTGTAAACACCGCTCAGGATCATCAACACGTTGTTGTTTTTGGTCAAATGTGAGCTCGCGCGGCACCCATTTTGCACAGAGCTTCCGCATATCCAAATATTGATGTATGATATGACCAACACGTTCCTTTGATATCTTTAAGGCCTCTGCTATCTCGATCAACTTCATTTTACGGTCATTCAAAATCATTTTGTGGATTTTTTTGATGTTTTCGTCGGTAACCACCGCTTTCGGGCGTCCACTGCGTTCACTGTCCTCCGTGCTCATTTCACCACGCTTGAATTTTGCATACCAATCAATTATTGTTGATTTCCCTGGGGCAGAGTCCGGAAACTCATTATCAAGCCAAGTTTTTGCTTCCACCGTATTTTTCCCCTTTAGAATACAGTATTTTATCAAAACACGAAATTCCTTTTTTCCATTTTTTCACAATAAAAAAGTTGCTTCACAAAAGACGCTCTATCTCACAAACAAATTGACTTACAGACGTCAAATTTTAACACGAATCATTTGAAGGTTGGTACTATATGTTATAAAAATAATATGCATTTAATACTAGCGACGCCATCTATGTGTCAGACCGGGGACTTATCAGCCAACCTTTTATTCATCCATGTTCGTGTTAGGTTCTTGAAATTTTATTAGCATTTTAATCAAAACCAGCTAACATATGGAAAAATTGTATAGTGTTGATATTAATAAGTTTAAATTATATTTTATAGTTAAGTGTCGAACCAATGTAAAGTCTTTGTTATAATTATAAATAAATTGAAATGTTTATTATGGTTAATTTAATTATCTTCGAAATTCTCTATTTTCGATTGGAGTTTTCCAATTCTTCCATAGGCATCCACATCAATCACTTTCTAAAGTTTTCCGTGTTTGACAATATATTTCTGTTTTTTTTGTTTGTCCCCGGACAATATTTGTGGGTATTAAAGTTTTTTGTTTGCCTTAGCATGCATGCATGTGAAACAATTGCAAATAACCATGGAGGTGGATGGTGACGGTGCTTAATAAACCGGCATTTAATTTCCATATTGCCTGGAAAAAGGCTTTTAACAATAAATAGCGAAAAGCCCAAACAAAGAGAGAAGTAAGTGGCAAGAAAATCATCGAAAATGGCTTTTGTCGGATTACCAGGAAAAATTTTACCATTTCCATGATTTTTCTTTAAGTTTAGGATCCTCTTCTCGTAAAGACATTCACACACATACACATAACAAAATTTGATTTTTACTTTTTCCCATATACGAATTTGTATAGCAACGAAAAAAAGTGTCCTATAAAATAGTCACTATGCCATCAGACTCACTTTTATTGTTCACTCGCATTTCCATGGTTCCAAGCGAAAGACCATATGGACAAGTTTTTTGATAGTATTGTGGGGACTGTTTTTTTTTTTTGTTTTGTTTCTACCTATAGCCACACTATTTTTAGTTATCAAACAAAAAAAAAAACTTTTTTACATACATGACATGATCATGATCTTGTCCGCTTGCGGTTAGTTATGGATGTTACCATCATCACCTGGTGAGTTTGTGGTTTGGTCGTCAGAGTTGCCCAGAGCTATACTGATATTTTCCACACAAAAAAAGTTACCAAGAAATTGAAACAGCCGAATATCTAAACTGTATTAAGTGTCAGCTGTAGTCCTTAGACTTTTACGTGTTCACGTCAACTTAAAGTTCCAAATTTATGGTCGACTTGAAGTAGAAATTTTGCCTTATGTTATTTTAACTAAAAATGCCTTTAAAATAAAGTGTTGAAAAATATCTCCGTTTTGAGCGCATTTTTCCTTTGTAGTCAAGATACCAAAAGTCAACAAATTTAAAGACAATTTCATTAATTTTGAATAATTTTTGCGAATAATTAAAGCCCAGTTGACTTTAGTCAAACAACATTTTATTTCATTCAAAGATATATATTTTAAAGTCGAATTACATAACTATAGGGCAAAGCGGTTTCATTGAAAAGTTTATCGGCTTATGGACAAGGAAAAAAAAACTTTATTTCAGAGAAATTTTTCTTCTTTGCTAAGCAAAATTTGCACTCGTATTTTAGGGACAAAAAATCGTTGGCCTCACAACAACATTTTTTTAGTGTACCATTATCCGTTACCGTGAAATAAAATTTTGACAAAATATTCTATAGAAATAAAATTTTGATAAAATTTTCTATATTAATAAAATTTTGACAACATTTTCTATAGAAACAAAATTTTGTAAGAAATAAAATTTTGACAAAATTTTCTATAGAAATGAAATTTTGACAAAATTTTCTATAGAAATAAAATTTTGACAAAATTTTCTATAGAAATAAAATTTTGACAAAATTTACTAGAGAAATAAAATTTTGACAAAATTTTCTCTAGAAATAAAATTTTGACAAAATGTTCTAGAGAAATAAAATTTTGACAAAACTTTCTATAGAAATAAAATTTTGACAAATTTTCTATAGAAATGAAATTTTGACAAAATTTTCTATAGAAATAAAATTTTGACAAAATTTTCTATAGAAATAAAATTTTCACAAAATTTACTAGAGAAATAAAATTTTGACAAAATTTTCTAGAGAAATAAAATTTTGACAAAATTTTCTATAGAAATAAAATTTTGACAAAATTTTCTATAGAAATAAAATTTTGACAAAATTTACTAGAGAAATAAAATTTTGACAAAATTTTCTATAGAAATAAAATTTTGACAAAATGTTCTAGAGAAATAAAATTTTGACAAAATTTTCTATAGAAATAAAATTTTGACAAATTTTCTATAGAAATGAAATTTTGACAAAATTTTCTATAGAAATAAAATTTTGACAAAATTTTCTATAGAAATAAAATTTTCACAAAATTTACTAGAGAAATAAAATTTTGACAAAATTTTCTAGAGAAATAAAATTTTGACAAAATTTTCTAGAGAAATAAAATTTTGACAAAATTTTCTAGAGAAATAAAATTTTGACAAAATTTTCTAGAGAAATAAAATTTTGACAAAATTTTCTATAGAAATAAAATTTTGACAAAATGTTCTAGAGAAATAAAATTTTGACAAAACTTTCTATAGAAATAAAATTTTGACAAATTTTCTATAGAAATGAAATTTTGACAAAATTTTCTATAGAAATAAAATTTTGACAAAATTTTCTATAGAAATAAAATTTTCACAAAATTTACTAGAGAAATAAAATTTTGACAAAATTTTCTAGAGAAATAAAATCTTGACAAAATTTTCTAGAAAAATAAAATTTTGACAAAATTTTCTATAGAAATAAAATTTTGACAAAATTTTCTATAGAAATAAAATTTTGACAAAACTTTCTATAGAAATAAAATTTTGACAAAATTTTCTATAGAAATAAAATTTTGACAAAATTTACTAGAGAAATAAAATTTTGACAAAATTTTCTAGAGAAATAAAATTTTGACAAAATTTTCTATAGAAATAAAATTTTGACAAAATTTTCTATAGAAATAAAATTTTGACAAAATTTTCTATAGAAATAAAATTTTGACAAAATTTTCTATAGAAATAAAATTTTGACAAAATTTTCTATAGAAATAAAATTTTGACAAAATTTTCTATAGAAATAAAATTTTGACAAAATTTTCTATAGAAATAAAATTTTGACAAAATTTTCTATAGAAATAAAATTTTGACAAAATTTTCTGTAGAAAAAATATTTTGACAAAATTTTCTATAAAAATAAAATTTTGACAAAATTTTCTATAGAAATAAAATTTTGACAACATTTTCTATAGAAACAAAATTTTGATAAAATTTTGTAGGAAATAAAATTTTGACAAAATTTTCTATAGAAATAAAATCTTGACAAAATTTTCTATAGAAATAAAATTTTGAAAAATTTTCTATAGAAATAACATTTTGACAAAATTTTCTATAAAATAAAATTTTGACAAAATTTTCTATAGAAATAAAATGTTGACAAAATTTTCTATAGAATTAATATCTTGACAAAATTTTCTATAAAAATTTACTAAAGAAATAAAATTTTGACAAAATTTTCTATAGAAATAAAATTGTGACAAAATTTTCTATAGAAATAAAATTTTGACAAAATTTTCTATAGAAATAAAATTTTGACAAAATTTTCTATAGAAATAAAATTTTGACAAAATTTTCTAAGAAATAAAATTTTGACAAAATTTTCTGTAAAAACAATATTTTGACAAAATTTTCTATAGAAATAAAATATTGACAAAATTTTCTATAGAAATACAATTTTGACAAAATTTTCTATAGAAATAAAATCTTGATAAAATTTTCTATAATAATAAAATTTTGACAACATTTTCTAGAGAAATAAAATCTTGACAAAATTTTCTATAGAAATAAAATTTTGAAAAATTGTCCATAGAAATAAAATTTTGACAAAATTTTCTATAAAATAAAATTTTGACAAAATTTTCTATAGAAATAAAATGTTGACAAAATTTTCCATAAAAATTAAATTTGACAAAATTTACTAAAAAAAAAAAAAATTTGAAAAAAATTTCTATAGAAATAAAATTTTGTCAAAATTTTCTAAAGGAATAAAATTTTGACAAAAATTTATATAGAAGTAGAATTTTGACAAAATTTTCTATAGAAATAAAATTTTGACAATATTTTCTATAGAAATAAAATTTTGACACAATTTTCTAAGAAATAAAATTTTGACAAAATTTTCTATAGAAATAAAATTTTGACAAAATTTTCTGTAGAAATAAAATTTTGACAAATTTTTCTATAGAAATAAAATTTTTACAAAATTTTCTATAGAAATAAAATTTTGATAAAATTTTCTAGAGAAACAAAATTTTGACAAAAATTTTTATAGAAATAGAATTTTGATAAAATTTTCTATAGAAATAAAATTTTGACAAATGTTTCTATAGAAATAAAATTTTAACAAAATTTTCTGTAGAAATAAAACTGTGACAAAATTTTCATTAGAAATAAAATTTTGACAAAATTTTCTATAGAAATAAAATTTTGACAAAATTTTCGATTGAAATAAAATTTTGATAAAATTTTCTAGAGAAATAAAATTTTGACAAAATTTTCTATAGAAATAAAATTTTGACAAAATTTTCTATAAAAATAAAATTTTAACAAATTTTTCTAGGGAATTAAAAATTTTGACCTATTTGTAGAAGTATTAACTTTCCCTTGTTTGTACAAGCAAAAATAGTAAAAAAACATTTAAAATTTAACACAATTCAAGGGATATTTTTATATCCAAAAAGTTTTCCCTAATAGGAATTAAAAAAAAAAATTATAGAAATAACTATTTTGACAAAATTTTGAAAAAATTTTCTACAAAAGTAAAAGTTTGCAAAATTTTCTACAGAAATAAAATTTGGAAAAAATTTTCTATAAAAATAAAAGTTTAAAAAATTTTCTACAGAAATTAAATTTTGACAAAATAAAATTTTGACAAATTTTTCTATAGAAATAACATTTTGACAAAAATTGCAAGAGAAATCAAATTTTGATAACATTTTCTAGAGAAATAAAATTGTGCCAAAATTTTCTAGAGAAATAAAATTTTGACAAAATTTTCTAGAGAAATAAAATTTTGACAAAATTTTCTAGAGAATTAAAATTTCGACCTTTTTGTAGAAGCATTAACTTTCCCTTGTTGGTGCAAGCAAAAATTGTAAAAACATTTAATATTCGACACAATTCAGGGGATATTTATATATCCAAAAAATTTTCCGTAATAGGATCATAATATATAATATAGCAATTTGAATAAATTTTCTATAGAAACAAAGTTTTACAAAATTTTCTATAGAAATAAAATGTTGACAAAATTTGCTATAGAAATAAAATTTTGAAAAATTTTTTCTATAGAAATAAAATTTTGACAAAATTTGCTATAGAGATAAAATTTTGAACAATTTTTTCTATAGAAATAAAATTTTGGCAACATTTTCTAGAGAAATAAAATTTTTTGACAAAATTTCTAGAGAAATAAAATTTTGACAAAATTTTCTATAGAAATAAAATTTTGACAAAATTTTCTAGAGAATTAAAATTTTGACCTTTTTGCAGAAGTATTAACTCTTCCTTGTTGGTGCAAGCAAAAATTGTAAAAACATTTAAAATTCGACACAATTCAAGGGATATTTATATATCCAAAGAATTTTCGCTAATAGGAACATGATATATAATATTGCAATTGGATCGAAAATTTGGTAGATTTTTGGTAAAATTATCTTCAAAAAGATTTTTTTTGCCATGAGTGATACCGACACGACACTGCCTGTCTCAGGCTACTGGTATGGCCGATAATTTTTGCCGATTGATCAATCGGCACATTTTATAAAGTGCCGATTTGTTAGGATCTGCAGTGTCCCCTCATATGCGGCAATAGAAATAGTTAATCGATTAGTAGTGATTTCGTTTATGAAAAAATCCAAAAATGGATTTGGAAATAAAGATGAACTGCTTGCCAATGGTTTGGTTAGGTCCGTTATTTTTTGGCTCACTTTCAGTCCATTTTGGTACTGCAGGTGGTGAATTTTTCTCTTATCAATGAGTGGTGCATAATTTTACATTAAGTTTGCTGAAAATCGACCTCCTTCTTTTTTTCTTTTATATTTTCAACTACGCTATTATTTCCATCGGTGAATAAAAGTGTCCAAAACAGCTGTTTTAATGTGCAGCAATCTGAACCATAGACTAGCTTCAGTGCAAAATGTGCAACATTCTTAGCCCTGTCAATCGAAAGTGCACATATTTCGAAATCGAAAACACCATAATTTTTGTGCCATATAGAACACACTATTTCCCAGATTAAATAGTGTGCGACTAATACACTTTATTGTGGCAACCCGAAAATCCAAATTTTCTTCCATGTAATCTGATTGGGAAATTTATGGCTACAGCATATATGCACATTATTGCTATGGCATTAGAAAACAAAAAAAAATCACCATTATCGAGTTCGCTTCACAAATGAGAAGGAGAAAAAACATGCATGGCTCAAATCAATGAAAGTGAAATTTTAGCCTCTTCAGACTGGCTATAAAGATGGAAAATTTCTATGAATGCGTGTTTCGATGGGAACATCGAAACTTTTAGTTTCCTAATCTTAATAATAGTTTTTCTGACCGACTTACAGCGTAGTGTAGTCCTCTGCCATTTCAGGAAGATGGTGTGGGTTTATTGTGTCAGTTGGTATGTAATGGCTAGAAATGGCAATGCGGTAGTGAATGTATAGGGAAAAGCTCTAATTTAAAAAAAAAACATATTTCTTGGTGGTTGGTAACATAAAGGTGAAACACTGGTAGTGGGATGATATAGAAACTGTTCCACTATATTTTTTACTAAACAAAAGACTTGAGACACATACTTAGCAATGTTTACTTAAATTGTGAACTGTGTCCTATCTAAATTTAACTAAAATCCTACCCTTAATTCTACATACCGGTATTGATACAAACAGTTTATCAATGCCCACGACCTGTTACCTGCACACACTCAAAACAAAAGTGAACCCACCAGGAAGAACAATTTTGGTTATTTTAAAAAAATATTCGGGTAATATTAGGAAATTTTAAATGATAAGGCAGTTGTAACACTGATTTCAAAAAATTAGTAGATATTTTTTGACAAATTCAAGGAAATTTATTTGATATTTATTTTTACACTTCTTAAAGAAAATTTCCAAATTTGAAACAAAAAATTGGAGTTGAGAGTGGATTGCTTAGAAACTTCTACTAAAGACTGTCATCCACAGCCGACATTTCAACAACATTTCAAGAAACACATTTCAACAACAAATGTCTCATATTCAATAGACAAATTTGTTGAGCATCAGCAGATTTTACATACAAATAAAGTTGTTAATATTTATTTGCAGTTATTTTTTTGTGTGTATGTACGTGATTTCGGCAAGCATTTTATCCAAAAATAACATTTTGCTCTTAAAACATGCATTCCATCGAAAAATAACATTTTGCTCTTGAAACACTAATGAACCAATATGGACCAATTTTGTGTGTTTGGGGATCGGTTTATCTGGAGGCTATATATATATATATATATATATATATATATATATATATATATATATATATATATATATATATATATATATATATATATATATATATATATATATATATATATATATATATATATATATATATATATATATATATATATATATATATATATATATATATATATATATATATATATATATATATATATATATATATATATATATATATATATATATATATATATATATATATATATATATATGGGGGCTATACCAAAACATGGACCGATACTCACCATTTTCGGCACACCTTTTTATGGTCATAAAATACCTCTAGATTTAAAATTTCATTCATTCATTTTATTGTTTCATTGGTATTAAACGGTTTTTGTCATACATATAATCCATACAAATTTAAAGAGCTTAAAGATAATTTACTTTTTTCTACTTAAATATAATAACTGAAGCTTAAAATTCTATTATATACATAATGTAGAACGGGAGGAAAAAATTTACAAAAAACCTATATGAATTTTGGTTAAGATAAAATAGGGGAAAGGTGATGTGGGAGGGGTTTGTTATAACTACAGCTTAAACCTAGTTGAGAAATTAATCTGAAACCAGTTCGATTTGTTAGGATCTGCGGCAATAGAAATATTTTATCGATTGGTGGTGATTTCGTTTATGAAAAAAACCCAAAAAATGATTTGGAAATAAAGATGGTCTGTTTGCCAATGGTTTGGTAAGCCCCGTTATTTTTTGGCTCACTTTCAGTCCATTTTGGTACTGCAATGAGTGGTGCATAATTTTACATTAAGTTTGCTGAAAACCGACCTCCTTCTTTTTTCCTTTTATATTTTCAACTACGCTATTATTTACATCGGTGAATAAAAGCGTCCAAAACAGCTGTTTTAATGTGCAGCAATCTGAACCATAGACTAGCTTCAGTGCAAAATGTGCAACATTCTTAGCCCTGTCAATCGAAAGTGCACATATTTCGAAATCGAAAACACCATCATTTTTGTGTCACACTATTTCCCAGAAAAATTAAAACGACTAATACACTTTATTGTGGCATAAAATACCTCTAGATTTAAAATTTCATTCATTCATTTTATTGTTCAGATATGTGATTGTGCTCGGAATACGAACATTTGGTAATGAATTTTTCTAGCATTTTGCTTATTTTATCCTCCACCAGATCAACATTAGCGATTTGGTGAAGCCTGTATGTTGAGTACATTCTTGGTAAATTAAATATTAATTTCAAAACTTTATTTTGCATAATTTGTATTTTTTTTCAGACGTCATTTTGCAATTTTAGCCCAAACTGGTGCAGCATAATAGATCACAGCTTGAAAAATTGATTTAAATATTAACATCTTGTTCTCGATATTTAGGTTAGATGATCTATTGATAAAAGGATAGAGGGGAAGATACCGATGGCAAGGTATCTTAAAACCTCCTAACACCTAAATTGTAAGTAAGTCCATACGTGGTATATATTAAATTAAAAAGTATATACAGCAGTAAGTTCGGCCGGGCCGAATCTTAAACACCCACCACCATGAATCAAATATTTGGGTTTCCTTTGAAATTTCAGAGGGTTTGGGGACAGATCAAGCAGAGCAGTTCAACCAGTACACTTCACGAAGATAAATTTAAAGATTTTACCTATGAAGACTATATCAGATTCTGTAAGAACCATTTTTGTTTGAGTTTTAGAGGAATCATTAACATCTCATGTAAGTGTGCAAGAAAATGATAAAATAATGTCTTGATTTGAAATCTTAAATCTGTAGATTTTCACCCGAGAAATAAAATCTGGAAATTTTACATTGAGTTTCAAGCAATTTTCATGATCAGTGAGCCTTCTATACTCTCAAGAAGTGAAATCGGTGTATATGGAGACATTACCAAATGGACCGATAAAAACTTAATCCGATACACGTTTTTGTGAGCCTTAAATACCAGAATATTTACAATTTCAGGCAAATCGGATAAAAACTACGGTTTGTAGAAACCTAAGGAGTTAAATCGGGAGATCGGTCTATATGGGGGCTATACCAAAACATGGACCGATACTCACCATTTTTGCACACCTCTTTTGTCCTAAAATACCTCTAGATTTCCAATTTCAGGCAAATTGGATAAAAACTATGGTTTCTATAAGCCCAAGAAGTAAAATCGGGAGATCGGTCTATATGGGGGCTATACCCAAACATGGACCGATACTCACCATTTTTGGCACACCTCTTTATAGTCCTAAAATACCTCTAGATTTCCAAATTCAGGCAAATTGGTTAAAAACTTCGGTTTCTATAAGCCCAAGAAGTAAAATCAGGAGATCGGTCTATATGGGGGCTATACCAAAACATGGACCGATACTCACCATTTTCGGCACACTTTTTATGGTCATAAAATACCTCTAGATTTAAAATTTCATTCATTCATTCATTTTATTGTTTCATTGGTATTAAACGGTTTTTGTCATACATATAATCCATACAAATTTAAAGAGCTTAAAGATAATTTACTTTTTTCTACTTAAATATAATAACTGAAGCTTAAAATTCTATTATATACATAATGTAGAACGGGAGGAAAAAATTTACAAAAAACCTATATGAATTTTGGTTAAGATAAAATAGGGGAAAGGTGATGTGGGAGGGGTTTGTTATAACTACAGCTTAAACCTACACTCTTAGAAAAATATGTTTTTCATATGTTCCAATATAAACAAAATGTGTTTCGGGCACAATTTTAAAACACAATATATTTAAGTGCAAACATGTAATGTTCCTAAACTAACACTAAATGTTTGGGACATCTATATTAATATGTTAGAATATATTATGTTTGGGGCATGAATGTTTCATAAAAATCATATGTGTGAATGCAAACATGTATAAATTTACAAAATTCGGATAAACATACATATGTTGTGATATTTTATTTAAAGCGACAGAGAGAGTATAGCGAAAGAAATAGAGATGGAAACCGGGAGAGTTGGCAAAAGATATCAACATAACACAGCGAAAGAATCAAAAGAGAACAATTTCTGTGAAACCGCTTGTATGTTGTTTCGGTAAACTGTTTTATGATAAGGACAAAAATTTGATATGCTTAAGTCTAAATATTATTTAATTTGAATAAAGAGAATGGATATTCGGAACCAAGAGAATAGACATTTGAAAAACAAACAGCATATGTTTTCGCCTTGAGAGCAGCATTTTATGTATGTGTGGACATGTGTTTTGTTTATCATTTTGGCATTATGGGCACAATTTTTTTCTTGGTTCGTTAAAAGAAATCAGGGGTCTTCATAAAAAATAACGAAAGGGCAATATATTCTTTTTAGAGTTGGGACAGTAAAATGAAATAAGGAGGAAATAGTGAAAAATTACACAGTAAAATGTATAAAAACAAAGTTTAGTTCCTCTTTATTAATAAGTAGTCCACGAGGAGTTGACGGACACCTTCAAATATAAAAGCGGGCATTAAGTTCGAGTTTTGCAGCTAAAACAATTAAAAAAGGTTATTTTCTTTAAAATGAATTATTAAAGAAAAATAAAAGGCATTTTAGACCGATGGTGTTAAATGCTAGTAAAAAACTGTTCACGCCTAAATAAATTTATGTTTATATTACAAAATTATTTATGTATGTTACTACTCGACTCCACGTTCTTCTTCTGTTAGAGTTTTTGAATTCCTTCCAAATTTTAAAGTTTTGTACCAAAAACAGTTTTTTGTTACAAAATTGTTATTTTTGCAATAAAAAAAATAATATTTTATCCAAAAATCAGTCAATTTCGTTTATATCAAACACTGTTACTGACTATAAATCTTTAATAACCCACATTTCGAAGTTTCATTATAAAAATTTAATATAGTATAAATATAAATGTGTAAATTAAAAAAAAAAATGTTTGGTCGGAGCAGGGATTGAACACACGACCCACATGCAAGGCAGACATTCTAACCACTACTCCACGTGGCAAACAAATGTATGTTTCTGTTAAATAATGTTATGTTTGCATGGGCTCGTGGGCGCTGCAAACTATGCTATATAAATATAACGTGTAACGATAATTACCTGCTGGTGACTATAACAGCTACGTAGCCCAGTGGATAGTGTGTTGGCTTACAAACTGTATGGTCCTCGGTTCGATTCTCCGTGCAGGCGAAAGGTAAAATTTCAATAATTTATAAAAGTGAATAATTTCTTCAACATTATTTGTATTACAGAAAAAGGTGCCAAGAACTAAAATATTTCGTTGAAGTGAAAATGACGAGTATGTTAGGGAATGAGCACAATCGTCTTTGGGAAAAATTCTTCCAAGCATATAATATTTTTGGGCTCAAAATGCTTCCAAACATATAATATAAAACAAACATATTAATGTTTCGGCAGTATCCAATAATATATGTGCTTCCTGCAAAATATGTTTGGAACATATGTTAAAGAAGCGATGTTTTTTGAGGGTGTAGTTGAGAAATTAATCAGAAACCAGTTCAGATATGTGATTGTGCTCGGAATACGAACATTTGGTAATGAATTTTTCTAGCATTTTGCTTATTTTATCCTCCACCAGATCAACATTAGCGATTTGGTGAAGCCTGTATGTTGAGTACATTCTTGGTAAATTAAATATTAATTTCAAAACTTTATTTTGCATAATTTGTATTTTTTTCAGATGGCATTTTGCAATTTTAGTCCAAACTGGTGCAGCATAATAGATCACAGCTTGAAAAATTGATTTAAATATTAACATCTTTTTCTCGATATTTAGGTTAGATGATCTATTGATAAAAGGATAGAGGGATTTAATTAGTATATTACATTTATTTACAATGTCGCCAATATGATTCTTGAATGTTAACTTGGATCTAAAGTTACTCCAAGATATTTCACAGAATTTTCCCATTTAATTTCTTTACTGTCAAAATCAATATCGGTTTGGGGAATGAAACAAGCCTTTCGTTTCCTGGTGAAATATATTGCTTGAGTTTTGTCGCAATTTACCGAAATCTTCCACTTCCTAAAGTATTTCAGTAGCTCTTCCAATGTAAGCTGCAGATTCGAAATAATATCAGAAGCATATTTGCCTGAGCATAGTATAGCCGTATCGTCTGCGAAAATTGACAATACACAGTTTTCATGTATTGGGATATCAGATGTATAAATATTGTATAAAACTGGGGAAAGGCAAGAACCCTGAGGACATCCAGAGTTTATTTGAAAAACAGTTAATGTTTAGAGTCGATATGAACTCTAAAAGTCCTAGAACTTAGAAAACTTTGAATAATTTTGATAATACCGTGAGGGAAGCGCAATTTTATCAACTTAAAAATTAAGCCATCATGCCACACTGTGTCGAACGCAGCTTTTATATCCAATAGTACCATACCAGTTGACTCTTGTCTGTCAAACCTTGATCTTATAATTCTCTTTATTCTTATTAAGGGGTGTATAGTATTGTGTTCCCTACGGAAACCAAATTGCTGTGGAGGTAAGATACTTTTATGATCAATAATTTCATTCATTTCGTCCTTAATAACCTTCTCTAAAATCTTACTAATGGATTAGATAAAAACTACGATTTCTATAAGCCCGGAGGTCGGTTTATATGGGGACTATATCAAAACCTTGACCGATATAGCCCACCTTCGAACTTGACCTGCCTGCAGACAAAAGACGAGTTTGTGCAAAATTTCAGCACGATTGCTTCATTATTGAAGAAGATTGTAGCGTGATTACAACAGACAGACAGCCAGACAGACAGATAGACAGACGGACATTGTCATATCGTCTTAGAATTTCTCCCTGATCAAGAATATATAGTCGGAAATCGATATATCGATGTGTTACAAACGGAATGACAAACTTAATATACCCCCGTCACCATTCTATGGTGGTGGGTACAAAAAGACCGATTAAACAACATACGTATATATTTCAGTTTGACAAAATGTTCTATAGAAATTAAATTTTGGAAAAATTTTCAATAGAAATAAAATGTTAACAAAATTTTTTATAGAAATAAAATGTTGACAAAACTTTCTATAGAAATAACATATTGGTAGATTATTTTTGGCTCTAGTGGCAACCATGATTATGAACCGATATGAACCAATTTTTGTGTGATTGGGGATCGGCTATATAATTATAGACCGATATGGACCAATTTTGGTATGGTTGTTAGCGGCCATATAATAACACCACGTTCCAAATTTGAACCGGATCGGATGAATTTTGCTCCTTCAAGAGGCTCCGGAGGTCAAATATGGAGAACGGTTTATATGGGGGCTATATATAATTATGGACCGATATGGACCAATTTTAGCGTGGTTGTTAGAGACCATATACTAACACAATGTACTAAATTTCAGCCGGATCGGCTGAAATTTGCTTCTCTTTGAGGCTCCGCAAGCCAAATCTGGGGATCGGTTTATATGGCGGGTATATATAACTATGGGCCGATGTGGATCAATTTTTTGATGGTTGTTAGAGACCACACTCAAAAAAAAGTGAACTCACTATTTCACTAAAGCCAATTTAACTATATTTTAGTTCATGAAATTATTATATTTGGAGAAAGTTTCATTTACTCTAATAATTTTTTGTTAGTTAGTTAAATGAACTAAAAGACGGGAAAAAATTATACACAAATGAAGTAAAAAGTTTTACTAAATTCGTACTTCTCACAAAATAGTTCATTATTTCTTTAAATTTGTAAATTTTACTACAACAGCGTCCATCATGAACTTCGTATGTCACTAAAGACATTCTTGCAATTTTGAACTCCAATTTTTTCCTTCAAACTGCAAAATTTTCTTTAAAAAGTGAAAAAAATTATTTATGTCTAATAAATTTTCTTGAATTTGTCGAAAAATATTTACTTATTTTTGTGATATCGGCGTGATGCCAGCGCTTGTAATACTGTTTAGTTAAAAATTTCTAAAACTATTCAAAATTTTCTAAAATTAATCAAAAGTTTTCTTCCTGGTGGGTTCACTGTTTTTTCAGTGCATATACCAAAACCATGTACCAAATTTCAGCCGGATCGGATGAAATTTGCTTCTCTTTGAGGCTCTGCAGGCCAAATCTTGGGAACGGTTTATATGGGGGCTATATATAATTATGGACCGATGTGGACCAATTTTTGCATGGTTATTAGAGACCATATACCAACACCATGTAACAAATTTCAGCAGGATCGGATGAAATATGCTTCTCTTAGAGGCTCCGCAAGCCAAATCTGAGGGTCCGTTTATATGCACGCAAAAAAATAATTCTTTCCTCCCAAACGAAATTTTAGACAAACAAAGTTCGTTTCTCATTTGCTTTTCGCTGTAAGGAAGAGTATTTGGAAGAAAATTATATAATTTTTGTGATAAACGTTTATTCTTTTCCAGGATGTAAAAACAATTTCATAAAGACTAGCTAAAAAAAACATTATTTTCTTGCTAATTGCATTGTCCCTCACATCTTTCTCACATCCACGAGGATTTTTAGTTCTTAACACCTTTTCCTGTAATACCAACAATGTAGAAGAAATTATACGATTTTATAAATTTTTAAAATTTTTTTTACCTTTCGCCTGGACGGAGAATCGAACCGCGGACCATGCACATTGTAAGCCAACACACTAACCACTGAGCTATGTACCTGTTATGGTCATCAATAGATAAATATCCATATAAGTTATATTTATATAGCATAGCTTGCGGCGCCCACGAACCGAATAAACAAAGTTTATTTAACAGAAAAAAACATTTAGTTTGGCACGGTGGAGCAGTGGAAGCTACGTCCGACTCTCATGCCAAGGGTCGTGGGTTCGATCCCTGCTTCGGCCAAAGTTTCTTTTTGCTTTTGTTTTTTTTTTTTTTTACATATATTCCAGATATATGCGGAAGATTCCGAAAAAATGTTCAACATTACATTGTACTATATTAAATGTTGAACTGTAAAATGTGTCTTATTAAAGACCTAAAGTCAGAAAAGAACAGTGTTTGATATAAACGAAATGGACTATGTTCACCCTAAAAAAAAATCGCTTCTTTAACATATGTTCCAAACATATTTTGCAGGAAGCACATATATTATTGGATACTGCCGAAACATTAATATGTTTGTTTTATGTGAACATATTATATGTTTGGAATCATTTTGAGCCAAAAAAAAATATAATATGCTTGGAAGAATTTTTCCCAAAGACGATTGTGCTCATTCCCTAACATACTCGTAATTTTCACTTACACGAAATATTTTAGTTCTTGGCACCTTTTTCTGTAACACAAATAATGTTGAAGAAATTATTCACTTTTATAAATTTTTTAAAGTTTACCTTTCGCCTGCACGGAGAATCGAACCGAGGACCATACAGTTTGTAAGCCAACACACTATACACTGGGCTACGTAGCTGTTATAGTCACCAGCAGATAATTATCGTTATAAGTTACATTTATATAGCATAGTTTGCAGCGCCCACGAGCCCATGCAAACATACCATTATTTAACAGAAACATACATTTGTTTGCCACGTGGAGCAGTGGTTAGCATGTCTGCCTTGCATGCAAAGGGTCGTGGGTTCAATCCTTGCTCCGACCGAACACTTTTTTTAATGTACACATTTATATTTATACTATATTAAATTTTTATAATGAAACTTCGAAATGTGGGTTATTAAAGATTTATAGTCAGTAACAGTGCTTGATATAAACGAAATTGACTGATTTTTTAATAAAATATTTTTTTATTGCAAAAATAACAATTTTGTAACAAAAAACTGTTTTTGGTACAAAACTTTAAAATTTGGAAGGAATTCAAAAACTCTAACAAGAGAAGAACGTGGAGTCGAGTAAAAACATACATAAATAATTTTATAATATAAACAGCATTTAACACCATCACTCTAAAATGCCTTTTATTTTTCTTTAATAATTCATTTTAAAGAAAATAATCTTTTTAAATTGTTTTAGCTGCAAACCTCGAACTTAATGCCCGCTTTTATATTTGAAGGTGTCCGTCAACTCCTCGTGGACGACTTATTAATAAAGAGGAACTAAACTTTGTTTTTATACATTTTGCTGTGTAATTTTTCAATATTTCCTCCTTATTTCATTTTACTGTCCCAACTCTAAAAAGAGTATAGTGCCCTTTCTTCCTTTTAACGAACCAAGAAAAAAATTGTGCCCATAATGCCAAAATGATAAACAAAACACGTGTCCACACATACGTAACATAAAATGCTGCTCTCAAGGCGAAAACAATGCTGTTTGTTTTTCAAATGTCTATTCTCTTGGTTCCGAATGCCCATTCTCTTTATTCAAATTAAATAATATTTAGGCTTAAGCATATCAAATGTTTGGCCTTATCATAAAACAGTTTTCCGAAACAATATACAAGCGGTTTCACAGAAATTGTTCTCTTTTGATTCTTTCGCTGTGTTATGTTGATATCTGTTGTCAACTATCCCGGTTTCCATCTCTATTTCTTTCTCTATACTCTGTCTGTCGCTTTGAATAAAATATCACAACATATGTATGTTTAGTCGAAATTTGTAAATTTAAATTTGTTTGCATTCACACATATGATTTTTATGAAACATTCATGCCCCAAACATAATATATTCTAACATATTAACATAGATGTCCCAAACATTTAGTGTTAGTTTAGGAACATTACATGTTTGCACTTAAATATATTGTGTTTTAAAATTGTGCCCGAAACACATTTTGTTTATATCGGAACATATGAAAAACATATTTTTCTAAGAGTGTTGTTATTTCAAAAATAACTTTTTTTATTGAAAAGATAAAAAATTTGTAACAAACGAATTTTTTTGGTGATAAAAGTTTAAAATTTTCGGAGCAATTCAAAAAACTCTAACAAAAGAAAAACGTTTTCGGCACACGTTTTCTAAACGTTTTTTTCTTTGCGTGTGGGAGCTATACGTAAAAGTGGATCGATATGGCCTATTTGCAATACCATCCGACCTACATCAATAACAACTACTTGTGCCAAGTTTCAAGTCGATAGCTTGTTTCGTTCGGAAGTTAGCTTGGTTTGAACAGACGGACGGACATTCTTAGATCGACTCAGAATTTCACCACGACCCAGAATACATATATAAAGGGTGGTTAAAATTTCAAGGGCCGATGTTGATTTTGAATAAAACACAAACTATTTAGGAAATTAATGTAATTTTATTTTATTATGATATATTGGTATTACTCAATTATGTATGGAACAAAATATCGGCCAAATGGGCGCCGCGACCTCGGTGGCACACCTTCATCCGATGGTCCAAATTTTCGATGACGCTGAGGCATAATGGAGGTTCTATGCCGTTAATGTGCCAAATTATCTCATCCTTTAGCTCTTGAATTATTGCTGGCTTATCGACGTACACCTTTTCTTTCAAATAACCCTAAAGAAAAAAGTCCAACGGTGTCAAATCATGATCTTGGCGGTCAATTGACATCGCCATTATGTGAGATAACACGGCCATTGAATTTGTTGCGCAAAAGAGACATTGTTTCATTAGCTGTGTGGTAAGTGACACCGTCCTGCTGAAACCACATATCGTCCACATCCATATTTTCCAATTCGGGCCATAAAAAGTTCGTTATCATCTCACGATAGCGAACACCATTCACAGTAACTGCCTGACCGGCCTCATTTTGGAAAAAATACGGCCCGATGATGCCGCCAGCCCATAAACCGCACCAAACAGTCACTCTTTGTGGGTGCATTGGTTTTTCGACAATCACTCTTGGATTCTCATTCGCCCAAATGCGGCAATTCTGTTTATTGACGAATCCACTGAGGTGAAAATGTGCCTCATCACTGAAGATGATTTTCTTCGAAAATTGATCATCCACTGTTGCCATTTCTTGGGACCATTCTGCCCATTCACGACGTCCATGGTTCAAATTGAGTAAGTCTGAAATAAAGAAATGTCAAATAAAATTCGGAAAAAACTTGGCGTTTAGGTGTGGTTCACATTCAACATAGGCCCTTACAATTTAACCACCCTTTACTTTATGGGGTCTTAGAGCAATATTTCGATTTGTTACAAACGCACTGAAAAAAAGCATACTCGGTTCCAAAGATTATGTCTTTACTTTAAAAAATTTGGTGTTGATTCCGAGCCAAAGAAGCGGAGAATACAAGTAGGGATACTTTTAAGACACAATTCTCTTTTAAATTTAGGTTTTGTGTACTTGCTTCTAGGAAGCAAATTTTAATTTTTCGCTTTCTCAGCTTTTTGTCTTCATATGCTATCAAAGTCCTTTAAAAACGAGTTAACGGCAACTTTATTTTCCAAATTGGGACTCGACTTCCAGTAGAAATTATTATATGTTTGAAGTAAAAAACTTCTTTAAAATAAAGTTTTGAAAAACATATCCTATATTTGAACGATTTTTTGCCTTATAATCAAGATGCAAAAACACAACAAATTTAAAGACAATTTCATTAAATTTAAAGAATTTTTCTGAATTATTCAAGTTGTCAAGTTGACCTTAGCCTATAAATTTTTTCTTTCACGTTAAGATACCCATTTTTAAGTCAAATCACTTAATTATAAGGACAATACGACTTCATTGAAAAGTTTATCGACTTTTGGACAAGGAAAATAACTTTTTTTTAGAGAAATGCGTCTTCTATGCTAAGCAAAAATCTTTGACCTCACGACAATATTTTTTTCAGTGCGGAATGACAAAGTTAATATACCCCCATGCTATGGTGGAGGGTATAAAAATCTGGAAAATACCGGCTTATATATCTATATTTCCCCACAGATTTTTATTTATACCATATCATATATTTATATATCCACACATATTTGTATTTTTACCCTTAAAACCATAAAATGGTTACTTAGAAAATGTAATTTTATTTTATTTTTATCTATTTGTTCATTCCCTTCCTTACCATTCACTTAAAATCAAAGAGGATTAACCTTTAGTGGCAAGAACTTTTAATTGACAAAAAAAAACAAAAGATTTAGTTTCAAGAAAATTACTTCTTCGTTAGGATTTTTGCAAATGTTGTAAAATTTTATTATGTACCCCAATTTGGGATTGTAAAAAACAAAAGACTTAAGACACAAATATACGCTGTATTATTCACAACTATATCATCATTAGCATTATGCTTGCAATGCACCTATTTCGTGACTCGTTTTTTTGCAGCAGTTTTAGTGGTTTACTCGTGAGTAGTAGATAATCAGTAGTCAATTTTAGTACATTTACATTTTGTTGTTGTAATTTTACACCAAATTTTCGTTGTTGTTTTTCAACACAGAAAAAATGCAAGAGGGAAATTAAATACTGTTTTTTTTTTATTTTGTACAATAAAATTAAGTTTAGATTTCTCGTTTGTTTTCGATTTCGTTGTTAAAACTATATAATAATTGCACAAATAATGCTTATTGAAGATGGAACTTTGATAGACAGAAATAATTTACAAGCTTCATGTTAAAGTAATTGCCATTCAGTTTAACTGCCAAAATCCACCAATACCCAATGTTTAGCTAAATCGTTTTAAAAAGTAGGCTCTGTAAAGTTTTTAAAGTTTTTAAAATTTTTGATATTTGCAATTGTTGAAAAGTAGCATTTTGATGGACACAAAAACCCAGCAAAAAAGTAGTGAAAATGTTCCTTTTGGACGCGGAAGTGGCGCAAATTTGGCACAGAAGCGATGAATTTAACATGGGCTTGCAATGAATTTGAATCAGTTTTTAAGGTTAATTCGCATCAGTGTTTCGATGCGAATTTAAAAATTTTGTATTAAATTTTGGCTAAATAAATAATTATTATATTTTTTGTGATTTTTGATAAGCCATTCTGAAACGTTCGACATCAAATAATTTAAAAAATTTGCAGTATTTATAGAATGGATTTAGTATTTTTTGTTCAAAATTTAAATAATTTGTACCAATTAATTAATTCTTACTCTGTTTTTAACCTAATTTAAACAAAAAAGTTACAGTTACAGTTAAAAATATTGAAAAGTGAGTTAAAATAACTTCCTGTGTAGTTAAAATAAAGAACATCTTTGCAAGGACATTTTTGGAAGTTCTTTTAAAGTTGTGCCCTTAGAACAACTTCCATTTTTTTGTGCTGGGAAACAGTGAACCCATCAGGAAGGAAGCTTTTGGTTACTTTTAGATAATTTTAACTAAACTGTAATACAAACGCAGATGTCACGCTAATTTCACAAAAATAAGTAAATATTTTTCGACAAATTTAAGAAAATAAAATTTATTATGTACAATTATTTTTTCAATTGTTAAAGAAAACTTCGAAGTTTGAAGGAAAACAAGTATATACGGCCGTAAGTTCGGCCAGGCCGAATCTTATGTACCCTCCACCATGGATTGCGTAGGAACTTCTACTAAAGGCTGTCATCCACAATCGAATTACTTGGGTTGCGATAACACTTGCCGATGGCAAGGTATCGTAAAACTTTTTAACACTGTCTTCTAAATTGTAAGTTAGTCCATAAGGGCCGATTAAATACGTATATAATTCAGTTTGACAAAATTTTCTATAGAAATAAAATTTTGACAAAATTTTCTATAGAAATAAAAACTTGACAAAATTTTCTATAGAAATAAAATGTTGACAAAATTTTCTATGGAAATAAAATGTTGACAAAATTGTCTATAGAACTAAAATGTTGACAAAATTTTCTACAGAAATAATTTTTTTACAAAATTTTCTATAGAAATAAAATTTTGACAAAATTTTCTATGGAAATAAAATGTTGACAAACATTGCTATAGAAATAAACTTTTTACAAAACTTTGTATAGAAATGAAATTTTGACAAAACTTTCTATAGTAATAAAATTTTACAAATTTTACATGGCTGTTAGAGGCCATATACTAACGAAACGTACCAAATTTCAACCGCATCGGATGACTGTTGCTCCTCCAAGAGGCTCCGGAGGTCAAATCTGGGGATCGGTTTATATGGGAGCTATATATAATTATGGACCGATATGGACCAATTTTTGCATGGTTGTTAGAGACCATATACTAACACCACGTACTAAATTTCAATTGGATCGGATGAATTTTGCTCATCCAAGAGGCTCCAGAGTTCAAATCTGGGGATCGGTTTATATGGGAGCTATATATAATTATGGACCGATATGGACCAATTTTTGCATGCTTGTTAGAGACCGTATACTAACATCAGGTACCCAATTTCAAACGGATCGGATGAATTTTGCCCCTCCAAGAGGCTCCGGAGGTCAAATCTGGGGATCGGTTTATATGGGAGCTATATATATTTATGGACCGATATGGACCAATTTTTGCATGGTTGTTAGAGACCGTATACTAACATCAGGCACCAAATTTCAACCGGATCGGATGAATTTTGCCCCTCCAAGAGGCTCCGGAGGTCAAATCTGGGGATCGGTTTATATGGGAGCTATATATAATTATGGACCGATATGGACCAATTTTTGCGTGGTTGTTAGAGACCGTATACTAACATCAGGTACCCAATTTCAAACGGATCGGATGAATTTTGCCCCTCCAAGAGGCTCCGGAGGTCAAATCTGGGGATCGGTTTATATGGGAGCTATATATATTTATGGACCGATATGGACCAATTTTTGCATGGTTGTTAGAGACCGTATACTAACATCAGGCACCAAATTTCAACCGGATCGGATGAATTTTGCCCCTCCAAGAGGCTCCGGAGGTCAAATCTGGGGATCGGTTTATATGGGAGCTATATATAATTATGGACCGATATGGACCAATTTTTGCGTGGTTGTTAGAGACCGTATACTTAGACCACGTACCAAATTTCAATCGGATCGGATGAATTTTGCTGCTCCGGAAGGCTCCGCAAGCCAAATTTGGGGATCGGTTTATATGGGGGCTATACGTAAACGTGGGCCGATATGGCCCATTTTCAATACCATCCGACCTACATCAATAACAACTACTTGTGCAAAGTTTCAAGTCGATAGCTAGTTTCGTTCGGAAGTTAGCGTGATTTCCACAGACGGACGGACAGCCGGACAGACGGACAGACGGACGGACGGACGGACATGCTTAGATCGACTCAGAATTTCACCACGACCCAGAATATATATACTTTATGGGGTCTTAGAGCAATATTTCGATGTGTTACAAACGGAATGACAAAGTTAATATACCCCCATCCTATGGTGGAGGGTATAAAAATTGGAGTTTAAAATTCCAAAAATGTCTTTAGTACAATGCATTCACGATGGGCGCATTATTTGTAAAATTTACAAACTTTAAGAAATTCTGAACTATTTGTGGGAGACACAAATTTCGAACATCTTTATGCTTCATTTCTGTATAATTTTTGCCCTTTTTTACACAGAAAAACATATCACCAAAATATTTCCAATTAAAAAGTTAATTGAAGTTGTGAGTTTTTTTTCAGTTAATAAATTAATTGATACAATTAACTTTTTAATCAAGATAGAAATGTTAAGTTGATTAAGTAAATGATTGAAAATTTTAATTAAAAAATTAATTGATACAATTAACTTTTTAATCAAATTCGGAAGACTAAATCAGTTAAAAACAAGTATATCCGGCCGTAAGTTCGGCCAGGCCGAAGCTTATGTACCCTCCACCATGGATTGCGTAGAAACTTCTACTGAAGACTGTCATCCACAATCGAATTACTTGGGTTGCGGTAACACTTGCCGATGGCAAGGTATCTTAAAACTTCCTAACACCGTAATATATACCACATAAAGGGTGATACGGTCAAAATTTGGTCAATATAAACTTGACGTATTTCTTTCAATTTTGCATAAAAAACCTGAACACCCCTCATTTTGAAGGTGTGTGTGTGTGTAGAATGTTGCTCCTATTTTGATTTTGGAATTCACTCTTCAGTTGTCAAAATGCCGTCCAAGCAAGAATAGCAGCGTATCAAAATTTTGCTCGCGCATCGTGAAAATCCGAACTACTCGCATGCAAAGCTGGCAAAATCGTTAAAAGTTGCCAAATCAACCGTTACAAATGTAATTAAAGTGTTTGGGGAACGTTTGTCGACAGCCAAGAAGTCTGGATCGGGGGGAAATCGAAAACCGGAAGCCGCTGAGACGACAAAGAGAGTTGCCGGTAGTTTCAAGCGAAACCCTAACCTCTCTCTCCGAGATGCCGCAAATAAGCTGGGTGTATCGTCTACAACCGTCAATCGAGCCAAAAAACGAGCCGGACTATCGACTTACAAGAAGGTAGTGACTCCAAATCGCGATGATAAACAAAATACGACGGTCAAAGCGCGATCCCGGAGGCTGTACACGACGATGCTGACGAAGTTTGACTGCGTGGTAATGGACGACGAAACCTACGTCAAAGCCGACTACAAGCAGCTTCCGGGACAGGAGTTTTATACGGCAAAAGGAAGGGGAAAAGTAGCAGATATTTTCAAGCACATAAAACTATCAAAGTTCGCAAAGAAATATCTGGTTTGGCAAGCCATCTGTACCTGTGGCTTGAAAAGCAGCATTTTCATAGCTTCCGGGACTGTCAACCAAGAAATTTACGTGAAAGAGTGTTTGAATAAACGTCTCCTGCCTTTCCTGAAGAAACACGGTTGTTCCGTACTGTTTTGGCCGGATTTTTTTCCCTTGACCAAATTTTGACCGTATCACCCGATTAAATTTTGACAACATTTTCTATAGAAGTAAAGTTTGGAAAAAATTTTCTATAGAAATAAAATTTGAAAAAAAATTTCTATAGAAATAAAATTTTGACAAAATTTTCTATAGAAATAAAATTTTGACAAAATTTTCTATAGAAATAACATTTTGACAAAATTTTCTATAGAAATAACATTTTGACAATGTTTTCTATAAAAATAAAATTTTGGTAGCTTATTTTTGGCTCGAGTGGCAACCATGATTATGAACCGATATGGACCAATTTTTGTGTGATTGGGCATGGTTATTAGAGGCCTTATACTAACACCACGTTGCAAATTTCAACCGGATCGGATGAATTTTGCTCCTCCAAGAGGCTCCGGGGGTTAAATCTGGGGAACGATTTATATTGGGGCTATATATAATTATGGACCGATATGGACCAATTCTTGCATGTTTGTTACACAGAAAAAAATTTCACGAAAATTTTTCCAATTAAAATTTTAATTGAGTTTTAAAAAATATTCAATTAAAAATTTAATTGATTCAACAAATTTTTTAATTGAAACAAAAATCAATCACAAAAATTAATAGTATCAATTAATTTTTTAATTGAATCAATTAATTTTTTAATTGACCTTCAATTAATTTTTTAATTGATACTATCATTTCTGTGATTGAAGACATTTCAATTAAAAAGTTAATTGGATCAATTAATTTCGTGATTGAACCAGAAAAATTTTTTTTGTGTGTAGAGACCACATTCTAACACCATGTTCCAAATTTCAACCGGATCGGATGAATTTTGCTCCTCCAAGAGGCTCCGGGGGTTAAATCTGGGGAACGGTTTATATTGGGGCTATATATAATTATGGACCGATATGGACCAATTCTTGCATGTTTGTTAGAGACCACATTTTAACACCATGTTCCAAATTTCAACCGGATCGGATGAATTTTGCTTCTCCAAGAGGCTCCGGAGGACAAATCTGGGGATCGATTTATATGGGGGCTATATATAATTATGGACCGATATGGACCAATTCTTGCATGGTTGTTAGAGACCATATACTAACACCGCGTACCAAATTTCAGCCTGATCGGATGAAATTTGCTTCTCTTAGAGGCTCCGCAAGCCAAATCGGGGGATCGGTTTATATGGGGGCTATATATAATTATGGACCGATGTGGACAAATTTTTGCATGGTTGTTAGAGACCATATACTAACACCATGTACCAAATTTCAGCCGGATCGTTCGGAAGTTAGCGTGATTTCAACAGACGGACGGACATGCTCAGATCGACTCAGAATTTCACCACGACCCAGAATATATATATACTTTATGGGGTCTTAGAGCAATATTTCGATGTGTTACAAACGGAATGACAAAGTTAATAGGATGGGGGTACATCCTATGGTGGAGGGTATAAAAAGTTATGAACATTTTTTTTAAATTTTACGGTGGGTATTACGTTTTTTTTTTTTTAATTTGGGTATTAAGTTTTTTTAATTTTTACGGTGGGTATTAAGTTCGATTACTTTTCTTTAATAATCCATTTTAAGGAATACAAACTTTGTGAAAATTTGCTTTGGGCTATTCAAGTTAAAATAAAATTTGCAACAAATATGTATAATTTTAGGCCTTTTTTACTGATTTAGTTTTCATTTTAGCGGCTAAACACGAACTTAATACCCACCTTTAATGAAAAATGTATTTCAAACAATCAATTGTTATTCCAAATAAAAACTCTAAGCCAAATTAGAAAGTAATTCAAAATAGTTACCTTTTTTAATAAAAAATTAATTGAGTTTTGCAATCAACATCTATTAAATTTTTAATTGAAACAATTAAAAAATTAACTGAAATTTGCTAATAAAATCAATTAATTTTTTAATCAAGAATTTTTTCTATGCCCAATTAAAACTGTGATTGATATTATAACTTTCGTGATTGAAGACATTTCAATAAAAAAATTAATTGGATCAATTAATTTCCTTTTTATACCCACCACCATAGAATGGTGACGGGGGTATAATAAGATTGTCATTCCGTTTGTAACACATCGAAATATCGATTTCCGACTATATAAAGTATATATATTCTTGATCAGGGGGAAATTCTAAGACGATATAACGATGTCCGTCTGTCCGTCTGTCTGTCTGTCTGTCTGTCTGTCTGTCTGTCTGTCTGTTGTAATCACGCTACAGTCTTCAATAATGAAGCAATCGTGCTGAAATTTTGCACAAACTCGTCTTTTGTCTGCAGGCAGGTCAAGTTCGAAGATGGGCTATATCGGTCCAGGTTTTGATATAGTCCCCATATAAACCGACCTCCTGATTTGGGGTCTTGGGCTTATAGAAATCGTAGTTTTTATCCAATTTGCCTGAAATTTGAAATCTAGAGGTATTTTATGACCATAAAGAGGTGTGCCAAAAATAGTGAGTATCGGTCCATGTTTTGGTATAGCCCCCATATAGACCGATCTCCCGATTTTACTTCTTGGGCTTATAGAAACCGCAGTTTTTATTCAATTTACCTGAAATTGGAAATCTAGAGGTATTGTAGGACCACAAATACGTGTGCCAAAAATTGTGACTATCGGTCCATGTTTTGGTATGGTCCCCATATAAAACGACCTCCCGATTTGGGGTTTGGACTTATAGAAACCGTAGTTTTTATCCAATTTGTCTGAAATTGGAAATCTAGAGGTATTTTAGGACTATAAAGAGGTGTGCCGAAAATGGTGAGTATCGGTCCATATTTTGGTATAGCCTCCATATAGATTTCCCGATTTTACTTCTTGGGCTTCTAGAATCCGAAGTTTTTATCTTATTTGCCTGAAATTGGAAATCTAGAGGTATTGTAGGACCACAATTATGTGTGCCAAAAATTGTGAGTATCGGTCCATATTTTGGTATAGCCCCCATATAGACCGATCTCCCGATTTTATTCTTGGGCTTATAGAAACCGCAGTTTTTATTCAATTTACCTGAAATTGGAAATCTAGAGGTATTGTAGGACCACAAATACGTGCGCCAAAAATTGTGAGTATCGGTCCATGTTTTGGTATGGTCCCCATATAAAACGACCTCCCGATTTGGGGTCTTGGGTTTATAGAAACAGTAGTCTTTATCCAATTTGTCTGAAATTGGAAATCTAGAGGTATTTTAGGACCATAAAGAGGTGTGCCGAAAATGGTGAGTATCGGTCCATATTTTCGTATAGCCTCCATATAGACCGATTTCCCGATTTTACTTCTTGGGCTTCTAGAATCCGAAGTTTTTATCCTATTTGCCTGAAATTGGAAATCTAGAGGTATTTTCGGGTCATAAAGAGGTATGCCGAAAACGGTGAGTATCGGTCCATATTTTAGTATAGCCCCCATAAGAACGATCTCCCGATTTAACTCCTTGGGTTTCTAGAAACCGTAGTTTTTATCTGATTTGCCTGAAATTGTAAATATTCTGGTATTTTAGGCTCACAAAAACGTGTATCGGATTAAGTTTTTATCGGTCCATTTGGTAATGCCTCCATATAGACCGACTTCACTTCTTGAGGGTGTAGAAAGCGCACTTATCATGAAAATTGCTTGAAACTCAATGTAAAATTTCCAGATTTTACTTCTACAGATTTAAGATTTCAAATCAAGACGTTATTTTATAATTTTCTTGCACACTTACAAGAGATGTTAATGATTACTCTAAAACTCAAACGAAAATGGTTCTTATAAATCCAGAATCTGATATAGTCCTCATAGGTGAAATCTTTAAATTTATCTTCGGGAAGAGTCCTCAAGTCCTCAAGCCCTCCTCAAATTTCAAAGGAACCCCTAATATTTGGTTCATGGTGGTGGGTATTTAAGATTCGGCCCGGCCGAACTTACTGTATATACTTGTTGATTTATAAAAAATATTTTGTGAGTAGTTAATTTAACTAACATCTACAAAAAATGATTAGAGTCAAGAAAACTTTCTCAAAATATAATAATTATATACAATTAAATAGGATTAAATTGGCTCGTTTCAATTTGTTCTCGATTCTTCCATTGAAAATTGATTAGTTGATTGTGGTCCCTCTCAAAAGTCGATTTTACGCAATGTAAAAAGTCTATTATTTATTATTTTATCCGATTTCCAAAGTCTTTCATTCGATTTTGAAAATGCACCAAGCAGATTTTTTTGATAAAAGTCAATTTTTGATTTTTATAAAAAGGTGATTTTCGGCTTTTTTTTATCGCTACATCATTTGTGGTATCATAATGGACTGAATAGCCCATGTGAGTTGAAAATAACGGGTTACCAATATGACCTATTCATGTGAGTTGAAAATAACGGGTTACCAATATGACCTATTCATACCCAGCAAAAAAAGCGTCGCCAAAAAAGTAGTGAATGTTCTTTTTGGATCCGGAAGTGGCGCAGAAGCGATGAATTTAACATGGGCTTGTCATACGTCGGATGTCCACCATTTTGATAGCCGTTGCACTGGATTTGCATCACTTCTTAAGGTGTGATGCTAATTCAGCGTTTTGGATGTGAATTAAGAAATTTTGTGATATTTTGACAAATAAATAATTTTTAATTTTTTTTTATGAATTTTAATGCATTCTTACGCTTGTGTGGAACGTTTGGTATCAAATATTTTCAAAAATTCGCAAAATATTTCTCGAATGGATTTGGCTTTTTTTCAGAAAAATTTATATAATTTTTGCCATTTTATTAATTCTTAATCTATTTTTAACCTATTTGAAATTTTAAATTTTCTATTAAACATTTGAAAAAATGCGAGTTATAAAAAACTGAATTAAAAGAACTTCCTGTGCAGCTAAAATAAAGAACTTCTTTGGGAAGATATTTTTGGAAGTGCTTTTAAAGTTGTGTCTTTAGAAGAACTTCCAAATTTTTGTTGCAGGGTAATATAACCTAATCCTAGCCTTGTCTAGGTGCCACGAAAACACCTGTCACGATAGATACATTTAAAAAAATCCATGATCTCGTAGTAGAAGACCGATGTCTATCAGACGCCAGGTGATCACAGTTAGTAGATATAAACAAAAAACAAAAACATGTAGACCTCCATATGGTCGAAAGACCATGAGCAATGTGACTCTTTATAGCCACGGTAAACTCTGAAGACAAAATTCGAAAATTGACTTTTCTACAAAAAAGCAGAAAAATCAAACGAATCGACCCCAAAAACCCGAGAATTCGTCTTCTCAATAATTGCACAAGTCGAAAGTCAACTTTTCCAAATTTTAAAAAATTAAAAAAAAAATCGACTTTCCAACTATTCAAAAAGTTGCAAAGTTTATCAGATCTTGAAACAAGTAAGTAAAGTCTAAATTCTGGCGGGGCCGACTATATTATACCCTTCACCACTACACATAAAAAAATTTCACGAACATTTTTCCAATTAAAATTTTAATTGATTTTTAAAAAATATTCAATTAAAAATTTAATTGATTCAACAAATTTTTTAATTGAAACAAAAATCAATCACAAAAATAATAGTATTAATTAATTTTTTAATTGGATCAATTAACTTTTTAATTGACTTTCAATTAATTTTTTAATTGATACTAACATTTCTGTGATTGAAGACATTTCAATTAAAAATTAATTGGATCAATTAATTTCGTGATTGAATCAGAAAAATTTTTTTTGTGTGTATGTACACCAAAATTTGTTTTACCATCTCAACTCCTTTAAATTTGTTGGGAGTTATTATGAAGGTTTAACATATATTCCCATATTCAAATATTTATATCTTAACCGATTTGGAGACAACTTGAATCGGCTAACGTCCTGGGATGAAACACAATGTTATTAAAGAAACAATATGGCAAATATAAAGCTAGAACAATTTTAATGTAATTGTACAAAAGAGCATTTATAATTTATCGGGCGATACATATGTATTCGAGATATAGGACAATTTGAGTAATATTTACAATTTTAACTACTAAGCAGTGGCGATTTTGCAAGTCTATTGGTTAGATCTCACCAAGGTATTTGGCCAATTGTAGGTTGTGATATATTATTTGGCCAAGTCGGGTGATATTTCCATAAGTCGGAGCCTTATTTAAAACTCAACCATTCTGTGGAAAGTCTGGCATTACAGTGAGTAGGATATGACTACGATATGGGGAAATCATCACAGAATTTTGTGTAAAATATAGGTATTTTGGCAATATTTGTATAAAGCGGAAGAACAAATATATTGAGGGTTTATTTAAATCTAAACCAAATTAGATCACACTAGACACACATATTTAATATATATACTCTGTGAAAACTATCAGGTCAATTGGAGGAAAATACTATTACAATTGGCATTAAAATATGAAACATTCTATCATATTTCCCCAACTCGGGCGTACATATATGTGAGAGCTTTATCTAAATCTGAACAGAATTCGATCAAATTTGACTTGCATAGTTATAATAATAATTCTGCTATATCTGCAAAATGGGAGTATAACATTGGCCTACGTGGTCATATGAGTGTAAACGTACCCCTTGTGCAAAATTTAAAACAATACAAGTGCAAATTGGACAATGGACAATGGGAGCTATATCTAAATCTGAACCAATTGCTCTGATATTTTGCATATTTTACGAGAGCTCTAAAGCATTTGGCTGTGCTAAAGTTTAAGAAAATATGTTGATAAAAACGGCAATTATACCCAGATCGGTGATAAATATATATGGCAGCTATATCTAAATCTGAACCGATTTTTTTTTTTAAAAAAAAAATAGCGATAGTCCTTGAGCCAAAGTAAAACTCTGTGCCAAATTTGAGAACGATCGGACTTAAACTGCGAGCTGCACTTACATATGCAGACAGACTGACATCGCTAAATCGACTCAGAATTTAATTCTAAGACAATCGGTATTCTAAACGAGCGGTCTCAGACTTTTCCTTCTTGGCGTTACATACAAATGCACAAACTTATTATACCCTTTACCACAGTAGGGTGAAGCGTATAAAAATCGATTGTTTAAACAAAGGACTTAAGACACAAACATTTACTATATTTTGTAATTTCAAGTAAAATTTTGGTTTTTATACCCACCACCATAGAATGGTGACGGTATAATAAGTTTGTCATTCCGTTTGTAACACATCGAAATATCGATTTCCGACTATAAAAAGTATATATATTCTTGATCAGGGAGAAATTCTAAGACGATATAAGCATGTCCGTCTGTCTGTCTGTTGTAATCACGCTACAGCCTTCAATAATGTCGCTATCGTCCTGAAATTTGGCACAGATTCGTCTTTTGTTTGCAGGTAGGTCAAGTTCGAAGATGGGCTATATCGGTCCAAGTTTTGATATAGCTCCCATATAGACCGATTTCCCGATTTTGCTTCTTGGGGGTCTAGAAAGTGTATTTTCTATCCAATTTGAAATCTAGAGGTACTCTAGGACCCTAAAGACGTGTATCAGAAATGGTAAGTACCGGTCCAATTTTTTGATATAGCCACCATATAGACCGATCTCCCGATTTTACTTCTTGGTCTTTTAGAATCCGTAATTTTTACCCAATTTGCCTCAAATCGGAAATCTAAGGGTATTCTAGAACCTTAAACGGGTGTGCCGAAAATGATGAGTATCGGACCATGTTTGGTATATCCCCCATATAGACCGATCTCCCGATTTTACTTCTTGGGCTTCTAGAATCCGTAGTTTTTATCCAATTTGCCTGAAATTTGAAATCTAGAGATATTCTAGGACCATAAAGACGTGTGTCGAAAATGGAGAGTACCGGTCCATGTTTTGATATAGCCCCCATATAGACCGATGTCCCGATTTTACTTTTTGGGCTTATAGAATCCGTAGTTTTTACCCAATTTGCCTGAAATTGGAAATCTAGAGGTATTCTAGGAAAATAAAGAGATGTGCCGAAAATGGTGCTTATCGGTCCATGTTTTGATATAGCCCCCATATAGACCGAACTCCCGATTTAACTCCTAGGGTTTCTAGAAATTTTAGTTTTTATCCGATTTGCCACAAATTGAAAATATACTGGCATTTTAGACCCATAACAAAGTGTATATGATTTACCCAGCAAAAAAATTTGGAAGTTCTTCCAAAGGCACAACTTTAAAAGCACTTCCAGAAGAACTCCCAATGATGTTCTTTATTTTAACTACCCAGGAAGTTCTTTTAATTCAATTTTTTATAACTTGGTTTTTTAATACTTTTAATGGATAATTTTAACTTTTTTTGTTTCAAATAGGTTAAAAACAAAGTAAGAATTCATAAAATGGTACAAATCATTTAAATTTTGTTGACCAAAATGCTAAATCCAATCTGGAAAAATTGTGAATTATTGAAAATATTTGAGGTCAAACGTTTCCGACAAGCGTTAGAATCCATTAAAAAATATAAAAAATTATAAAAATTATTTATTTGTAAAAATATCACAGATTTTTTTTATTTACATCCAAAACATTGAATTGTGTTCACACCTAAAGAAGTGATGCAAATTCAGTGCAACGAATGTTGAAATGGAGGACTTCCGTCCTATGACAAGCCCATGTTAAATTCATCGCTTCTGCGTCAATTTTGCACCACTTCCGGATTCAAAAAGAACATTTTCATTACTGTTTTGACGACGCTTTTTTTGCTGGGTAGTTTTATCGGTCCATTTGGTAAGGCTTCCATATAGACCGATTTCACTTATTGAGGGTATAGAAGGCGCACTGACCATGAAAATTGCTTGAAACTGAATGCAAAATTTCCAGATTTTACTTCTCGTAGTCATTTAAATAATTGGGATGAAAATTCACAGATTTTAGATTTCAAATCAAGGCGTTATTTCATCATTTTCTTGCACTTACAAGAGATGTTTATGATTCCTCTAAAACTCAAACAAAAAATGGTTCTTATAAATTCAGAATCTCATCTAGTCTTCATAGGTAAAATCTTTACATTTATTTGTGGGAAGCGTACTGGTTGACCTGATATGCTTCACTGTTAGAAAAATATGTTTTTCATATGTTCCGATATAAACAAAATGTGTTTCGGGCAAAATTTTAAAACACAATATATTTAAGTGCAAACATGTGATGTTCCTAAACTAACACTAAATGTTTGGGACATCTATGTTAATATGTTCATAAAAATCATATGTGTGAATGCAAACATATATAAATTTACAAATTTCGTCTAAACATACATATGTTGTGATACTTTATTCAAAGCGATAGAGAGAGTATAGAGAAAGAAATAGAGATGGAAACCGAGAGAGTTGACGAAAGATATCAACATTACAAAGCGAAAGAATCAAAAGAGAAAAATTTCTGTGAAACCGCTTGTATGTTGTTTCGGAAAACTGTTTTTTGATAAGGCCAAAAATTTGATATGCTTAAGTCTAAATATTATTTAATTTGAATAAAGAGAATAGACATTCGGAACCAAGAGAATAGACATTTGAAAACCAACCAGCATATGTTTTCGCCTGAGAGCAGCATTTTATGTATGTGTGGACATGTGTTTTGTTTATCATTTTGGCACTGTGGGCACAATTTTTTTTCTTGGTTCGTTAAAAGAAATCAGGGGTCTTCATAAAAATAACGAAAGGGTACTATACTCTTTTTAGAGTTAGGACAGTAAAATGAAATAAGGAGGAAATAGTGAAAAATTACACAGTAAAATCTATAAAAACAAAGTTTAGTTCCTCTTTATTAATAAGTAGTCCACGAGGAGTTGACGGACACCTTCAAATATAAAAGCGGGCATTAAGTTCGAGTTTTGCAGCTAAAACAATTGAAAAAGTTTATTTTCTTTAAAATAAATTATTAAAGAACAAGTATATACGGCCGTAAGTTCGGCCAGGCCGAATCTTATGTACCCTCCACCATGGATTGCGTAGGAACTTCTACTAAAGGCTGTCATCCACAATCGAATTACTTGGGTTGCGATAACACTTGCCGATGGCAAGGTATCGTAAAACTTTTTAGCACTGTCTTCTAAATTGTAAGTTAGCCCATACGGGGTATATATTAAACAAAAAAAGGCCGATTAAATACGTATATAATCTAGTTTGACAAAATTTTCTATAGAAATAAAATTTTGACAAAATTTTCTATAGAAATGAAACCTTGAAAAAATTTTCTATAGAAATAAAATTTTGACAAAATTTTCTATAGAAATAAAAATTTGACAAAATTTTCTATAGAAATAAAAACTTGACACAATTTTCTATGGAAGTAAAATGTTGACAAAACTTTCTATAGCAATACAATTTTGACAAAAATTTCTATAGAAATAAAATGTTGATAAAATTTTGTATAGAAATGAAATTTTGACAAAATTTTGTATAGAAATAAAATGTTGACAAAATTTTCTACAGAAATAAATTTTTTACAAAATTTTCTATAGAAATAAAATTTGGACAAACATTTTTATAGAAATAAACTTTTGACAAAACTTTCTATAGAAATGAAATTTTAACAAAACTTTCTATAGTAATAAAATTTGACAAAATTTTCTATGGAAATAAAGTTTTGGTAGATTACAAAATTTTCTATAGAAATAAAATTTTGACAAAATTTTCTATGGAAATAAAATTTTGACAAACATTTGTATAGAAATAAACTTTTGACAAAACTTTCTATAGAAATGAAATTTTGACAAAACTTTCTATAGTAATAAAATTTGACAAAATTTTCTATGGAAATAAAGTTTTGGTAGATTATTTTTGGCGATATGGACCAATTTTTGTGTAATAAGTCATTGGCTATATATAACTAAAGACCGATATGGACCAATTTTTACATGGCTGTTAGAGGCCATATATTGACAAAATGTACCAAATTTCAACCGTATCGGATGACTTTTGCTCCTCCAAGAGGTTCCGGATGTCAAATCTGGGGACGGTTTATATGGGAACTATATATAATTATGGACCGATATGGACCAATTTTTGCACGGTTGTTAGAGACCACATACTAACACCATGTACCAAATTTCAACTGGATCGGATGAATTTTGCTCTTCCAAGAGGTTCCGGAGGTCAAATCTGGGGATCGGTTTATATGGGGGCTATATATAATTATGGACCGATATGGACCAATTTTTGCATGGTTATTAGAGGCCGTAAACTAACATCAGGTACCAAATTTCAACCGGATCGGATGAATTTTGCCCCTCCAAGAGGCTCCGGAGGTCAAATCTGGGGAACGGTTTATATGGGGGCTATATATAATTATGGACCGATATGGACCAATTTTTGCATGGTTGTTAAAAACCGTATACTAAGACCACGTACTAAATTTCAACCGGATCGGATAAATTTTGCTCCTCCAAGAGGCTCCGGTGGTCAAATCTGGGGATCGGTTTATATGGGAGCTATATATAATTATGGACCGATATAGACCAATTTTTGCATGGTTGTTAGAGGCCGTATACTAACATCAGGTACCAAATTTCAACCGGATCGGATGAATTTTGCCCCTCCAAAAGTCTCCGGAGGTCAAATCTGGGGATCGGTTTATATGGGGGCTATATATAATTATGGACCGATATGGACGAATTTTTGCATGGTTGTTAGAGACCATATACTAACATCAGGTACCAAATTTCAATCGGATCGGATGAATTTTGCCCCTCCAAGAGGCTCCGGAGGTCAAATCTGGGGATCGGTTTATATGGGGGCTATATATAATTATGGACCGATATGGACCAATTTTTGCATGGTTGTTAGAGACCATATACTAACATCAGGGACCAAATTTCAATCGGATCGGATGAATTTTTCCCCTCCAAGAGGCTCCGGAGGTCAAATCTGGGGATCGGTTTATATGGGGGCTATATATAATTATGGACCGATATGGACCAATTTTTGCATGGTTGTTAGAGACCGTATACTAAGACCACGTACCAAATTTCAACCGGATCGGATGAATTTTGCTGCTCCGAGAGGCTCCCCAAGCCAAATTTGGGGATCGGTTTATATGGGGGCTATACGTAAACGTGGTCCGATATGGCCCATTTTCAATACCATCCGACCTACATCAATAACAACTACTTGTGCCAAGTTTCAAGTCGATAGCTTGTTTCGTTCGGAAGTTAGCGTGATTTCCACAGACGGACGGACAGCCGGACAGACGGACAGACGGACAGACGGACGGACGGACGGACATGCTTAGATCGACTCAGAATTTCACCACGACCCAGAATATATATACTTTATGGGGTCTTAGAGCAATATTTCGATGTGTTACAAACGGAATGACAAAGTTAATATACCCCCATCCTATGGTGGAGGGTATAAAAATAAGAGGCATTTTAGAGCGATGGTGTTCAATACTAGTAAAAAACTGTTCACGCCTAAATAAATTTATGTTTATATTATAAAATTATTTATGTATGTTTATACTCGACTCCACGTTCTTCTTTTGTTAGTTTTTGAATTCTTTCCAAATTTTAAAGTTTTGTACCAAAAACAGTTTTTTGTTACAAAATTGTTATTTTTGCAATAAAAAATAATATTTTATCCAAAAATCAGTCAATTACGTTTATATCAAGCACTGTTACTGACTATAAATCTTTAATAACCCACATTTCAAAGTTTCATTATAAAAATTTAATATAGTATAAGTATAAATGTGTAAATTAAAAAAAAAAAAGTGTTCGGTCGGAGCAGGGATTGAACCCACGACCCTTTGCATGCAAGGCAGACATGCTAACCACTGCTCCACGTGGCAAACAAATGTATGTTTCTGTTAAATAATGTTATGTTTGCATGGGCTCGTGGGCGCTGCAAACTATGCTATATAAATGTAACTTATAACGATAATTATCTACTGGTGACTATAACAGCTACGTAGCCCAGTGGATAGTGTGTGTGTATGGTCCTCGGTTCGATTCTCCGGGCAGGCGAAAGGTAAAATTTAAAAAAAAATTATAAAAGTGAATAATTTCTTCAACATTATTTGTATTACAGAAAAAGGTGCCAAGAACTAAAATATTTCGTGGAGGTGAAAATTGCGAGTATGTTAGGGTATGAGCACAATCGTCTTTGCGAAAAATTCTTCCAAGCATATAATATTTTTGGGCTCAAAATGCTTCCAAACATATAATATGTTCACATAAAACAAACATATTAATGTTTCGGCAGTATCCAATAATATATGTGCTTCCTGCAAAATATGTTTGGAACATAGTTAAAGAAGCGATTTTTTTTGAGGGTGTTGGGAAAATATCTGTCATCAAACCCCCCTGAAATTTTCAAAGGAAACTATTATATTTGATTCATGGTGGTGGGTATTTAAGATTCGGCCCGGCTGAATTTACTACTGTGTATACTTGTTTTTTTTCCAGTTTTAGGCGAGGTCCTCCTCCCCGACTAAATATCGCAAAATGATGTAGAGTATCGTTGTGTAGACGTCAACCCTACCATTGTCTGAATATTTCAAGCAAATCATATGCCCAATTTTCAAAAAGCACGGCAAGGGGAGGCCCCTCTTTCCGACCAAATATCACAAAATCAGATACCCCATATTAATTGCATAACCTCCCCCACGTCCTCTGCAAATTTTAAGTAAAAAGTTTAAAAAGTTTGTACTTAGTTTGTGCCCCTTTATTTTTTCCACTACCATATATTAAAACAAGTAAGGAAAGTCTAAAGTCGGGCGGGGCCGACTTTATTATACCCTGCACCACTCTGTAGATCTAAATTTTCGATACCATATCACATCCGTCAAATGTGTTGGGGGGCTATATATAAAGGTTTGTCCCAAATACATAGATTTAAATATCACTCGATCTGGAAGAATTTGATAGACTTCTACAAAATCTATAGACTCAAAATTTAAGTCGGCTAATGCACAAGGGTGGAACACAATGTTAGTAAAAAAATATGGGAAACATTTAAAGCTGAAGCAATTTTAAGGAAACTTCGCAAAAATTTATTTATGATTTATATGTAATAGAAGATTAAGAAAATTAGAGTCATTTTTACAACTTTTCGACTAAGCAGTGGCGATTTTACAAGGAAAATGTTGGTATTTTGACAATTTTTTTCGAAATCGGAAAAACATATATATGGGAGCTATATCTAAATCTGAACCGATTTCAACCAAATTTGGTACGCATAGCTATAATGCTAATTCTACTCCCTGTGCAAAATTTCGACTAAATCGGAGCAAAAAATTGGCCTCTGTGGTCATATGAGTGTAAATCGGCCGAAAACTATATATGGGAGCTATATCTAAATCTGAACCGATTTCAACCAAATTTGGCACGCATAGCTACAATGCTGATGCTACTCCCTGTGCAAAATTTCAACTAAATCGGAGCAAAAAATTGGCCTCTGTGGTCATATGAGTGTAAATCGGGCGAAAGCTATATATGGGAGCTATATCTAAATCTGAACCGATTTCAACCAAATGTGACACGCATAGCTACAATGCTAATTCTACTCCCTGTGCAAAATTTCAACAAAATCGGAGCAAAAAAGTGGCCTCTGTGGTCATATGAGTGTAAATCGGGCGAACGATATATATGGGAGCTATATCTAAATCTGAACCGATTTCAATAAAATTTGGCACGCTAGACTACACTACTAATTGAACTCCTAGTGCAAAATTTCGACCAAATTGGGGTAATACTCAGGCTTCTAGGGCCGTATAAGTGCATATCGGGCGAAAGATATATATGGGAGCTATATCTAAATCTGAACCGATTTCTTCCAAAATCAATAGGGTTCTATTGTGACCTAAAACACATACTTGTGCCAAATTCGAAGTCGATTGGGCTTAAATTACTACCTAATCCCTTGGTTACAAAAATGTGTTCACGGACAGACGGACATGGCTATATCGACTTAGGAACCCACCCTAAGCATTTTTGTCAAAGACAGCATGTGTCTATCTCGTCTCCTTCTGGGTGTTGCAAACATATGCACTAACTTATAATACCCTGTTCCACAGTGTGGCGCAGGGTATAAAAACCAGGTACCCATATACATTTTATAACCTTCCCCAGGTTCTAAGTAAATTTCCAGTAAGTCGGAGAATTTTTTGGTTTTTGTTTCACTGTAAAAAAAACGTCGGGAAAAAGGAAGGCCCCCTCCCTGACCAAATATTAATGTATGTACTTAAGCCAAAAGGGGGTCTCCCAGTGCTCTTTTATTTTTGCCGGATCATATTTTAAAAAATCAAGTACCCCATATAAATTTCATAACCTTCCCCGGGTTCTAAGTAAATTTCCAGTAAGTGGGAGAATTTTCGTTTTATCCACTATCCTGGCCAAATTTCGAAAAATAAAATAGCATATCTTTGTCTAGACGCCCCGTTCAACCTTCCTTGAAAATTTCAACGAAATCTGATAAGTTTGGTCCAATTTTCAAAAAGTCAGTCAAGAGGGAGGTCCCTACCGACCGAATATTAAAAAATAAGGTACCCCATATAACCTCACCGCATGTTCTTCGAAATCTCAAGTAAACCAGAGGATTTTAGTTTTTTTAGTGTACTTAAAAAAGTCGGGCAAAAGGGAATTCGCCCTCCCCGGCCAAATGTGGAAAAATCAAGTACCGGATCTATGTCTAGACATCAATCTGAACATTGTCCTGGCAAAATTCGGATATACAAAGTCTACAACGTGTAGGCGTTTAAAATACTAACCACGTCGACTTAGATGTATATAAAAACTCGATTTTCATATTGTTATGTGAAATCAAATTGGAAATAGTACGCCTATGAAATTTTGCATAAACTTTGCTTTGCATGGTTCAATATAGTAGACTCTGGTCGATATTAGAATTTTCCTATAAAATCGAAATTAAATAAAAAATAATAAATCAAGTATGAAATAAATGCTTCTAAAAATTTTACTATTTAAATACTGTCAAAAACTAAGTATTCTACCTAAGTTTACGTCATTTTTGACTTATGGTAAAATACGTCGTAAATGTATGTCAAATACCTTACAGACTGACCATCTCTGTATATAATATTTTATTGCAAATTGCGGATACACCTTTCAAATAAATTTTTTTCCTGAGTATATCATCATTAGCAAATTTTTCAAATTTTTAAATACTGGACAAATCGACTCTTCCAAAGATGGGAAAAGTTTCGAATATTGAAAAACAATTGAAAATCAACTTTTGCCAATATGGGAAAAGTCGCCTGTTTGATTCTGATTTTAATCCCTGCAAAAAACAAATGAAATAGTAGCATCGAAAAAGGTGAAGACTTATAACCAACATTTTCGGGGATCGATAGCTATCGTCAATAGTTAGTCTAATAAGTTTTAACATGATTCTAAGTGGTTTTTAATGAGTAATATCCAGGAAAAGAATTAACATAATTAATTATGGTTGGACCCGCCTTTATAACTATAGACCTACAACACAATCACACAGTCAAGTACTCTCTACCGAAAGCTTTCAACATTTTAAGAATCTTTATATATATATATTTAATTACAAAATTGCAACCTGTTTCAAAACATTTTTTTAACTGCCTTAATTTCTCTTTTTAAACGAAACTAATATCAAGTTTAGCCCTAAAGTCTTTTGTTTTATTTTACATTAATCATATCGTAAAACTTAAGTCTTCCATCAACGAAAAATTTACACAAAACATAAAGTAATTTTAATTACATCTAAAATCATAAATTTTCTTAATGGACCTTCTTGGTTGGGTTGGACGATTAAAAATAAAAAAACAAAACTGAAAAAAAAACGTCCAAGCAAAAAAACAAAAAAACTTTAAACAGTACCATAATCCATAATCAAGCTACTAAAACACTTCTTTCTCAATGAATTCTTGTTTAGCTTTTGAGCTTATTTTTATTGCGTTGTTCAGAAAAGAACAAAAGCAAATGAATGGCAATAAAAATTAAGAAAAAATTAATAACTTGAGACTACCATAATCTGTATTGGGTAACGACTTACAGACACATTGCGTTTAATGTATTTCCTTATTTAAAAGAAGAAAAAAATATGAATGACTTTTATTACTTGATTATGATATCTGAATTTTTCTTAAGAATTGACCATAAATAATACTAGTCGTAAAAGGGAAGTAATTAGAGGAAGTAATACTTTTGTGCAGCTGGCCGTGATAACAACAACTAGTGGATGCGATCATGATTACGAAATTTAATTTTATTATTCTAAAACAGTTATCCAAAATATTCATCAATAGTTGTAAAATAATATTAAAGAGTTTGGATCCCATAACAATTCCTTTGGAACTGCATAATACTACTCAGAAAAAAAAATTGGAAGTTGTTCCAAAGGTATAACTTTAAAATCCAAAAATGTCCTCCCAAAGACGTTCCTTATTTTAAATACACAGGATGTTCTTTTAATTAAATTTTTAGGTAGCCACCGTGGTGCAATGGTTAGCATGCCCGCCTTGCATACATAAGGTCGTGGGTTCGATTCCTGCTTCGACCGAACACCAAAAAGTTTTTCAGCGGTGGATTACCCACCTCAGTAATGCTGGTGACATTTCTGAGGGTTTCAAAGCTTCTCTAAGTGGTTTCACTGCAATGTGGACAGCCGTTCGGACTCGGCTATAAAAAGGAGGTCCCTTGTCATTGAGCTTAACATGGAATCGGGCAGCACTCAGTGATAAGAGAGAAGTTCACCAATGTGGTATCACAATGGACTGAATAGTCTAAGTGAGCCTGATACATCGGGCTGCCACCTAACCTAACCTAACCTAACCTAATTAAATTTTTAAGAACTCGCTTGGGTCTAGAAACCCAAGAAGTAAAATCGGGAGATCGGTCTATATAGGAGCTATATCAAAACATGAACCGATACTCACCATTTTTGATGCACTTCTTTATGGTCCTAAAATACCTCTAGATTTCAAATTTCAGGCAAATTGGATAAAAACTACGGTTTCTTTAAGCCCAAGATTCCAAATCGGGAGATCGGTTTATATGGGTACTATATCAAAACCAGGACCGATTTAGCCTATCTTCGAACTTGACGTGTCAAAAAAAAAGACGAGTTTGTGCAAAATTTCAGCACGATTGCTTCATTATTGAAGACTGTAGCGTGATTACAACAGAGAGACAGACAGACGGACATGGTTATTTCGTCTTAGAATTTCTCCCTGATCAAGAATATATATACTTTATATAGACAGAAATCGATATTTCAATGTGTTGCATTTGGAATGACAAACTTATTATACCCCCCTCACCATTCTATGGTGGTGGGTATAATAATCTACCAAAATTTGGAGAACATTTTACCAAAAAACTACTAAACACAAAAATTTTATTTTGTATTCCTATAGAAAATTTTGTCAAAATTTTATTTCTATAGAACATTTTGTCAAAATTTTATTTCTATAGAAAATGTTGTCAAAATTTTATTCCTATAGAAAAGTTCTGTCAAAATTTTATTTTTATAGAAAATTTTGTCAAAAATTTATTTTTATAGAAAATTTTGTCAAAATGTTATTTCTATAGAAAATTTGTCAAAATTTTATTTCCATAGAAAATTTTGTCCAAAATTTATTTTTATAGAAATTTTTGTCAAAATTTATTTCTATAGAAAATTTTGTCAACATTTTATTTCTACAGAAATTTTTGTGAAGATTTTATTTCTATAGAAAATTTTGTCAAAATTTTATTTCAATAGAAAATTTTGTCAACATTTTATTTCTATAGAAAACTTTGTCAAAATTTATTCCTATAGAAAATTTTCTAAAAATTTTATTTTTATAGAAATTTTTGTCAACATTTTATTTCTATAGAAAATGTTGTCAACATTTTTTTCTATAGAAAATTTTGTGAAAATTTTATTTCTATAGAAAATTTTGTCAACATTTTATTTCTATAGAAAATTTTGTCAAAATTTTATTTCTATAGAAAATTTTGTAAAAATTTTAATTCTGTAGAATTTTTTTTTAAATTTTTATTTTATATAGAAAATTTTGTCAACATTTTATTTCTACAGAAAATTTTGTCAAAATTTATTCCTATTCCTCAAAATTTAAGCCGGCTAATGCACTAGGGTGGAACACAATGTTAGTAAAAACAAGTATATACGGCCGTAAGTTCGGCCAGGCCGAATCTTATGTACCCTCCACCATGGATTGCGTAGGAACTTCTACTAAAGGCTGTCATCCACAATCGAATTACTTGGGTTGCGATAACACTTGCCGATGGCAAGGTATCGTAAAACTTTTTAACACTGTCTTCTAAATTGTAAGTTAGCCCATACGGGGTATATATTAAACAAAAAATGCCGATTAAATACGTATATAATCTAGTTTGACAAAATTTTCTATAGAAATAAAATTTTGACAAAATTTTCTATAGAAATGAAACCTTGACAAAATTTTCTATAGAAATAAAATTTTGACAAAATTTTCTATAGAAATAAAAATTTGACAAAATTTTCTATAGAAATAAAAACTTGACAAAATTTTCTATAGAAATAAAATGTTCACAAAATTTTCTATGGAAGTAAAATGTTGACAAAATTTTCTATAGCAATGCAATTTTGACAAAAATTTCTATAGAAATAAAATGTTGACAAAATTTTGTATAGAAGTGAAATTTTGACAAAACTTAGTATAGAAATAAAATGTTGACAAAATTTTCTACAGAAATAAATTTTTTACAAAATTTTCTATAGAAATAAAATTTTGACAAACATTTCTATAGAAATAAACTTTTGACAAAACTTTCTATAGAAATGAAATTTTAACAAAACTTTCTATAGTAATAAAATTTGACAAAATTTTCTATGGAAATAAAGTTTTGGTAGATTACAAAATTTTCTATAGAAATAAAATTTTGACAAAATTTTCTATGGAAATAAAATTTTGACAAACATTTGTATAGAAATAAACTTTTGACAAAACTTTCTATAGAAATGAAATTTTGACAAAACTTTCTACAGTAATAAAATTTGACAAAATTTTCTATGGAAATAAAGTTTTGGTAGATTATTTTTGGCGATATGGACCAATTTTTGTTTAATAAGTCATCGGATATATATAACTAAAGACCGATATGGACCAATTTTTACATGGCTGTTAGAGGCCATATATTGACAAAATGTACCAAATTTCAACCGTATCGGATGACTTTTGCTCCTCCAAGAGGTTCCGGACGTCAAATCTGGGGACGGTTTATATGGGAACTATATATAATTATGGACCGATATGGACCAATTTTTGCATGGTTGTTAGAGACCATATACTAACACCATGTACCAAATTTCAACTGGATCGGATGAATTTTACTCTTCCAAGAGGCTCCGGAGGTCAAATCTGGGGATCGGTTTATATGGGGGCTATATATAATTATGGACCGATATGGACCAATTTTTGCATGGTTATTAGAGGCCATAAACTAACATTAGGTACCAAATTTCAACCGGATCGGATGAATTTTGCCCCTCCAAGAGGCTCCGGAGGTCAAATCTGGGGATCGGTTTATATGGGGGCTATATATAATTATGGACCGATATGGACCAATTTTTGCATGGTTGTTAAAAACCGTATACTAAGACCACGTACTAAATTTCAACCGGATCGGATGAATTTTGCTCCTCCAAGAGGCTCCGGTGGTCAAATCTGGGGATCGGTTTATATGGGAGCTATATATAATTATGGACCGATATGGACCAATTTTTGCATGGTTGTTAAAAACCGTATACTAACATCAGGTACCAAATTTCAACCGGATTGGATGAAGTTTGCCCCTCCAAAAGTCTCCGGAGGTCAAATCTGGGGATCGGTTTATATGGGGGCTATATATAATTATGGACCGATATGGACCAATTTTTGCATGGTTGTTAGAGACCATATACTAACATCAGGTACCAAATTTCAATCGGATCGAATGAATTTTGCCCCTCCAAGAGGCTCCGGAGGTCAAATCTGGGGATCGGTTTATATGGGGGCTATATATAATTATGGACCGATATGGACCAATTTTTGCATGGTTGTTAGAGACCGTATACTTAGACCATGTACCAAATTTCAACCGGATCGGATTAATTTTGCTGCTCCGGGAGGCTCCCCAAGCCAAATTTGGGGATCGGTTTATATGGGGGCTATACGTAAACGTGGTCCGATATGGCCCATTTTCAATACCATCCGACCTACATCAATAACAACTACTTGTGCCAAGTTTCAAGTCGATAGCTTGTTTCGTTCGGAAGTTAGCGTGTTTCCACAGACGGACGGACAGCCGGACAGACGGACGGACGGACGGACGGACGGACATGCTTAGATCGACTCAGAATTTCACCACGACCCAGAATATATATACTTTATGGGGTCTTAGAGCAATATTTCGATGTGTTACAAACGGAATGACAAAGTTAATATACCCCCATCCTATGGTGGAGGGTATAAAAATATGGGAAACAATTAAATCTGAAACAATTTTAAGGAAACTTCGCAAAAGTTTATTTATGAAGTTTAGGAAAATTAGAGTCATTTTTACAACTTTTCGACTAAGCAGAGGCGATTTTACAAGGAAAATGTTGGTATTTTGACCATTTTTGTCGAAATCGGAAAAACATATATATGGGAGCTATATCTAAATCTGAACCGATTTCAACCAAATTTGGCACGTATAGCTACAATGCTAATTCTACTCCCTGTGCAAAATTTCAACTAAATTGAAATTAAAAATTGGTCTCTGTGGTCATTTTAAGCAAATTAGGGTAAAACTCTGGCTTCTGGGGCCATATAAGTCCATATCGGGCGAAATTTCTTCACAATGAGTTCATTTTAACTTAAAGAAGGGGTCACTTTTTTCTGTGTGTAGACGTGAGCTTTAACTTAGTCCTACAAAAATAGTTTAAAGCGTTAAATCGCACGATCTACTCGGCCAATTTATCGGTCCCGGACGTAAAATAAAATGTTTATCGAACTCGCCTCTCAACAACTCCATTGTTACGCGTGCTGTGTGTTGAAATAGCTACCATGCAAGTCAAGCTTTTGCATTCTGGGCAAAAAAAGTTGGATATCATCTCATGGTAGGGCTCCCCAGTCACAGTTATCTTACAATTCGCAACATCTTTGAAGTAGTACGGCCCAATATGCCACCAGCCCATAAACCGCACCAAATTGTGAATTTTTCTGGAGTCATTGGTAGTATATGTAATGCTTTTGGCTGATCTTCGGCTTATTCAGATACGTTAACAATTTCTACATTTTCTTTCTTTTGCACATATAGTAAGTGCTATAGAAAATTAGATTTGGCCACCTTTGAGTAAGATCGGTTAATAAATAAGGGACTTGTGGCCAAATTTGGGAAAATCGGGTGATATACATATATGGGAGCTATATCTAAATCTGAACCGATTTAAATGAAATTTGGCACACTTACAGGGTAGTCAAGTAGATACTTTGTGAAAAATTTGACCCCGATCGGTTAGTAAATGAACGCAATCTGAAATCAGGCGATACATATATATGGGAGCTTTATCTAAATTTGATCCGACTTTTTCCAAATTCAATAACGTTCGTCCTTGTACCAAAAAAAAACGCCACATGCCAAATTTCATCAAAACCGGTTCGGACGGACGGACACCAAGCGCTAGATCGACTCAGGAAGTGATCCTGATTCTGGATTCACAAAGTGGTGGAGGGTATAGCATAGTCGAGGTAGATCATTCTTCCCATAAAATAGTTCACTTGAATTTCTGTTTATAAAAAATAACTATATTTGTAATTAAATTAAATTTTCATCTAAATGTCTTTAAGATGGTACATATTTTGTTGTGTAAAATTATATATTTAAACAGTTTTTGCTATATACAGTTAATATTTATTGTTTATATTTCGATGAGTTGCGAACGAATGAATAGCGAGTATGCGGTTATATCAAACACTCTCCTATTCGTATAACTCTTCAACTAATATAGTTCAATGTTCTTTCTTTCACTATGTTTTAATTAATTCATAACACAAGTTGCTTCAAAACAATTATTACTTATGAACATTTTTAATCATATTAAGGCATAGCTTAAATCCAAATAAACATGTTTCTTTTGTACGCTTTGTTGCACCTGATTGCATTTTAGTGCAGCTAACTAATGTAGCACATTTTCCATTTTGAGAGTTTTTTAATGAAAATATTTTTTACTGTTTTACAATAATGTTTTAATTGTGAAATCTATGAAATATTTCACTTAATTTTTAGGCTAAGAATTAATAATATTCAATAATAATCTTAAGGTACTAAATAATGGGAGATTTTCTCATTTACTTTCATTCAAAAGAAATAAGTCCTAAAATAAGGGGCTGTCACTATACCAATCTATCCTAACCATATTGTAACACTTGCTCATTGCGATTTCAGCTTCATTCGTGAATTTATCGCACATTATTTCATGTAAGCCTATATGAAATAATGAAGAGTTCTTATCAGGAATGATGATCATTTCCATTTATATCTAAAAAAAAAAACTAACAAATATTGAGATTAGTATGACAAAAGCGAATTAAAGAATATATAAGATTTTTCGATTAAAAATATTTTTCTAAACACTCATTGTTGGTTTAAAAAAATTTTACACTTTGCTAATCGCCTTAACGTCTTGTTCACCAACAGATTAGCTAGTTAATCGACTAATCGATCATTGTGTTCATCATAATCATTTGTTTATTACAATTTTTCTGTTGTTTTTATTATCGTCTTTCTGATCTCTATACATTAGCTGCTGTGGACTAAGTTACGAAACTAAAGATTTAAGAAACAAACTTCACATTTGGTTTTGTATAAATTTCGTTACCATTATATTAGCACCCATTAAGGCCGCTTATAGCCTAAGGGAAATTTTATAAAACATATTTTGCCAAAAAAAAAATTTAAGCTATGAAATTTTTAGAAAATTGATGTATTAACTTAAGAATTGCAATTAAGCTTAAATCAAACGATTTAAGACACGAACATATGTGTTTGTTTTTAATTTCCACCTGAGTAAAGTAGATTTGTTTGTAATTATAAATCAAAACGGAAATGTTGTTACGGAAATAATGCAAGATTGAAACTATGTTTAATGTTATTAACATAATAAATGAATTAGGTGATTTAAAAAAGTGCAACTGTTTTGCAATAATTGATTATTATGATTATTATTATATAATTAAAACAACAACGAAATTTAGGCTGTAACAAAATCCAAATACAGTAAAAAAAGTTTATGTGTTTATATTGATGAAATTTGTTATTTATTTATTTTATTTGGGTTCAAGGACCTTCCTTTAAGGATTTTGATATGATTTCTTAGCCAAAAATGTTTCTCTTTAAAATAAAGACATTTTTTAGGAAGTTATCTAACTTTAATTGTACACTCTAAAAAGTAAACCTTCTAGGGCACTGAAGCCGATTCAACTCTATTTTTGTTCATGAAATTATTATGTTCTGAGAAGGTTTCCTTGACTCCAATAATTTGTTGCGTACGTTAATTAAATGAACTCGAAAGGGGTGGAAAATTATACACAAATGAAGCATAATGCTTTATTAAATTCGTATTTCCCACAAAATAGCTTAGAATTTCCTAAAAATTGTAAAAATTTACAACAAATACGCCCAAATTGAAATTCGTATGGTACTACAGAGATATTTGCAATTTTTAACTCCACTATGTTTTCTTTGAACTATGAAATTTTCTTTAATAAGTGAAGAAAATAAGTATATACGATACAGTAATAATTTCGACCAGGCCGAATCTTACCTAGTAGAGGTGTGCACGTGAGTAATAGTTTACTCACGCACACTCACGACTGAAAAATCATAATCACACACACTCACGCACGATATTTTTTGGTAGGACTCACGCTCACGCACACTCACGAAAAGAAAATTTGTACTCACGCACACTCACGCACGAAAACGTCGTGACTCACGAAAAATATCGTGACTCACGAATAATTTTATGATTAATTTACCTTACCGAAGGTCTGAAAACATGAGCATTATTAAAATCGAGAGTGTTATTAAACTCTTAACATCCCAGGTGTCACTAAAATTGTAATTGAATTTAACTCTTAAGCGTTTTATGTTGGAGAGCAGGAATATTTTCGTGAGTGTAATTCTTTACTCACGCACACTCACGAAGATATTATTTTCGTGACTCACGCTCACGCACGACATTTTGGTTTGTTAATAACGCTCACGCACACTCACGCTGTTGTCATGAGCGTGACTCACGGCTCACGCATGAATCACGAAAATGTTCGTGAGTCACGACAATTTCGTGTCACGTGCACACCTCTATTACCTACCCACCACCATGATTCAAATATAACAGTTACCTTTGAAAACTCTTCGTTGTAGCGTGTTACTTGATAATATATAGTGCGTTACTCGATAATGTATAGAATGATAATATAAAGAAATGATTAAAAAACGCATTGATTTGAAATCTAAAATCTATAGATTTGGAAATTTTACTTTCAGTTTCAAGCAACTTTCATGATCAGTGCGCCTTCTATACCCTCAAGAAGTGAAATCGGTCTATATGGAGGCAATACGAAATGGAGCGATAAAAACTAAATCCGTTACAATTTCAAGCAAATCGGATAAGCCCAAGGAGTTAAATCAGGAAATCGGTCTATATGGGGGCTATACCAAAACACGAACCGATACACCCCATTTTCGACACACCTATTTGTGGTTCCAAAATACCTCTAGATTTCGAATTTCAAGCAAATGGAATAGAAAACAAGTATATACAGCACTAAGTTCGGCCGGGCCGAATCTTAAATACCCACCACCATGAACCAAATATTAGGGTTTCCTTTGAAATTTCAGGAGGGATTGAGGACTTGAGGACACTTCCCGAAGATAAATTTAAAGATTTCACCTATGAAGACTATATCAGATTCTGGATTTATAAGAACCATTTTTGTTTGAGTTTTAGAGGAATCATTAACATGTTTTGTAAGTGTGCGGGAAAATTATAAAATAATGTCTTGATTTGAAATCTTAAACTTCTAGAAGTAAAATCTGGAAATTTTACGTTGAGTTTCAAGCAATTTTCACGATCAGTGCGCCTTCTACACCCTCAAGAAGTGAAGTTGGTCTATATGGAGGCATTACCAAATGGACCGATAAAAACTTAATCCGATACACGTTTTTGTGAGCCTAAAATACCAAAATATTTACAATTTCAGGCAAATCAGATAAAAACTACGGTTTCTAGAAACCCAAGGAGTTAAATCGGGAGATCGTTCTTATGGCGGCTATACTCAAATATGGACCGATACTCACCGTTTTCGGCACACCTCTTTATGACCCGAAAATACCTCTAGATTTCCAATTTCAGGCAAATAGGATAAAAACTTCGGATTCTAGAAGCCCAAGAAGTAAAATCGGGAAATCGGTCTTTATGGGGGCTATACCAAAGTATGGATCGATACTCACCATTTTCGGCACACCTCTTTATGGTCCTAAAATACCTCAAGATTTCCAATTTCAGACAAATTGGATAAAAACTACGGTTTCTATAAGCCCAAGACCCCAAATCGGGATCGGTCTATATGGGGACTATACCAAAACATGGACCGATAGGCACCATTTTCGACACACTTATTTATGGCCCTAAAATACGTTTTGCCGCGATTTCGACCTTCAAACGCTCCAATAACGCCATATAATAGTCACTGTTGATGGTTTTTTCCCTTCTCAAGATAATCGATAAAAATTATTCCATGCGCATCCCAAAAAACAGAGGCCATTACTTTGCCAGCGGACTTTTGAGTCTTTCCACGCTTCGGAGACGGTTCACCGGTCGCTGTCCACTCAGCCGACTGTCGATTGGACTCAGGAGTGTAGTGATGGAGCCATGTTTCATCCATTGTCACATATCGACGGAAAAACTCTGGTGTATTACAAGTTAACAGCTGCAAACACCGCTCAGAATCATCAACACGTTGTTGTTTTTGGTCAAATGTGAGCTCGCGCGGCACCCATTTTGCACAGAGCTTCCGCATATCCAAATATTGATGACCAATATATTGATATGACCAACACGTTCCTTTGATATCTTTAAGGCCTCTGCTATCTCGATCAACTTCATTTTACGGTCATTCAAAATCATTTTGTGGATTTTTTTGATGTTTTCGTCGGTAACCACCTCTTTCGGGCGTCCACTGCGTTCACCGTGCTCATTTCATCACGCTTGAATTTTGCATACCAATCAATTATTGTTGATTTCCCTGGGGCATAGTACGGAAACTCATTATCAAGCCAAGTTTTTGCTTCCACCGTATTTTTCCCCTGCAGAAAAGAGTATTTTATCAAAACACGAAATTCCTTTTTTCCATTTTTTTACAATAACAAAAGTTGCTTCACAAAAGACGCTCTATCTCACAAACTAATTGACTTACAGACGTCAAATTTTGACACGAATCATTTGAAGGTTGGTACTATATAAAATAATATGCATTTTAAGCTAGTCAGACCGGGGACTTATCAGCCAACCTGTTATAAGTTTTCGACTTAACAGTGGCGATTTGAGAAGGAAAATGTTTGTATATTGACCATTTTTGCCGAAATAAGAAATAAATATATATGTTATGGGAGCTATATCTAAATCTGAATCGATTTCAACCAAATTTGGCATGCATAGCTAAAATATTAATTCTACTCCCTGAGCAAAATTTAAACCAAATTAGGGCAAAATTCTGGCTTCTGAGGTCATATGAGTGCATATCGGGCGAAAGATATATATGGGAGCTATATCTAAATCTACACCGATATCAACCAAATTTGGCACAATTTACGACACTATCAATTGCATTCCTTGTGCAAAATTTAAATAGTAAATCAGACTGAAATTCTGGCTTCTGGGGCCCTATTAGTAGATATCGAGCAAAAGATATATATGGGAGCTATATCTAAAACTAAACCGATTTCTTCCAAAATCAATAGGGTTCTATTCTGACACAAAATACGTTATTTTGCCAAATTTGAAGGCGATTGGACTAAAATTGCGACGTAGACTTTGATTACAAAACAAACAGACTCCAATGGCCTTTGTTACCCTATCACAACGGAAAAAACTCAAACACCTTAAAGTACACTAATAGAAAAAATTGCGTTTTACAATCGTGAACGGACGTTGTCAAAATGAAACGGAAACGTTCACAAAAAATCAAATCGGAATGTTCACGATTTCGTCCACGGGCGTTCACGATTTCATGAACGGCATTCGTTTTTCTTTGGTCATGAAATGTCTTAAAATAATCGTTAGACGTTGTTATGTCAACTCCGCCGTTGGTGCAATGTGCTAAGGCGACTGTTAACGTGTAATGTGCAGGCAACACAGGTTCGAGTCACGGTAGGGGAAACCTTTTTTTAATTTTGTTTATAAATTCGTAACCATTACGTTTTCAGATCATGAACGCTGGTTGTTGTTTTGAAAATTTATGGTGTCATTTTTACGTTGTCAGATTGTCCCCATCTGTTCTCAGTTTGACAACACATGTGTGTTGATTCACTTTCATGAATGGATCGTTTCAAAATGACCACGCCGTTCATGATTTTTTCTATGGGTGTACCTAAAATATTTGTACAATGTATCATAAATCGTTATAATGATACAGATAGAGTTGCCAAACGCCATGTTCATGGCAAGCGAAGGCTCAAATAAAAGATATAATATAAATATAATTTGCCGATATGTTGCTCTTGATGCGAAAAGAAAACTTGTAGCAATTAAAAAAAAAAAAATGAAAACCCTCCTGTCTTGATATCAGGCTAACAAAAAAAAAAAAAAACAGTGATTCACATTCATAATAAAATTATCCATAGCCTTAGCATGACGGCATAATAACCACAAAGAAATTTATTTAAATTTCTTTCCGGCTTTATTGCTCTTAACATTCTTTGGTAAAAAGCAAAAGTTTTTGCGTTCATCTACCATGAAATTGCTATGCTGTGCAATTTATAGTAAGTATGCCCCAAGGCGGAGGGGGAGATGTGTTACTTGAACAAGAAATTTAGGAAAAGAAAACAAAAAAAAAAACAACATCATAGAGCTGGTATTTTCACATGTCACTCAACGATTAGTCCACGCCTCCCTGGCAGTTAGTACAAGAAACCCCCCCTTTGTTATAGCATAGCCTAAGCGTCCGTTAATTTTTCGAATCTATGACCGGCTTGTGACAATGTCACAGGCAATTTCGGGAAATACTTTAATCAAACCGTGACACAAGAACCAGCCAGCAAGTTGGCCAAGCAAACTTCACTCTAACCACTTTCCACTTTCTGCCAGTGGAGAATGGTGACTTTTGAAGAAGACGAATTGTTTGGTCCCCTCTAGATACTCCATAAGAAAATATCCGTGATTTTGTTTTTCTATTTTTGCTGGGAATTGTGATTTCATTTCGATGCCTAAATATTTTGTGGTAAGTAAAAGTTAACAAAACCACTTTTTTAATCTAGAGAGTTTAGAGCTCATTTTTATGCGGTGGGAAGGGGGTCGAATAAAAACCACAAACGCACTCTCGTAAAACACCACTTTATCGTCTCTGAAGACATAATGTATGAAAATAGATTTTATGTGATCTTCCAGAGGCCATTAGAAGTTTAATTTGCGTTTATGAATTTTTTTCGTGGTTGTTATTTTACTTTCTTCGCGTCAGATTTAATTACTGACAATGGTGTTTAATTGTTGACATGTGATGTTGAGACGAATGATATCTCTGGAGAGGGTTTCTTTATAGTGACCTCTAGTGAAATTCTATTGCGGAAGATGTCTCGAAAGTACTTTCGATTTTATTGTGGACATATGAAATGTTTGCAAATCATGGAAGTTGAATGGGGCTAAGCTGCTTGTCTAAACTTTAGCGAAAAAAAGAAAAATCAAAGTTATATGAACCCATATTAATAGTAGACATGTGGAAATAATTAGAGAGTGGAATTTCTTTGACGAAAGAAAATTTTTACTCACCCTCAATAACTGTGGTATAGATTTGGACATACAAAGTGAAAAAACGTACGAACACTCAAGCATAACTAATGAGCAGAGAATGAAGCCGACCAGATGTTGTCATTATAAACAAAATTTTCTATAGAAATAAAATTTTGACAAAATTTTCTATAGAAATAAAATTTTGACAAAATTTTCTATAAAAATAAAATTTTGACAAAATTTTCTATAGAAATGAAATTTTGACAAAATTTTCTATAGAAATAAAATTTTTACAAAATTTTCTATAGAAATGAAAATTTTAAAAAATTTTCCATAGAAATAAAATTTTAACAAAATTTTCTATAAAAATACAATTTTAACAAAATTTTCTATAGAAATAAAATTGTAACAAAATTTTCTATAGAAATAAAATTTTGACAATATTTTCTATAGAAATGGAATTTTAACAAAAATTTTCTATAGAAATAGAATTTTGACAAAATTTTCTATAGAAATAAAATTTTTACAAAATTTTCTATCGAAATAAAATTTTGACAAAATTTTCAATAGAAATAAAAATTGTTTAAAAATTTTCTATAAAAATAAATTTGACAGAATTTTCTATAAAAATAAAATTTTGACAATATTTTCTATTTGACAAAATTTTCTATAGAAATAAAATTTTGACAATATTTTCTATAGAAATAGAATATTGACAAAATTTTCTATAAAAATAAAATTTTTACAAAATTTTCTATAGAAATACATTTTTAACAAAATTTTCTATAGAAATAAAATTTTTACAAAATTTTCTATAGAAATAAACTTTTGACAAAATTTTCTATAGAAATAAAAATTTTTACAGCATTTTCTATAGAAATAAAATTTTTACAAAGTTTTCTATAGATATAAAATGTTCACAAAAATTTCTATAAAAATAAAATTTTGACAAAATTTTCTATAGAAATAATTTTTTTTTTTAATTTTCTATAGAAATAAAATTTTGACATAACTTTTTATAAATATAAAATTTTGACAATATTTTCTATAGAAATAAAATTTTTGACAAAATTTTCTATAGAAATAAAATTTTGACAAAATTTTCTATAAAAATAAAATTTAGACAAATTTTTGTTTTTTAAATAAAATTGTGTCAAAATTTTCTATAGAAATACAATTTTAACAAAATTTTTATAGAAATAAAATTTTGACAAAATTTTCTATAAAAATAAAATGTTGACAAAATTTTCTATAAAAATAAAATTGTGACAAAATTTTCTATAGAAATAAAATTTTGACAAAATTTTCTATAGAAATAAAAATTTTTAAAAAATTTTCTATAGAAATAAAATTTTAACAAAATTTTCTATAGAAAAAAAATTTTGACAAAAATGTATATAGAAGTAGAATTTTGACAAAATTTTTTATAAAAATAAAATTTTAACAAAATTTTCTATAGAAATAAAATTTTTACAAAATTTTCTATAGAAATAAAATTTTAACAAACTTTTCTATAGAAATAAAATTTTTACAAATTTTCTAGAAATAAAATTTTTACAAAATTTTCTATAGAAATAAAAATTTTTACAAAATTTTCTATAGAAATAAAATTTTTATAAAATTTTCTATATAAATAAAATTTTAACAAAATTTTCTATAGAAATAGAATTTTGACAAAATTTTCTATAGAAATAAAATTTTGACAAAATTTTCTATAAAAATAAAATTTTGACAAAATTTTCTATAGAAATAAAATTTGACAAAATTTTTCTATAGAAATACAATTTTAACAAATTTGTCTATAGAAATAAAACTTTTGACAAAATTTTCTATAGAAATAAAAATTTGACAAAAAGGTAGTTTTGTGGTAAAATTTTCTCCAAATTTTGGTAGATTATTTTTGGCTCGAGTGGCACCGTTTCGCCAAATCTAGGTTATATTAGGTGGCTACACCCTCAAAAAAAATCGCTTCTCTAACATATGTTCCAAACATATTTTGCAGGAATCACATATATTATTGGATACTGCCGAAACATTAATATGTTTGTTTTATGTGAACATATTATATGTTTGGAAGCATTTTGAGCCCAAACATATTATATGCTTGGAAGAATTTGCCCCAAAGAAGATTGTGCTCATTCCCTCACATAATTTTCCCTTCCACGAAATTTTTTAGTTCTTTGCACCTTTTTGTGTAATAAAGGGTGATTTGTTAAGAGCTTGATAACTTTTTAAAAAAAAAAAACGCATAAAATTTGCAAAATCTCATCGGTTCTTTATTTGAAACGTTAGATTGGTCCATGACATTTACTTTTTGAAGATAATTTCATTTAAATGTTGACCGCGGCTGCGTCTTAGGTGGTCCATTCGGAAAGTCCAATTTTGGGCAACTTTTTCGAGCATTTCGGCCGGAATAGCCCGAATTTCTTCGGAAATGTTGTTTTCCAAATCTGGAATAGTTGCTGGCTTATTTCTGTAGACTTTAGACTTGACGTAGCCCCACAAAAAATAGTCTAAAGGCGTCAAATCGCATGATCTTGATGGCCAACTTACCGGTCCATTTCTTGAGATGAATTGTTCTCCGAAGTTTTCCCTCAAAATGGCCATAGAATCGCGAGCTGTGTGGCATGTAGCGTCATCTTGTTGAAACCACATGTCAACCAAGTTCAGTTCTTCCATTTTTGGCAACAAAAAGTTTGTTAGCATCGAACGATAGCGATCGCCATTCACCGTAACGTTGCGTCCAACAGCATCTTTGAAAAAATACGGTCCAATGATTCCACCAGCGTACAAACCACACCAAGCAGTGCATTTTTCGGGATGCATGGGCAGTTCTTGAACGGCTTCTGGTTGCTCTTCACTCCAAATGCGGCAATTTTGCTTATTTACGTAGTCATTCAACCAGAAATGAGCCTCATCGCTGAACAAAATTTGTCGATAAAAAAGCGGATTTTCTGCCAACTTTTCTAGGGCCCATTCACTGAAAATTCGACGTTGTGGCTCGTTAGTAAGTCTATTCATGATGAAATGTCAAAGCATACTGAGCATCTTTCTCTTTGACACCATGTCTGAAATCCCACGTGATCTGTCAAATACTAATGCATGAAAATCCTAACCTCAAAAGAATCACCCTTTACAAATAATGTTGAAGAAATTATTCAATTTTTAAAATTTTGTAAATTTTACCTTTCGCCTTGACGGAGAATCGAACCAAGGACCATACAGTTTGTAAGCCGACACACTATCCACTGGGCTACGTAGCTGTTATAGTCACCTGTAGACAATTATCGTTATAAGTTACATTTATATAGCATAGTTTGCAGCGCCCACGAGCCCATGCAAACATAACATTATTTAACAGAAACATACATTTGTTGGCCACGTAGAGCAGTGGTTAGCATGTCTGCCTTGAATGCAAAGGGTCGTGGGTTCAATCCCTGCTCCGACCGAACACCATTTTTTTTTTAATTTACACATTTGAACATAATTTCATTTTTACCTTTAAGGCCGGTATTAAGTTGGCATTAGCACTCTAAAATGGAAATTTGTGCCTTTTACTTTTCTTTAATAATTCATTTTAAAGAAAATAATCGTTTTCAATTGTTTTAGCTGCAAAACTCGAACTTAATGTCCGATTTTCTACTTGAAGGTGTCCGTCAACTCCTCTTGGTCTATTCTCTTGGTTCCGAATGTCTATTCTCTTTACTCCGAATACTCATTCTAATATTCAAATTAAATAATATTTAGACTTAAGCATATTAAATTTTTGGCCTTATCATAAAACAGTTTTCCGAAACAACATACAAGCGGTTTCACAGAAATTGCTCCTTTTTGATTCCTCGCTGTGTTATGTTGATATCTTTCGTCAACCCTCCCGGTTTCCATCTCTATACTCTCTCTCTCTGTCGCTCTCTGAATAAAATATCACAACATATATATGTCTACTCGAAATTTGTAAATTTATATATGTTTACATTCACACATATTATTTTTATGAAACATTCATGCCCTAAACATAATATATTCTAACATATTAACATATGTGTCCCAAATATTTAGTGTTAGTTTAGAAACATTAAATGCTTGCACTTAAATATATTGTGTTTAAAAATTGTGCCCGAAACACATTTTGTTTATATCGGAACATATGAAAAACATATTTTTCTAACAGTGTACCCGATGTATCAGGTTCCCTTAGACTATTCAGTACATTGTGATACCACATTGGTGAACTTCTCTCTTATAAGTGAGTGCTGCCCGATTCCATGTTAAGGTCCTTTTTATAGCCGAGTCCGAAGCCGAGTCCGAAGCCGAGTTCCACATTGCAGTGAAACCACTTAGAGAAACTTTGAAACACTCAGAAATGTCTGCTGCATTACTGAGGTGTGAAAATTCCCCGCTGAAAAACTTTTTGGTGTTCGGTCGAAGCAGGAATCGAACCCACGACCTTGTGTATGCAAGGCGGGCATGCTAACCATTGAACCACGGTGGCTCCTTTCGCCAAATCTAATAAATCTAAACGATCTCTAAAGTTTGATGTTATTTGAGAAATCTATAGCGTTTTATTACATATCAGCCGCTCTGTATGCCACAGAAGCATGTTTTTGAAGGTGTTGTTGGATTCCTACATCAAACAATATTTTTATAATTTATTAACAATTTTTTGAACTCTTTCTTTGATGGCTTTAAAGTAAAATGTACGGAAGCTATGGTAATGCTAAAGTACTCAACGCAGAAAGAAATTAACATTTTCACAAATTGCAATACTTTAATGTAATTAAAACATTTCCATTTAATTCGTAAAAAAACATTTCAAACTTAAATTAAAACAAGTAAGGAAAGTCTAAAGTCGGGCGGGGCCGACTATATTATACCCTGCACCACTTTATAGATCTAAATTTTCGATACCATATCACTTCTGTCAAATGTGTTGGGTGCTTTGTCCCAAATACATACATTTAAATATCACTCGATTTGGACAGAATTTGATAGACTTTTACAAAATCTATAGACTCAAAATTTAAGTCGGCTAATGGACTAGGGTGGAACACAATGTTAGTAAAAAAATATGGGAAACATTTAAATCTGAAGCATTCTTAAGGAAACTTCGCAAAAGTTTATTTATGGTTTATCGCTCGATATGTATGTATTAGAAGTTTAAGAAAATTAGAGTAATTTTTTCAACTATTCGACTAAGCAGTGGCGATTTTACAAGGAAAATGTTGGTATTTTAACCATTTTTGTCGAAATCAGAAAAACATATATATGGGAGCTATATCTAAATCTGAACCGATTTCAACCAAATTTGGCACGCATAGCAACAATGCAAATTCTACTCCCTGTGCAAAATTTCAACTAAATCGGAGCAAAAAATTAGCCTCTGTGGTCATATGAGTGTAAATCGGGCGAAAGCTATATGTGGGAGCTATATCTAAATCTGAACCGATTTCAACCAAATTTGGCACGCATAGCAACAATGCTAATTCTACTCCCTGTGCAAAATTTCAACTAAATCGGAGCAAAAAATTAGCCTCTGTGGTCATATGAGTGTAAATCGGGCGAAAGCTATATGTGGGAGCTATATCTAAATCTGAACCGATTTCAACCAAATTTGGCACGCATAGCAACAATGCTAATTCTACCCCCTGTGCAAAATTTCAACTAAATCGGAGCAAAAAATTAGCCTCTGTGGTCATATGAGTGTAAATCGGGCGAAAGCTATATATGGGAGCTATATCTAAATCTGAACCGATTTCAACCAAATTTGGCACGCATAGTTACAATGCTAATTCTACTTCCTGTGCAAAATTTCAATTAAATCGGAGTAAAAGATTGTCCTCTGTGGTCATATGAGTGTAAATCGGGCGAAAGCTATATATGGGAGCTATATCTAAATCTGAACCGATTTCCACCAAATTTGACACGCATAGCTATAATGCTAATTCTACTCCCTGTGCAAAATTTCAACTAAATCGGAGCAAAAAATTGGCATCTGTGGACAAAGGAGTGTAAATCGGGCGAACGCTATATATGGGAGCTATATCTAAATCTGAAACGATTTGGATGATATTTTGCAAGTTTTTCGAGACTCATAAAATATTGGGATGTTTGGAATTTGAGGAAGATCGGTTGATATACACGCCAATTATGACCAGATCGGTGAACAATATATATGGCAGCTATATCTAAATCTGAACCAATTTTTTCCAAAATCAATAGGGATCGTCTTTGAGCCGAAACAGGACCCCATATCAAATTTTAGGACAAACGGACTAAAACTGCGAGCTGTACTTTGCACACAAAAATACATCAACAGGCAGACGGACAGACAGACAGACAGACGGACATCGCTAAATCGACTCAGAATTTAATTCTAAGACGATCGGTATACTAAACGATGGGTCTCAGACTTTTCCTTCTTGGCGTTACATACAAATGCACAAACTTATTATACCCTGTACCACAGTAGTGGTGAAGGGTATAAACATAACCAAAAGATTGTGGTTAGAAAGAAGACTTAGCGCAAAAACTTTTGCACCATCCATAGACATTGAATAATTGTGTGTATGAGTTTGTGTCTTAAGTCTTTTGTTTTGTAATACATATCCAACGAATATTTCATAACATTTTCTGGGATGTTTTATTAAGGAACTACGCCTTAATATTTCAACATACTTTTGACTACCACCATCAAAAAAAAAAATATGCTGTGGGCTAGCCCTACGAAAATATGGCTAATTTTGGGTGTTTTAGTTACTGTCGAAAAAAGCAGTCGTTGTTGGTCCATTAGCAGTTAAATTGTGTTTTGGGCTTCCTTTTTTTGTATTTTTTTGGCTACTCATTTACCTTAGAAGTGGGATGGGGGTTATACCATGTATTATGTCGAACATCTTAAAAGTATAACACCCGCATATTATGGCCTGTTTCTTTTCTTTAGTAGACTTTTAAATCATGATAAATTATAGTTGCTTTGTTTTTGATGAAACACACAGAAATACCCGTTCATGCCATATTAGGGAATTTTCTGACTTACAATGGTCTAACACAGTTGGAATATAATGCAATATTACTTTATGGTATTTGTTGTTGTTATTTTTGTTGGACTTTTATTGTCTACCTTTTTGGCTTTGGAGTAGGAGTTCGAGTTCATAATTGTGTTACAAAAAAAAAAAATAATAATAATAAAAAATATGTTACGCTTTTCTGCATTTCTATATTTAGCGTTGCTGTTTTTACACACGAAAGTATGAATATTTGCCACTATAGCTGCAACATAGCACCATTGTAAAAGATCTTATAATAAAAAAACAAAGTAGAAATAATCAACATTTGACTTATGTTTTTAAGGAAATACAGGGAATCCATAAAATATGAATTATGGAATTATAAAATGAATTATGCTCAATGTTAGCATTTTATACATATAGGGCGGTTAGGTGGAAATACTATAACCTAGATATCTGTTTTTCTTTTTATGGAGAAATGAGTCATAAGAGCGTGAAGTTACGTATTTAACAATAAATTCAAGTTTCATATTTAACCTTATTGTGGTTATATAATTCGAACTAATGCAAAATAGTGTGATATCATAATTGTATAAATTTGCATATAACAATATTCCTAATATTGAAAAACTATGTTTATGTGGAAAATAAAATTTTGAAAAGGATTTAAAAAGTTTTTGAAAATTTAAAAATTCAAAATTTTGCAAAGTCGTCTTTTTTATCTGACCGCAAATAGTGTTAACACAATTTTAACGATATCAATTCATGAGATGCACAGGAAAAAATTAATAAAATCGAACCCCGCGTTTTTTAGATTTTCAAAATACGTACTTGTTTAAAATGAACTGATTGGGACACCCTCAAAAAAATCGCTTCTTTAACATATGTTCCAAACATATTTTGCAGGAAGCACATATATTATTGGATACTGCCGAAACATTAATATGTTTGGTTTATGTGAACATATTATATGTTTGGAAGCATTTTGAGCCCAAAAATATTATATGCTTGGAAGAATTTTTTTCAAAGACGATTGTGCTCATTCCCTAACATACTCGTAATTTTTACTTTTGTTCTTGGCACCTTTTTCTGTAATACAAATATTGTTGAAGAAATTATTCACTTTTATAAATTTTTTAAATTTTACCTTTCGCCTGCACGAAGAATCGAACCGAGGACCATACAGTTTGTAAGCCAACACACTATCCACTGGGCTACGTAGCTGTTATAGTCACCATTAGATAATTATCGTTATAAGTTATATTTATATAGCATAGTTTGCCGGGCCCACGAGCCCATGCAAACATAACATTATTTAACAGAAACATACATTTGTTTGCCACGTGGAGCAGTGGTTAGCATGTCTGCCTTGCATGCAAAGGGTCATGGGTTCAATCCCTGCTCCGACCGAACACTTTTTTTTTATTTATTTTTATTTACACATGTATATTTATACTATATTAAATTTGATAATGAAACTTCGAAATGTGGGTTATTAAAGATTTATAGTCTGTAACAGTGCTTGATGTAAACGAAATTGACTGATTTTGGATAAAATATTATTTTTTATTGCAAAAATTACAATTTTGTAACAAAAAACTGGTCTTGGTACACAACTTTAAAATTTGGAAGGAATTCAAAAACTCTAACAAAAGAAGAACGTGGAGTCGAGTATAAATATACATAAATAATTTTATAATATAAACATAAATTTATTTAGGCGTGAACAGTTTTTTACTAGCATTTAACACTATCTTTAATAATTCATTTTAGAGAAAATAAACCTTTTAAATTGTTTTATCTGCAAAACTCGAAACATATGCTCTTTGTTTTTCAAATGCTGTTTGTTTTTCAAATGTCTATTCTCTTTACTCTGAATACTCATTCTAATATTCAAATTAAATAATATTTAGACTTAAGCATATCAAATTTTTGGCCTTATCATAAAACAGTTTTCCGAAACAACATACAAGCGGTTTCGTAGAAATTGTTCTCTTTTGATGTGTTATGTTGATATCTTTCGTCAACTCTCCCGGTTTCCATCTCTATTTCTTTCTCTATACTCTCTCTGTCGCTTTGAATAAAATATCACAACATATGTATGTTTAGTCGACATTTGTAAATTTATATATGTTTGCATTCACACATATGATTTTTATGAAACATTCATGCCCCAAACATATTATATTCTAACATATTAACATAGATGTCCCAAACATTTAGTGTTAGTTTAGGAACATTACATGTTTGCACTTAAATATATTGTGTTTTAAAATTGTGCCCAAAACACATTTTGTTTATATCGGAACATATGAAAAACATATTTTTCTAAGAGTGAATAAAAAACAAGTATGTACCCTTATGTACCCTCCACCATGGATTGCGTAGAAATTTCGTCTAAAGACGGTCATCCACAATTAAGTTACTTGGGTTGCGGCCGATGGCAAGGTGTCTTAAAACTTCTTAACATCATCTTCTAAATTGTAAGTTAGTCCATGCGGGATATATAGTAGACAAAAGAAATGTCGATTAAATACGTATATATTCAGTTCTTGACCGGTATATATAGGGAAGAAATAATTACGAACCAATATAAACTTTTGTGCTGTAATTATAGAGCCAGTATTGAAATGTGGGGGTCGCTTTATATGGGGGCTATATATAATTGTGAACACGAATCTGCCAAATATGGCAGATTTTTTACTTGATGTTTTTGAAAATTTTGCAAAATATTCCTCTCCAACTATGAAATGCTTCATAAATTTTCTATAGAAATAACACTTCGACAAAATTTTCTACAGAAATAAAATTCTGACAAAATTTTCTATAGAGATAAAATTTTTACAAAATTTTGTATATAAATTATATGTTGACAAAATTTCCTAAAGACATAAAATATTGACAAAATTTTCTATGGAAACAAAACTTTGGCAAAATTTTCTATAGAAATAAAATTTTTACAAAATTTGTTATGGCAATAAAATTTTGGTAGATTATTTTTAGCTCGAGTGGTAATCATGATTTTTCGTTTTATTTGGGGGCTATATATTATATAGATCGATACGGACCAATTTTGGCATGATTGTTATCGGCCATACACTAGCGAAATGTACCAAATTTCAACCGGATCGGATGAATTTTGCTCCTTCAAGAGGCTCCGCAGGTCAAATCTGGGGATCGATTTATATGGGGGCTATATATAATTATGGACCGATATGAACCAATTTTTGCATGGTTGTTAGAGACCATATACTAACACCACGTACTAAGTTTCAATCGGATCGGATGAATTTTGCTCCTCCAAGAGGCTCCGGAGGTCAAATCTGGGCTATATATAATTATGGACCGATGTCGTCCAATTTTTGCATGGTTTTTGGAGACTATATACCAACACTATGTACCAAATTTCAGCCAGATTGGATGAAATATGCTACTCTACAGGCTCCGCAACCCAAATCTGGGGGTCCGTTTATATGGGGGCTATATGTAAAAGTGGGCCGATATGGTCCATTTGCAATACCATCCAACCTACATCAATATCAACTACTTGTGCCAAGTTTCAAGTCGATAGCTTGTTTCATTCGGAAGTTAGCGTGATTTCAATAGACGGTCGGACAGACGGACATGCTTAGGTCGACTCAGAATTTCACCACGACCCAGAATATATATACTTTATGGGGTCTTAGAGCAATATTTCGATGTGTTACAAACGGAATGACAATGTTAATATACCCCCATCCTATGGTGGATGGTATAACAAGTAATCAAAGTAGAAAGTCGTGTGTGGTCGACTGTATCATACCCTACCCCACACCTACTGAATTAGTAAACTTAAGCATTTGTGGTGTGTCATTGATATAGGTTTGGGAAATAAACCGCATTTCCATATTTAAGTACATTAATGAGTACATATTTATGGGAGCTTTATTTCAATCTGAATAGAAACGCCTTATATTATTACTTTACTTAATCCCATTATTAGAAAAAGAGTAAATCATTCAATTATATTTATAAATCTTACAATATATTTATGTAAAAGTTATATGTAAGTTTAAATAACGGCTAATACATCAACATTTGAAATTTGAGAACCATTAGTTAATAAATAAGGGTATTATGGCCAAATTTTGGAAAATTGGCCGATACATATATATGGGAGCTATAACTAAATCTGAACCAATTTAGGTTTGGTGGAGTTTACAGAAGATTTCCTTGTGCTAAATTTGAATAATAAATGAAGGCGTTATGGTTAAAAATAAGGACAAAATTTTTGAAAATCGGGCCATGCATATTTATGGGAGCTATACCTAAATCTGGACCGATTTTGTTGATTCTTTGCGTGTATAGTAAGACCAATAGAAGATTAAATATTGAGCGATGCATTTATGTGGGAGCTATATTCAAATCTGAACCGATTTCAATGAAATGTTAAAAGGTACTACCCAAAAATACGTTGTGTTAAATTTCATAATAATTGTTAGTAAATAAGCGTAATATGACTCCATTTGCCGAAATTGGGCGATAAACTTGGGTTAGGTTAGGTTAACGTTCCGTCCGATTTGATTCAGGCTCACTTAGGTTAGGTTAGGTGGCAGCCTGATGTATCAGGCGCACTTAGACTATTCAGTCCATTGTGATACCATATTGGTGAACTTCTCTCTTATCACTGAGTGATGCCCGATTTCATGTTAAGCTCAATGACAAGGGACCTCCTTTTTGTAGCCGAGTCCGAACGGCGTTCCACATTGCAGTGAAACCACTTAGAGAAGCTTTGAAACTTTCAGAAATGCCACCAGCATTAATGAGGTGGGATAATTCACCGCTGAAAAACTTTTTGGTATTCGGTCGAAGCAGGAATCGAGCCCATGACCTTGTGTAAGCAAGGCAGGGATGGTAACCATTGCTCCACGGTGGCTCCCCCCAGGCTCACTTACACTATTCAGTCCATTTTGATACCACATATGGGACCTATATCTAAATTTTATCCGGTATCCAAATTCAATAGTGTTCGTCCACCCTGTACCAAATTTCATCAAAATCGGTTAATAATTGCGATCGGAATCTTGTGAACAACAAATACACGGACAGACGATCGAATGGCACGGTTTTTACTCGAGCCAAACATAATCTACCAAAATTTAGAAAAAAATTTTTCCAAACAAAAAAGTTTTAGTTGGCAAAATTTTATTTCCATAGAAAATTTTTTCTAAATTTTATTTTTTTTTGTAAATTTTTTTTCTATAGAAAAGTTTGTCAACATTTTATTTCTATAGAGAATTTTGTCAAAATTTTATTTGTACACAAAATTTGTCAAAATTTTTTTTCTAAAAATTTTTTTTCTAAAAAATCAAAATATTTATACCCTGACCACTATGAACATGATTTGGGAATCTGTTTTTATAGATAGGTGATATTGTAATTCCCTTTGGATAGTGTATGACTCTAAGCTAAAAAAGAATGTAGTGAAACATTGGACACTAAATCCATTAGATATACATTGGCTGCGTTAAAGTTGAGATTTTCTAAAAAAGGCACAAGAAGTGTAAGTCGTAATTTAAGCCCAGCAAACGCTTTGTAGATCTACATTTGCGATACCGTCTTAAATCCTTCAATCTTAATTCTACTCCCTGCGTAAATCGTAGTAAAATGTTGGCCAATGTACTTCATATGAGAGTAAATCGGGCGTTAAATATAAATGTATATAGGGGAGTTATACTTAAATCTGGAACCATTTCAAAAAAAAAAAAAATTAGCACACTTGACGGGGCTATCAATTGTACTCTTTATAAAGATATATCAGTAAGATATATGTAAATCTGAACCGATTTCAAAAAGACTTAGCGCAAAAAGATTTTCACCAGCCATAGACAATGAATTATTGTATGTATGAGTTTGTGTCTTAAGTCTTTTGTTTTGTAATACGTATCCAACGAATATTTCATAACAGTTTCTGGTAGGAACTACACCTTAATATTTCAACATAGTTTTCATCAAATACACTGTGGGCTAGCCCTAAGAAAATAACTTTGCTAAGTTTGGATGTTTTAGTTACTGTCCAGTTTAAGTCGAGCAGTCCATTAGCTGGTCCATTAGCCGTTAAATTGTGTGTGATGTGGGTATAATAAGTTTGTCATTCCGTTTGTAACACATCGAAATATCGATTTCCGACTATATAAAGTATATATATATATATATATATATATATATATATATATATATATATATATATATATATATATATATATATATATATATATATATATATATATATATATATATATATATATATATATATATATATATATATATATATATATATATATATATATATATATATATATATATATATATATATATATATATATTCTTGATCAGGGAGAAATTGTAAGAAGGTATAAGTATGTCCGTCTGTCCGTCTGTATGCCTGTTGTAATCACACTACAGTCTTCAATAATGGCGCTATCGTCCTGAAATGCGGCACAGATTCGTGTTCAGTCTGCACACAGGCCAAGTTCGAAGATAGGTGATATCGGTTCAGGTTTTGATATAGCTTCCATATAAACCGATCCCCCGATTTGGGGTCCTGGGCTCCTATAAACCGTAGTTTTTATTCGATTTGCCTGAAATTGGAAATCTAGAGGTATTTTAGAAACAAAAATAAGTGTGCCGAAAATGGTATGTATCGGTCCATGTTTTGGTATAGCTTCTAGCTACCGCAATTTAAAATCTGGAAGTATTTAGGTCCATAAATTGGTGTGCCGAAAATGGTTTGTATCGGTCAAAGTTTTAGTTTATCCTCCATATAGCCCGATCTCCCGATTTGTCTTCTTGAGCGTCTTGACATCCAAACTTTTATCCGATCTGCTTGAAATTCAAAATCTAGAGGTATTTTAGGTTCATAAATAAGTGTCTAAATTTATCAGTTTAGACTTATATTATTTAGTTCAAAGACAAATTTGTACGATACTGTTTGAATAATTACCAATTTCTTGAATTACTAGTTTTAATTATCTATTGTGAATTATCAAGATTTAAGAAAACATTTTCTTGGCAAGTACTCAAAGTTGAATTCAAACACTTGCATCATATCTCTACAACGGTGAGCATAACACACTCTCAAATAAACCAACTGAAACTTAACCAACTCTTTCCTTTTTTACTTCTTGTTCATAATATCTCTTGTGAGAGATATTTTGTACGACACAGTGTTCCACTGAATTTCTCCTCTTTGTTGAAGATCCCTCGCACAAACGGAGTAAACACCAGTCCTCAATATAAGTTCACTATTTGTTCGGACATCGGCACAAAGTATTCGTCTCTGGCATATCAAAGCTTTCGTCCCGATTCCCCCTCTTACACGCTCCAACAATAAGTGTGCCGAATATGGTGTGTATCGGTCCATGGTTTGGTATAGCCACCATATAGCCCGATCTCCCGATTTGACTTCTTGGGCTTCTGGACACCGCAATTTTTATCCGATTTGCCTGAAATTTTATTTACGCATAAGTACGCCGAATATGGTGCGTATCGGATAACATTTTGATATAAGACCCATATACCACTATCTCCCGATCTGACTTCTTGAGTGTCTAGATATAAGAAGTTTTATGCGATTTGCTTGAAAGTGTGTGGAGGAAGGGGTGTGTCGGTCCATGTTTCAATATAGCCCCTATATAGACCGATCTCCAGATTTAACTTCTTGGGCTTCTAGAAACGGCAATTTTTATGTGATTTGCCTGAAATTGGAAATCTAGAGGTATTTAGGTCCACAAATAGGTATGCAAAAGATGGTGGGTATGGGTTCATATTTTGGTATTTACCGCATATGGGCCTATCTCCAGGTTTGACGATTTGGCTAAATTCAAAATCAAGAGGTAATTTGGGTCCACACATAAGTAAGCCGAATATGCGACGTATCGATCCATTCATATACCCCCCATCCATATAGACCGATCTCCCGATTTGACTTCGAGACACCGTAATTTTTATCCGATTTGCCGGAAATTCAAAATTTAGAGGTATTTTCGGTCTGTAAATAGGTGTAGCGAATATGGTGTTGATCGATCCATGTTTTGGTATAGCTCCCATGTGTCAAGTACCCTGACGAAGAGTTTTCTAATGAAACAATCATATTTGTTGATTCATGGTGGTGGGTATTTAAGATACGGCCCGGCCGAACTTATGTCCGTATATTCTTGTTTTTATGTTATTTTCGGCTACTCGTTTACCTTAGAAGTGGGATGGGATAATACCAAGTATTATGTCGAATATCTTAAAAATATGACACCTTCATATTTTTATGAATATGAAGGTGAAGTATGAAGTACATATGTACATAGTAAAGATATACATGGCAGATATATCTAAATCTGAATTGATTGCAACAAAATTTGGCACGCATAGCTGGAATGCTAATACTACTCCATGTGCAAAATTTCACGGAAATCAGAGGAAATTTGGCCTCTGTGGTCATAGTGGTATATATAGGGAGAATGATATATATGGGAGCTATATCTTCCAAAATCAATAGTGTTCTAACTTAAAATATATACTAGTCCTAAGCAGGGATCCGGAGCGGTCCATTTTTTTCGCTCCGCTCCGCTCCCGCTCCGGAGAAAAAAACCGCTCCGCTCCGAGAAAAAAAATCGCTCCGCTCCGCTCCGCGCTTCGCTCCTCTTCGAGAAAATTATAGTACAAAATTGTATTATTTGTTCAATTGAGTTTTATTTTATTTAGAAAAATCGGGCGGTACATATATGGGAGCTATAGCTAAATCTGAACCGATTTCGATGATTTTTTTGCACATATAGTTAGTGCTATAGAAGATTACATTTCGCCAACTTTGAGTAAGATCGGTTGATAAATAAGGGTTTTATGACCTAATTTGACAAAATCGGGCGATACATATATATGGGACCTGTATCTAAATCTGAACCGATTTCGATTAAATTTTCAGACTTAAAGGGTGATACAGAAGATTATTTTGTGCTAAATTTGACGACGATCGGTTAGTAAAAAAAGTGCAACGTGACCCCATTCGTCGAAATCGGGCAATACATATATATAACGTTCGTCCTTGTGCCCAAAAAAACTCCCTGTACCAAATTTCATCAAAATCGGTTAATAATTGCGACCGAAATCCTGTGAACAACAAATACATGGACAGACGGACGAATGGACGGACGGACGCCAAGCGCTAGATCGACTCAGGAGGTGATTCTGAGTCGATCGGTATATATTTTATGGGGTCTAAAATCAATATTTCTTGTAGGCACATTTTTTGGCAGATCAAACTTATTATACCCTAACCACTATGTGGTTTAGGGTATAATGACTTTAAAACAATGTGTTTTATTAATTTTGAAGATTTTTTCAGAAATATTAAATCCATTTTGACTTCATTAAAACGAAATTTGCATTCATGTTAGGATACACATTTTTATGTCGAATCACTTAGCTATAAGGACAAACAGACTTCATTGAAAAGTTTAGAGACTTTTAGACAAGGAAAAACTTTTTTTCAGAGAAATACGTCTTCTATTCTAAGCAAAATTCGTGTTCGTATTTTAAGCATGTGAAATATTTGGCCTCCCGACAATATTCTTTGCGGTGCACCATCTACTATTTAATATGTGATAGAAACCAAATTTATGAAAATGGTCCAAAATGGACCAAATTCTGTTTGGTCTGACCATCGGACCAAATTTAAAAATTAGAAATCTTTTGGACCAATTTTGGTCCGATCGGACCAAAACGGCAACTCTGATTGGAATTGAAAGTCTATACACAGAGTAGAGAAAAGGTTTTGTTATATTTGTAATGTGTGTGTGTATGTTTATGTTTGCAACAACCTCCATCGACATCAGTCCGTGGTATACCTACGAATATTCTTACTCAGATCTAGTGTTACCTAATTTCGCTTTTTTTCCCTTTATTGTATAATAAGTATATGCGCACATTTTTCAACCAAAATTGAAACTATCCATAATTTTAATTAAATTTTCGAGAACTAATATCAGAAATAAGAGAATGCTAGGATATAGTACAATAGTACAGCAAATGTGAATGAAAAAAAGCATGCCCGGTTCCAAAGATTTTGTCTTTACTTTAACAGTTTGGGTATTAATTCCGAGCCAAAGAAGCGGAGAATACAAGTAAGGATACTTTAAAGACGTAATTCTCTTTTAAATTTGTGGGTTATGTACTTGCTTCTATGAAGCAACTGTTAATTTTTCATTTTTTTAGATTTTTTTCGTCACTTGTTATCAAAATCTTTTAAAAACGAGTTAACGAGTTATTTTTTTTTTCCATATTAAGACTCGACTTCCAGTAGAAATTATGCTATGTTTCAAGTAAAAAGCGTCTTTAAAATAAAGTGTTGAAAAACATGTCTTATTTTTTAACAATTTTTTGCTTTGTAGGCAAGATGCAAAAAGGAAACAAATTTAAAGACAATTTTATTAATGTTAAAGAATTTTTCTTAATTATTAAAGTCACGTTGACCTTACCTCAAAAATTTTATCTTTCATGTTATGATACACATTTTTAAGTAAAATCACTTAATTATAAGGGCATTACAACTTCATTCAAAAGTTTATTGCCTTTTGGACAAGAAAAAAAAACTTTATTTTAGAGAAATGCGTCTTCCATGTTAAGCAAAATTTGCATTCTTATTCTAAGGACATGGAATCTTTGACTTCACGACAATATTTTTTTCAGTGTAGAAAACTAAAAAATTAAATATAAATAAGATCGTTTAATTGCATTTATTTGACGTTCATTACAAACATCTTTGTAGTAATACGGGATGAAATTGATCGAAAGTACTGTTGTTACTTTTACAACACATACTAGATATATATTTTGACATTTGCCGTTTTTGAAAACAATTACTAAAAACACGTTGTGTTTTTCCCAATGTACGTACGTACAAAAATACATATCGTACATTTTAAAAGTTTACTCACACTACGCTAAGTACTAGCTAAATTTGAAATTACCTACACAGTGAAATTTCAAAGTTACACATTTCATTCAAGTAATATTTTATTCGGAGCGGAGCGGTTTTTCATTTGGAAACCGCTCCGCTCCGGATTTTAGAAATGCCGCTCCCGCTCCGACAAAAAAAGGGCTTGCTCCGCTCCGCTCCGGATCCCTGGTCCTAAGTTTGAAATCGATTGGATTGGCGACTTAAAATGAGAAAATGATTTAGCAATGTGGGCATTCAAACATTTACGATGGACATAGGTGATTCTTCAATTTGATATTACGACTACTTAACCACATATTCGTCATTTGGATCAATAAAAAACATTTTCACAAAAATATATAAATAGTTGAATTGAATAAAAGGTAACACTACGTGTCAGCTATCCTGTAATATTCAATTATTAAAATTGTATTTAATATTTAAAGCACATCTGGATATTATTTCCTTGTGAAAACTATCTTAAGAGTAATATCTTGATGGATATGTTTGATATAAATAAACTAAAATGCCAAGTCTTAAATCAAAAGACTTAAGACACAAGCTGGGTAATGAAATTCTTTTGCAAGATTATCACAAAATCATGATACATGTAAAAGTTTTTCATATACCATTTTCTGTCCAGTTTCCTTCATCCCTAAGTTAAAGAGCCAATACATTTTCTTTTCTATATCGGAAAATATTTTATCTAGAAATCCTTTCGACTTGAGGTGGGGGGAAAAATTTACATAAAAATATTTATTTGTTTTTCTTATTTTTTTTTTGTTTCGCTTGTATAGTTTGATTGTTTTATCTCCTTGCGTTTTATCACAATAATGTAGGATGCAGTTTTCATTTTCTGTGGGCTCTTGTCCCTGTTTTTATTTCATGGGTTGGCGTTGCCTTTGACGGCAACATCGTTGTAGACGTCGCCTATGAAATTTATGTTATAAAAATAAACATCACTTTTTCTTTCTGTGAAATTGAAAACGACGACCGACCGCCAATGGCTGGATTTGGCTAGACTAGAGTGGAGCAAAAAAAAAAAACAAAAAACAAAAAATGGCCAACAAACAATTCAAACGATCTTAAAAAGAAGCACATTTTAAAAATCAAAAGTTTTTTTTAAGACACTCAAAGACCATCAAACAATTGTATTGCCATTAAGAAGTAACTGCTCAACATTACCAAGGAGAGTGATTTGCAGAGGATCAAAACAAAGAGAAGGAAAAGAGGATTTTTCATGTATAGCTTACAAATATTGGAAAGTGGAAATGATTTTCCTCTCCAACACCAAGGTATGCAAGCCAATACGATGAAACGCGATGGGACAAGACTAAACTATATATTTATGACCGCCAAATGTATTCGCACATTGGGGTAAATGGAAAAAGGTGTCATATAACCTTTTAGTAGTAGCGAATGAATGTGTGCTGTGAGGACGGTGAGGGAAATTGACAGTCTGATAAGTACCTATATAGTCTACAAAAACCCATTTTTTAAGTCGTCAGAAAAATGAGTTTGCAAGGCCAGAAATATATCCACCAAAATCTCTCATTACACTCCAAAAAAAAAGTGAACTCTCTATTTCACTAAAGCCAATTTAACTGTGTTTTACTTCATGGAATAATTATGTTAGGAAAATGTTTCCTTTACTCTAATATTTTTTTGCGTACGTTAGTTAAATGAACTAAAAAACTGGGAAATTAGTAAATTTTACTACAAACTACTACAAATGAAATTCCTATGATACTAAAGACTTTTTTGCAATTTTGAACTCCAATTTTTTCCTTCAAACTATAAAATTTTCGTTAAAAAGTGAAAAAAATTAACTATGTCTAATAAATTTTCTTGTATTTGTCCAAAAATATTTACGTATTTTTGTGATATCGGCGTGATGTTAGCGTTTGTAATACTGTTTAGTTAAAATTTTCTAAAAATGAACTAAATTTTCGAAAATTAACCAAAATTTATCTTCCTGGTGGGTTCACTGTTTTCCTCCACCATTGGATTTATATATATATATATATATATATATATATATATATATATATATATATATATATATATATATATATATATATATATATATATATATATATATATATATATAAATATGAAATTCTGAGTCGATCTAAGCATGTCCGTCCGTCCATCTGTTGAAATAAAATTTCATCTGATCCGTCTGAAATTTTGTACATGATGTTGGTATATGGTCTTCAACAACCATGCAAAATTGGTCCACATGGGTCCATAATTATATAGCCCCCATATAAACCGATCCCCAGATTTGACTTGCGGAGCCTCTAAGAGAAGCAAATTTCATCCGATACGGCTGAAATTTGGAACATGGTGTTGGTATATAGTCTCTAACAACCACGCAAAAATCGGTCCACATCGGATCATAATTATATATAGCCCTTATATAAACCGATCCCCAGATTTGACATGCGGAGCCTTTGGAGGAGCAAAATTCATCCGATCTGGTTGAAACTTAGTACGTGTTGTTAGTATATGGTCTCTAACAACCATGCAAAAATTGGTCTATATCAGTTCATAATTATATATGACCCCCATATAAACCGATCCCCAGATTTGACCTCCGGAGCCTCTTAAAGGAGCAAAATTCATCCGATCCGGTTGAAATTTGGTACATTTCGATGCTGTATGGCCGATAATGACCATGTCAAAATTGGTCCGTATCGATCTATATTATATCACAGAAAAATCACGATTGCGACTCGAGCCAAAAATAATCTACCAAAATTTTATTGCCATAGAAATTTTATATTTCTGTAGAAAATTTTGTTATGTCTTTAGCCAAAAATTTATTTCTATAGAAAATTTTGTCACAATTTTATTTCTATAGAAAATGATGTCAGAATTTTATTTCTGTAGAAAATTTTATCAAAATGTTATTTCTATAGAAAATTTATGAAGAATTTCATAGTTGGAGATTTGAGATTTTTATCATTTAGGTTACACATACACACATTGTACCCCAATGTTCATGACCAGGCTAGTATGCCGTTTTGGAAGTTTTCCAAGGCAGTGACCGGGGGGACGCCACACCGTCGATACTTAGCCTACCATGAAAGATGCCATAACATTGCCTTGTTGCCCACTACCAGCATCTTTATCTCGTCTCTCCATGTTTAACCGCAAATGAATCGTGGCACAGCATTTAAGGAAACGTAGCCCATAACATTCACAGCCTAAGAAATAGAAACTTGTATAGAAAAAGAAGTGTAATTTGACTGACTTCTATTTTTAATAAAACCAGCATCAATTGCAAGGCTTTGTAATTGCAGCAGAATTATCAGCATCATAGCTGACCATGCGATGAGTTCGTCGCCTAGACGAGGCCAAGCCGCTTGAGACATTGGTGCCGGTGCTGATCTTGGCATGTTGCAATCAATTTCGCTGAATGTCTTCTATTGCACAGAGCTTTGCCATGACTATCTGTCCGTCTGCCAATTGAAAAGTAAGCAATACAAGCTGTGGGTTAGATTAGAAAGTTGTGGTGGTTACACACACCACCGATATGCCATCATCATCATCTATCTGTCTTAAAGAATCCCCTCTTGCATTTGCCAGGCATTTTGGTCCATCTTCATGGTTTGGTATGTTGCAATGTCTACATGCCTAACACCATCAGTTTAATTCTGTTGGTGGCATTTTTCGAATACTTCTCAATAAGTACATATTTTATTGGGCCCATTCCAAATGCCACACACCATCATCAAATAGTAAGAAACAAAGTCTAGGTTTTTCTATACTTTCCACATTCCTGCCGCGGAATTAGATGCCAATGTATGGAGGTGTTAAGTAACTTATTTAGAAACATTTGGCGAAGAGGAAAATTTACTTACCGTACATATTTACTCTATTGCTATGTTGGCCTTAGAAAATATAATAAGAGTATAATAAGGGTATTTAGTCGATTTAGCCCTGGTTATGCACACAGGCCCACAAATCCATTGTTTTACCCGGTGTTTATACCCTAAACCACATAGGGTCAGGGTATAATAAGTTTGATCGGCCAAAAAATGTGCCTACCAGAAATATTGATTTTAGACCCCATAAAATATATACCGATCGACTCAGAATCACCTCCTGAGTCGATCTATCGCTTGGTGTCCGTCCGTCCGTCTGTCCATGTATTTGTTGTTGACAGGATTCCGGTCGCAATTATTAACCGATTTGGATGAAATTTGGTACAGGGTGTTTTTTGGGCACAAGGACGAACGCTATTGGAAGAAATTTTGGAAGAAATCGGATCAAATTTAGATATAGCTCCCATATATATGTATCGCCCGATTTTGCCAAATTTGGCCGTAAAACTCTTATTTATCAACCGATAGTACTCAAAGTTGGCTAAATATAATCTACTATACCTCTAACTGTATGTGCGTAATTTCATCGAAATCGGTTCAGATTTAGATATAGCTCCCATATATATGTATCGCCCGATTTGGTCAAATTTGGCCATAAAACCCTTATTTATCAACCGATCGTAACCAAGGTTGGCCAAATGTAATCTTCTGTAGCACTAACTGTATGTGCAAAATTTCATCGAAATCGGTTCAAATTTAGATATAGCTCCCATATATATGTATCGCCCGATTTGGTCAAATTTGGCCATAAAACCCTTATTTATCAACCCATCGTAACCAAGGTTGGCCAAATGTAATCTTCTGTAGCACTAACTGTATGTGGAAAATTTCATCGAAATCGGTTCAAATTTAGATATAGCTCCCATATATATGTATAGCGCGATTTTGAAAATTTTGCCCTAATAAACTTATTTTTGACCATAGGGGCCTCATTTATTAACTGATCGTACTCAAATTTTACACAAACTGACCTTTTGTGGTATCAATCATACCTGCAAAATATTATACAAATTGGTTCAGATTTACATATAGGTCCCATATATATACATCGTTCGATTTTGTCATATTTGGCCATAATACTCTTATTTATTAACTTATGTTATTCAAATTTCAAATTTTGATGTACTAGCTGATCGTACTTAGACTTACATGTAGCTCTTACATAAATATATTGCCCTATTTGCAGAAATTTTGATTTATTACCCACAACTAATTGACCGATTTCCTCTTTTTTAATAATGGACTCAATATTAGTGGCATACTAACTTTTTGGTGCAAACTAAACTATAGATCCTAATATTAGACATTTCTGCTCAGAAATAAAAATTCATAATTTTTCTATAGAAATAACATTTTGACAAAATTTTCTACAGAAATAAAATTCTGACAAAATTTTCTATAGAAATAAAATTTTTGCAAAATTTTCTATAGAAATAAATTTTTGACACAATTTTGTATAGAAATTATATGTTGACAAAATTTCCTAAAGAAATAAAATGTTGACAAAATTTTCTATAGAAATAAAATTATGACAAAATTTTCTATAGAAATATAAAATTTTGATAAAATTTTCTATGACAATAAAATTGGGGATCGTTTTATTTGGGGGCTATTCATAATATAGACCGATAGGGACCAATTTTGGCATGGTTGTTATCGACCATACACTAGCGAAATCTACCAATTTTCAACCAGGAGGTCAAATCTCGGGTTCGGTTTATATGAGAGATATGTAATTATGGACCGATATGGACCAATTCTGGCATGGTTGTTAGAGACCATATACTTACACCACGTACCAAATTTCAACCGGATCAAATGAAATTTGCTTCTCTTAGAGGCTCCGCGAGCCAACTCTTGGGATCGGTTTATATGGGGGCTATATATAATTATGGACCGATGTGGACCAATTTTTGCATGGTTATTAGAGACCATATACCAACATCATGTACCAAATTTCAGCCGGATCGGATGAAATTTACTTCTCTTTGAGGCTCCGCAAGCCAAATCTGGGGATCGGTTTATATGGGGGCTATATATAATTATGGACCGATATGAACCAATTTTTGCATGGTTGTTAGACCATATATCAACACCATATACCAAATTTTAGCCAGATCGGATGAAATATGCTTCTCTTAGAGGCTCCGCAAGCCAAATCTGGGGGTCCGCTTATATGGGGGCTATACGTAAAAGTGGACCGATATGATCCATTTTCAATACCATCCGACCTACGTCAATAACAACTACTTGTGCCAAGTTTCAAGTCGATAGCTTGTTTCGTTCGGAAGTTAGTGTGATTTCAACAGACGGACGGACGGGTATGCTTAAATCGACTCAGAATTTCACCACGACCCAGAATATATATACTTTATGGGGTCTTAGAGCAATATTTCGATGTGTTAGAAACGGAATAACAAAGTTAATATACCCTATGGTGGAGGGTATAAAAAAAAGAGTTTAACAAATTCCGCAGACGATAAAATTCACTGGTGCGATAAAATTCATGCTCAACGATGCTGCAATTTCATTAACCCATCTCGAAGCCTTCAAACTAGGACTGCCGGCGATGCCCTTCTAATTCGTCCAATCATTTTTGTACCATTGGAAAGACCAAAGCCGATTGATCGAAGATAGGAAAATAATGTCGAACATTAATGCTAATAATTCACAAAATATTATGTAGTCGCGACGCTGAAAGTATAAACGGGCAAGTCGGAAAATCGCCTTTTCCAAATTTGGAAACGGTCGGAAAGTAGAAAAGTCAAAAAAAAATCGACTTTTGTAAATTTCGATTAATCAAAATTTAAATGTTGCCTGTTTGATACTCATTACTATCAGTATCCCCGAAGAGAAAGTAATTGCTTTCGATTTGGAGGCAAAAGTTTCAGACTCCTGCCGATATACAAATCTCTAGGTCATGTTGGCGGTATTTTTATCCATTCCCAACGAATTGCCGACTTGAGATGTTCAACTTTTTGGTATTTTTGGCGGCCATTGTGCTATAGAAATGAAGCGAGGAACCCCTCTTTTTGTGGTTGGCATGTGCTGAATGCGATGGTGTTGAGTCCCGTAGGAATGTTTGGAATGTTCGGCCTTGCCTTATCGTCCAAGTATTGCCCAGGGCTTCAATACTTGGACGATAATAGTGGGCATTTATTTTGACCCACGGTCGATGAATACGAGCTGGGAGATACCATCGGCCGTTAAGGTGGCCCACATCATTACCATTGGCGGCGCTTGAGTTCTGGTGTGTAAATTTGAATGGTATCTGAAGGGAGAAAACCAGGCTACTTTCGTGTAAGAGAAGCAAATCCTTGGCTCTTTCCAGTCTAACTGTTTTTGGCATCGGTAAGCTATTGCTCTTTTTGGAAATAAATTAAAGATAAAATGTTTGAAACTTGAAAAGTTCTTTTTATACCCTCCACCAGAGTTGTCAGTATTTTTCGGGCTCTTGTCCCAAAAATAGGACGATTTCGTCCCCAAAAATCCCCAATTAAATTTAAAATTCCACACAAAAATCCCCAATAAAGTTTTGGCAAGTTTTTTGAAAAAGTGTAAAGGAATGGGTTCCCCTGTAGAAAATCCTTAATAATTTTAAAATTGAAAAAATAGGCAATTTCTGTGAAACCAGTTTCCGAGTTACAATAAGATGAATATTTCAAAAAACACAAAACCAGGAGATGGGTGCTCAAAATATCATCCGATACAAACCCTCACAAGAATTAATTATAGGTATAAAGAGTCATTGAATTTGTATCTTATGCAAATCTTCTAAATCCTCGAGAAATAACAAGTACATAGGGTCGTAAGTTCGGTCAGGTCGAATCTTATGTACCCTCCACCATGGATTGCGTAGAAACTTCTACTAAAGACTGTCATCCACAATCGAATTACTTGGGTTGCTGTAAAACATGATGTCTTCTGAATTGTAAGTTAGTCCATGCGTGGTATATATTAAACTTAAAAAAAATGCCGATTAAATACGTATATAATTAAGTTTGATAATATTTTCTATAGAAATAAAATTTTTACAAATTTTCTACAGAAATAAAATTTTGACAAAAATTTCTATAGAAATAAAATATTGACAAAATTTTGTATAGAAATAAAATTTTTACAAAATTTTTTTAGAAATAAAATTTTGACAAAATTTTCTATAGACATACAATGTTGACAAAATTTTCTATAGAAATAAAATTTTACCAAAATTTTCTATAGAAATAAAATTTCAATAACATTTTCTATTAAAATAAAATTTTGACAACATTTTCTATAGAAATAAAATTTTGACAGAATTTTCGAAAGAAATAAAATTTTCGCAAAATTTTCTACAGAAATAAAATTTTGACAAAATTTTCTAGAGAAATAAAATTTTGACAAAATTTTCTAGAGAAATAAAATTTTGACAAAATTTTCTATAGAAATAAAATTTTCCCAAAATTTTCGATAGAAATAAAATTTGGACAAAATATTCTATAGAAATAAAATTGGGATAAAATTTTCGATAGAAATAAAATTTTGAAAAAAAAAATTGATTGGAGATCAGCTATATATAACTATAGACCGATATGGACCAATTTTGGCATGATTGTTAGCGGTCATATTCTAGCACGATGTACAAAATTTCAACCGCATAGTATGAATTTTGCTCCTCCAAGAGCTTCCGGAGGTCATGAATCAAAACTTAGTTCTAAATAGTAAAGAAATAAAATTGAGTAATCGATCAAAAGGCGTTGTTGCGCCGATATGAAGTCCATTTTATATGTATGGGATATATTTTCGAAATCAGCGATGAACGCAGATGCGAGGACAACACTTCGATCCGAGTCCTTACGAAATAATTTCACAATAGTAATTTTTTTTAGGAAACAGAAAATTATAAATCCCGTGGAATAAAGAAAAGGACAGTTTTTTTTTATATTGTAAATATTCTCGGTACTTCTTCAAGCACTTTTTTACGCATGTAGAATGTAAAGAATGTAATATAAACCGTAACTCAAATCTGTATTTATTTATAATAGTGAACAGATTTCCCCACAAAAATTCCCAAATTTTTGGAAATTCCCCACCAAATCCACAATCCCTCAACTCAAAAATGTCATCCCCATCAACGAAAAAAGTACCCAATACTGGTAACACTACCCTCCACCATAGGATGGGAGGTATGTTAACTTTGTCATTCCGTTTGTAACACATGGAAACATTGGTCTAAGACCACATAAAGTATATATATATATATATATATACTGGGTCGTGGTGAAATTCTGAATCAATATAGCGATGTCCGTCCGTCTGTTGAAATCACGCTAACTTCCGAACGAAACAAGCTATCGACTTGAAACATGGCACAAGAAGTTGTTATTGATATAGATCGGACGGTATTGCACATTGGCCATATCGCAACACTTTTACGTATAGCCTCCATATAAAACGAACCCCCCTTAGACAGGCTAATTTTATCCGATCCACTTGAAATTTTGTTACTATATGTCCTCTAACAACTATGCAAAAATTGGTCCATAATTATATATAGCCCCCATATAAAGCGATCCCCAGATTTTGGATTTGCTCCTCTTGGAAGAACAAATTTCATCTGATCCGGGTGAAATTTAGTACGAGGTGTATTATATGGTCTCTAGGTTAGCTTATATTTAGTGGCAGCCCGATGTATCAGGCTAACTTAGACTATTCACTCCATTGTGATACCACATTGGTGAACTTCTCCCTTATCACTGAGTGCTGCCCGATTCCATGTTAAGCTCAATGACAATGGTCTCTAACAACCATGTAAAAATTGATCCATATCTGTTCATAATTATATATAGCCCTCATATAAACCGATTTCCAAATTTGACCTCCTGAGCAGTGGTGCCAACAGTTTTGGGCTTAAAATCGTCAATTTTTAAAATATTTTTTCGTTTAAGAACAAAATAAAAATTGAATTCAAACAAAAATATAACAATAGGCTTTAAATCATTTTAATTATATGAATGATACTGTTTAGGTCTCTAATTTAGTCAATTAGTTTTAAAGTTTTTTATATTTTAAGATATAACTAGAAACTATATTTCTGATTGTGACTACATTTGTCAAAAATGTTTCAATTTGTTTAAGGATTCAATTTGTTTAACAAACGTTTCTTGACAGAAAAATTTCTATTTTCTCCAAGCGAATTGAAATCCACTTGTTCATGTATAATTTTTATTATTATTTGTAGGCATAACTTAGAGGTAATGAATAAAGTGAATTTAACTAAACTGACTTCATAACAATCAGAATTCTTCAGCTTAAATAGTTTGTGGACAAAATAATGCCTTGCAAAGTTGAAGTTTCAAAGGAATTCCGAATTTTAGTTTTATTTATATTGATTGCTTTGAAATTTTTTTCTACATTGGAGGCGAATGTGGTTGAGAACAAGCTACATATAAATTGTCGTAGTATTGGTATTAAAAATGTTTGTTTATATTATAACTTATGAAAATCGTCAACTTACACGAAAAAAATAATTCTTTCCTTCCAAACGAAATTTTAGACAAACAAAGTTCGTTTCTCATTTGCTTTTCGCTGTAAGGAAGTTTATGTTATTCTGTTCCAGGATGTAAAAACAATTTCATAAAGACTAACTCAAAAAAATCTTTTCTGGCTAATTGCATTTTCCCTCACATCTTTCTCACTTCCACGAGGTTTTTTAGTTCTTACCACCTTTTTCTGTAATACAAACAATGTAGAAGAAATTATTCGATGTTATAAATTTTTTAAATTTTACCTTTCGCCTGGACGGAGAATCGAACCGCGGACCATCCAATTTGTAAGCCAACACACTATCCACTGATCTATGTAGCTGTTATTGCGATCAATAGGCAATTATCCATATAAGTTATATTTATATAGCATAGCTTGCGGCGCCCACGAGCCGATTAAACAAACTTTATTTAACAGAAACACACATTTAGTTGGGCACCGTGGAGCAGTGGTTGCTTTGCATCCCAAGGGTCGTGGGTTCGAGCCCTGCTTCTACCGAACTCCAAAAAGTTTTTTTTTGTATTTTTTTTACATATAACATATTCCAGATATGTTCGGAAGATTCCGAAAAGATGTTCAACATTATATACTATTATATTAAATTTTTACTACGAACCGTAAAATGTGTTTTATTAAAGACTTAAAGTCAGAAAAGTATAGTGGTTGATATAAACGAAATGAACTGTGTTGTTGGTTCAAAAATATATTTTTTTTTTAAATAAAAATTTTGTAACAAATGAATTTTTTTTTGGTGAAAAAAGTTTAAAATTTTCGATGCAATTCAAAAAACTCTAACAAAAGAAAAATGTTTTCGCTACACGTTTCGTGTCAAAATTTGACGTCTGTAAGTCAATTAGTTTGTGAGATAGAGCGTCTTTTGTGAAGCAACTTTTGTTATTGTGAAAAAAAAACAAGTATATACGGCCGTAAGTTCGGCCAGGCCGAAGCTTATGTACCCTCCATCATGGATTGCGTAGAAACTTCTTCTAAACACTGCCATCCAGAATCGAATTACTTAAGTTGCGGTAACGCTTGCCGATGGGAAGGTATCTTAAAACCTCCTAACACCATCTTCTAAATTGTATGTAAGTCCATACGTGGTATATATTAAATCAAACAAGTATATACAGCACTAAATTCGGCCGGGCCGAATCTTAAATACCCACCACCATGAACCAAATATTAGGGTTTCCTTTGAAATTTCAGGAGGGCTTGAGGACTTGACATTTCCCGAAGATAAATTTAAAGATTTCACCTATGAGGACTATATCAGATTCTGGATTTATAAGAACTATTTTTGTTTGAGTTTTAGAGGAATCATTAACATCTCTTGTAAGTGTGCAAGAAAATTATAAAATAACGTCTTGATTTGAAATCTTAAATCTGTAGAAGTAAAATCTGGAAATTTTACATTGAGTTTCAAGCAATTTTCATGATCAGTGCGCCTTCTACACCCTCAAGAAGAGAAGTCGGTCTATATGGAGGCATTACCAAATGGACCGATAAAAACTTAATCCGATACACGTTTTTGTGAGCCTAAAATACCAGAATATTTACAATTTCAGGCAAATCAGATAAAAACTACGGTTTCTAGAAACCCAAGGAGTTAAATCGGGAGATCGTTCTTATGGGGGCTATACTAAAATATGGATTGATACTCGCCGTTTTCGACACACCTCTTTATGACCCGAAAATACCTCTAGATTTCCAATTTCAGGCAAATAGGATAAAAACTTCGGATTCTAGAAGCCCAAGAAGTAAAATCGGGAAATCGGTCCATATGGGGGCTATACCAAAATATGGACGGATACTCACAATTTTCGGCACACCTCTTTATGGTTCTAAAATACCTCTAGATTTCCAATTTCATACAAATTTGATAAAAACTACGGTTTCTATAAGCCCAAGACCCCAAATCGGGAGGTCGTTTTATATGGGGACCATACCTAAACATGGACCAATACTCACAATTTTTGGCACACGTATTTGTGGTCCTACAATACCTCTAGATTTCCAATTTCAGATAAATTGAATAAAAACTGCGGTTTCTATAAGCCCAAGAAGTAAAATCGGGAGATCGGTCTATATGGGGGCTATACCAAAACATGGACCGATACTCACCATTTTTGGCACACCTCTTTATGGTAATAAAATACCTCCAGATTTCAAATTTCAGGCAAATTGGATAAAAACTACGATTTCTATAAGCCCAAGACCCCAAATCGGCAGGTCGATTTATATGGGGACTATATCAAAACCTGGACCGATATAGCCCATCTTCGAACTCGACCTGCCTGCAGACAAAAGACGAGTTTGTGCAAAATTTCAGCACGATTGCTTCATTATTGAAGACTGTAGCGTGATTACAACAGACAGAAGGACAGACAGACAGACAGACAGACGGACAGACGGACATCGTTATATCGTCTTAGAATTTCTCCCTGATCAAGAATATATATACTTTATATAGTCGGAAATCGATATTTCGATGTGTTACAAACGGAATGACAAACTTATTATACCCCCGTCACCATTCTATGGTGGTGGGTATAAAAAGATCGATCCAATACGTATATAATTCAGTTTGACAAAGTAGACACAAAATTTTGACAAAATTTTCTACAGAAATAAAATTTTAACAAAATTTTCTATAGAAATAAAATTTTCACAAAATTTTCTATAGAAATAAAAATTTTGACAAAATTTTCTATAGAAAGAAAATTTTGACAAAAATTTCTACAAGAATTAAATTTTAACAAAATTTTCTATAGAAATAAAATTTTGGTAGATTATTTTTGGCTCTAGTGGCAACCATGATTATGAACCGATATGGACCAATTTTTGTGTGATTGGACCAATTTTGGTATGGTTGTTAGCGACCATATACTAACACCACGTTCCTAATTTGAACCGGATCGGATGAATTTTGCTCCTCCAAGAGGCTCCGGAGGTCAAATCTGGAGAACGTTTTATATGGGGGCTATATATAATTATGGACCGATTTGGACCAATTCTGGCACGGTTGTTAAAGATCATATACTAACACCATGAAATTTGCTTCTCTTGGAGACTTCGCAAGCCAAATCTGGGGATCGGTCTATATGGGGGCTATATATAATAAAGAACCGATGTGGACCAATTTTTGCATGCTTTTTAGAGACCATATACCAAATTTCAGGCGGATCGGATGAAATTTGCTTCTCTTTGAGGCTCCGCAAGCCAAATCTTGGGATCGGTTTATATGGAGGCTATATATAATTATGGACCGATGTGGACCAATTTTTGCACGGTTGTTAGAGACCATATACCAACACCATGTACCAAATTTCAGCCGGATCGGATGAAATATGCTTCTCTTTTAGGCTCCGCAAGCCAAATCTGGGGATCGGTTTATATGGGGGCTATATATAATTATGGACCGATGTGGACCAATTTTTGCATGGTTGTTAGAGACCATATACCAACACCATATACCAAATTTCAGCCGGATCGGATGAAATATGCTTCTGTTAGAGGCTCCACAAGCCAAATCTGAGGGTCCCTTTATATGGGGGCTATACGTAAAAGTGGACCGATATGGCCCATTTTCAATACCATCCGACCTACATCGATAACAACTACTTGTGCCAAGTTTCAAGTCGATAGCTTGTTTCGTTCGGAAGTTAGCGTGATTTCAACAGACGGACGGACGGACGGACGGACGGACGGACGGACGGACATGCTGGTCCCATATAAAGAAGAAAAAAGTGTTGTTCCACCAAGACAACGCACCGTGCCACAAGTCAGTGAGAACTATGGCAAAAATTCATGAATTGGGCTTCGAATTGCTTCCCCACCCACCGTATTCTCCAGCTCTGGCCCCCAGCGATTTTTTCTTCTTCTCAGACCTCAAAAGGATGCTCGCAGGGAAAAATTTTGGCTGCATTGAAGAGGTGATCGCCGAAACTGAGGCCTATTTTGAGGCAAAGCCGAAGGAGTATTATCAAAATGGTATCAAAAAATTGGAAGTTCGTTATAATCGTTGTATCGCTCTTGAAAGGAACTATGTTGAATAATAAAAACGAATTTTGACAAAAAAATGTGTTTTTCTTTGTTAGACCGGGGACTTATCAGCCAACCTGTTATATGAAATTAAATTGAGTAGGTTTATCTTATTCCCCTATTAAATTAATTTGACAATATTGTACAATTTTTGGAATGTTATATGACATAATAAGGAGAGCATTTTCCCATACCTACCTCCAAAATTGGTTGAAAATTTTCAAACTGAGATTTTTTTAAAATTGGCAAATTTTTGTTTGGATTTTTTTTTGAAAATTTTGGTATATTAACTTGTATGGTGACTGACATCATAGCTTGAATATCGAGGGGTACAACATGACTACGATAGATAAACCGATATCCTTAGATAATACTTTCGAATTGACGTAACACTTCAGCTATGCAAAATTTACATAACAACAATTTCGAAATTCTTGTTCTAAGCTAAATCTCCTGGCATCCATATAGTCGTAATCAACATTCTCAATCATGCGCAAGTTGTAAGTCAACTTTCGTTTTTAAAGTCACCATGTATGCCGTCAGTGAAATTATGTTTTCCACAAAAATCTTTTAATAGAAAATGAAGGCGAGAGTAAAACAAAAAAGAAAATATAAAATAAATATTGTAACATAACGAAATACAGATTACATTTAATGGGTGTTAGGAGTTCTCATGATCTGGTCCACATAGTGGAGTGGAGGCTATTAAAGACAGCGCAAAAGGTGGTGGCACCCAGTCGTGGAGCCAGCAATCCACTCAGACATGAAACACTCTGTGGTTAATAGTAATGAAGATGCTGGTGTTGATGCTGTGACTACTGCCGAGGCATGATTATGAAAATATTTTTTCATGATGGTGATATAGTCATGTCTACTTTGAATAGTCAATGTTGACGCTGATGATGATACTGATGATTCCATTATTTTATATGATTTTCATTTTGACTTTATTCATCGGGCAAACTAATTTGTATTTATAGGTTGATATGCCTGGCAATAGCTCAAGAGTATCAGAAATAGCTTCTGTCTTGGTTGATGATAATTATGATATCTGAGCTATTGTATTAGCCAATGAGAGAGTCCTAATCAAGCTCCATAGTATTTTATTTGATTAAGACTTTTCATTTCTATCAAATCCGGATTCTATCATGATGCTGATGGTGATGGTGACTCTCATCTACATTGGCTTAAAACTCAATGGTTTTACAACCATCCATCTGCATTTAATTTTTCTTTTCCTCAATTAAATGTGGTTTCATGGTTAGTAGCGAAAAAAGTAAAAAAAAACTAATGGAAAGAAAACTCGTCCATAAGCGTCAAAATTGATTTTCTATTTAATGTCAAGATCACGGCTAGAGAATTTATGTTATTTTCAGTTTAGAGTGGTGGGTATGTATACAATTTTTTCAATTAATATGAGAAAATAACAAGTTTGTCCATTAAAATCAAATGTTTATTGCAAGCAAGTAAAAACGCATAGTGAGAAAACGGAAAAATTAAAGAATTCAATCAATTTCTTTAATTGACAGCACTAACATTTCCTGAGGCGCCATTCATTAAAATGCCACGTTTGTGGCTTAAGTCTTTTGTATTTCATAAAACTGCCAACAGTCAATGTTGATGTGAACGGAAGATGAGTTGATTATATTTTCAGTTGATTTATTGTGAGATATTTTCGATTCGGTATTTTTTAATTGAAAGGCTTTTCGTCAAGGGTTTTTTTATTGGTTTAGCGTAAATATCTCAGCTAATCCATGTTGCTTAGCGTTTTGAAACTTTTTGGTTATAATTAGGATGAAATGATGGATATCCGGACCGGAAAGACAACGGGAGAACATACACAAAAAAAAGTGAACTCTCTATTTCACTAAAACTAATTTAACTTTATTTTAGTTCATAGAAATATTATGTTTGGACAAAGTTTCCTTTACTCTTATAATTTCTTGTGCATGTTAGTTAAATAAATTAATAACGGGAAAAAATTATACAAAAATGAAGCACAATGATTTACTAAATTTGTACTTCTCACAAAATAGTTCATTATTTCTTTGAATTTGTAAATTTTTCAAAAAATATGCCTATCTTTAACTTTGTATGGTACTAAAGACATTCTTGCGTTTTTGAATTCTAATGAATTATGTCTAATAAATTTTCTTGAATTTTTCAAAAAATATTCACTTATTCACAAAATTTGAATAAAATTTTACCAAAAATCTACCAAATTTAAAAAAATCTTATTTTGAAGTTTTTGATTAAATGCATGTGGTTAGTATGAAAAAAAAAAATGTTGTCTTAGAATTTGCGATATTATATATTATTATATCTCCGATTTTAGCTCGTACCAACAATGGAATTTCCTACATCTACAAAAAGAGAGAACTTCCAATGGACTTTGATAATATGACCTAACACGAAACTTAACATTTTTAAAGATATTGAATTTACTTATTATGCCAATATTTTATTTCTATTGAAAATTTTGTCAAAATTTTATTTCTATAGAAATTTTTGTCAAAATTTTATTTCTATAGAAAATTTTGTCACAATTTTATTTCTATAGAAAATTTTGTCAAAATTTTATTTCTATAGAAAATTTTGTCAAAATTTTATTTCTATAGAAAATTTTGTCACAATTTTCTTTCTATAGAAAACTTTCTCAAAATTTTATTTCTATGAAGATTTTTTCAAAAATTTCTTTCTCTGAAGATTTTTCTAAAATTTCTTTCTATAGAAAATTTTGTCAAAATTTTATTTCTATAGAAAATTTTGTCAAATTTTTATTTCTATAGAAATTTTTGTCAAAATTTTATTTCTATAGAAAATTTTGTCAAAATTTTATTTCTATAGAAAATTTTGTCAAAATTTTATTTCTATAGATAATTTTGTCAAAATTTTATTTCTGTAGAAAATTTTGTCAAAATTTTAATTCTATAAAAAACTTTGTCAAAATTTTATTTCTATAGAAAATGTTGTCAAAATTTTCTTTCTATAGAAAATTTTTCTTTCTATAGAAATTTTTTTCAAAATTTTACTTCAGTAGAAAATGTTGTCAAGATTTAGATATAGATAATTTTGTCAAAATTTTATTTCTATAGAAAATTTTGTAAAAATTTTACTTCTGTAGAAAATGTTGTCAAGATTTTATTTCTATAAAAAAATTTTCTCAAAATTTTATTTCAATAGAAAATTTTGTGAAAATTTGTTACTATGAAAATTTTGTCAAAATTTTATTTCTATAGAAAATTTTGTCAAAATTTTATTTCTATAGAAAATTTTATCAAAATTTTATTTCTATAGAAAATTTTGTCAAAATTTTATTTCGATAGAAAATTTTGTCAACATTTTATTTCTATAGATAATTTTGTCAAAATTTTATTTCTATAGAAAATTTTGTCAAAATTTTATTTCTGTAGAAAATTTTATTTCTATAAAAAAATTTTGTCAAAATTTTATTTCTCTTGAAAATTTTGTCAAAATTTTATTTCTATAGTTGGTATTATCATCGAAGAACGGATTGAAAAAGTTTAAACTTAAAACTAAGTTTAATAAATAGCTTTTCTGATTGAAACCAAAAATCTTAATTTTTGTGAGTATCGAGCAAATTTTTTGCATTTCATTTGTTGTCGATTATTATTTGATTTAGCCAATATTTGTTTAATTATACCCTAAACCACATAACATAGTGGTCATGGTATAATAACTTTGATCTGCCAAAAAATGTGCCTACCAGAAATATTGATTTTAGACCCCATAAAATATATACCGATCGAGTCAGAATCACCTCCTGAGTCGATCTAGCACTTGGTGTCCGTCCGTCCGTCCGTCCATGTATTTGTTGTTCACAGGATTCCGGTCGCAATTATTAACCGATTTTGATGAAATTTGGCACATGGAGCTTTTTGGGCACAAGGACGAACGCTATTGTTATTTGGAAGAAATCGGATCAAATTAAGATATACCTCTCATATATAGGTATCGGCCGATTTCGCAAAATGGGGTTACGTTGCGCTTTTTTACAAACGCTCCGTCACCAAATTTGGCAAGAAATAATCTTTTTCATCGCCCTTCAAGTCTGCAAAATTTCATCCAAATCCGTTCAGATTTAGATATAGCTCTCATATATATGTATCGCCCGATTTTCCCAAATTTGGCTACAAAACCCTTATTTATCAACCGATCTTACTCAAAGTGGGCTAAATGTAATCTTCTATTGCAATAACCATATGTGCAAAAAATCATGAAAATCGGTTCAGATTTAGCTATAGCTCCCATATATATGTACCGCCCGATTTTCTTAAATTTGGCTATAAAACCCTTATATATCAACCGATAGTACTCAAAGTTGGCCAAATGTAATCTTCTATAGCACTAACTGTATGTGCAAAATTTAATCGAAATAGGTTCATATTGAGATATAGCTCCCGTATATATGTATAGCCCGATTTTCCCAAATTTGGTCATAGAACCCTTATTTATTAACCTTCTTACTCAAAGTTGGCTAGATCCAGTCCTCTATAGTACTAACGGTATATGCAAAATTTCATCGAAATCGGTTCAGATGTAGATATAGCTCCCATATATGTCCCGACGCCTGATTTTGAAAAATTTGCTCCTAATATTTAACCTTATGTTTGACCATAGAGGCCTCATTTCTTAATTGATCTTACTCATATTGTGCACAAGGTAACATTTTGTGGCATTAATGAAACCCGCAAAATAATATGCAAATTGGTTCAGATTTATATATATGCCATATATATGCATCGCTCGATTTTCCCAAATTTGGCCATAATACTTTTATTTATTAACCAATGTTACTCAAATTTCAAGTTTTGATGTACTAACCAATCGTATTTATACGTACTTCCATGTTAGCTCTTATATAAGAATATTGCTCGATTTTTACAAATTTGGATTTATTACCCACACTAATTGAGCGATTTTCTCTTTTTTAATAATGGGCTCAATATTACCCAGCAAAAAAAGCGTCGCCAAAAAAGTAGTGAAAATGTTCTTTTTGGATCCGGAAGTGGTGCAAAATTGACGCAGAACCGATGAATTTAACATGGGCTTGTCACAGGACGGAAGTCCTCCATTTCAACAGCCGGTGCACTGAATTTGCACCACTTCATTAGGTGTGATCCGAATTCAATGTTTTGGATGTAAATTAAAAAAATTCTGTGATATTTTGACTAATAAATAATTTTTATAATTTTTTATAATTTTTAATGGATTCCAACTCTTGTCTTAAACGTTTGACCTCAAATATTTTCAAAAATTCACAACTTTTTTAGATTGGATTTATCATTTTTTTCGACAAATTTTAAATAATTTGTACAATTTTATGAATTCTTAAACTATTTTTAAACAATTTGAAACAAAAGAAACTAACTTCCTGTGTAGATAAAATAAAGAACATCATTGGGAGTACATCTTCTGAAAGTGCTTTTAAAGTTGTGCCTTTGGAAGAACTTCCAAATTTTTTTGCTGGGTAGTGGCATACTAACCCCGTAGGTGCAATATCAACTATAGCCAGTGTTGCTAGGAGTAGGGGAAATTCTCTATATGTAGGGTTTTTCTAATATTTAGCATCTTGTAGGACATAGGGCCACAATGTAGGGACATTTTCACTCAACACAATTTGTAATAATTTTTACATTTTGGTGGCTCTATAGGAGGAAATTAGAAGCCGACAGGGCTTGATCTTTAACAATGTGTGGTTAACAACAGTTACCACTCGTGCCAAAAAAAAATCTAACAAAATTTGAAGATTACCACAAATTACCACAAATCAATCAACCAAACAAATATTTCTATAGAAATTTTTGTTAAAACTTTATTCCTGTAGAAAATTTTGTCAAAATTTTATTTCTATAGAAAATTTTGTCAAAATTGTATTTCTATAGAAATTTTTTTCAAAATAATATTTCTAGAAAAAATTTTCACAAAATTTTATTTCTATGGAATTTTTTCTCAAAATTTAATTAATATAGAATATATTATTGTAGGGTATTAATATTTAACAATGTGTGGTTAACAACAGTTACCACTCGTGCCAAAAAAAAATCTAACAAAATTTGAAGATTACCACAAATAACCACAAATCAATCAACCAAACAAATATTTCTATAGAAATTTTTGTTAAATTTTTTTCAAAATATTATTTCTAGAAAAAATTATCTCTAAATTGTATTTCTATGGAATTTTTTCTCAAAATTTAATTCTTTAGAATTTATTATCAAAATGTTATTTCCAAAAACAAATTTCTCAAAAAAATTTGTTTACAGAAACTTTTTCCAAAATTTTATTTCTATAGAGATTTAACAACAAAAATACTATTTTGGGTAAATTCTACCAACTGTGGCAACCATGGTGATAACACAAATTTATTTTCTAGGTTATATACGTTGCATTTTCATGTTTTAAGATAATAAAGTACTTAGAACCATTTTTGTTTTGTAAAATTTGTTCAAATTTAAAATGGCTGATGGAAGGTCATTTATAAATGACCTTCCATCAGCCATTAAATATGGTTACACTCTCATGTATGCTGATGATGTTAAAATTATAAAGGTTATTCGGAATAGTGATGACCAATCCTTACTTCAATCTGATCTGAATAGCATGTACAGATGGTGCTCATCAAATATGATGGAACTGAACATAAGGAAATGCAAGCATATCTCTTTTTATAGATTAAATTATATCGACACGAATTATAACTTGAATGGCACAACGCTTGAAACTGTTGAATCCTTTAAATATCTTGGAATACTTTTGGATGGCAGGCTAAATTTTAGATCTCACATTTCTATGACTGTAAATAAGGCCTATGGATCATTTGGATTTGTCAAGCGCTGGAGTAAGGAATTTTCTGACCCATTTGTTACAAGAAACTTATATACTTCACTTGTGCGTCCTATCCTGGAATATGGATCTGTAATTTGGGACCCACAGTACCAAATTCATTGCAATCGTATTGAATCTGTTCAGAGACAATTTTTACTGTTTTGTTTACGTCGGAATAACTGCACACCTCAAACCTTGCCGTCTTACAAAGAAAGACTATCGCTCATCAAATTACCTACACTGAAAAGTAGACGTACCATGCTGAATATCTGTTTTATGGTTGATTTAATTAACGGAAGATTTAAATCTGACTTCCTTATTAACAGCATATCATTCAATGTACCCTTTAGACCTACCCGCAACTTTGAACTGCTCCACATCGAATACTTTCGAACGAACTTTGCCGTCTTTGTAAAGAATTCAATAAATTTTATTATTATCTTGATTTGTCAGAAGAGACATACAATGTAAACATGTACCCCTTAATTTTCTTAAATATGCTACTGCGGTTTATCTCCCAGACCTATATCAATGATACCCCACAAATGCTTATGATTACTAATTCAATAGGGAACGATATAGTCGGCCCCGCCCGACTTTCTACTTTACTTACTTGTTTTTATTTTTTTTTTTTGAATGATCTAATATAATAACGATTTACCATATGAAGCCTTCCAGGCTATAATATAGCGTACACAATTTTATTATTTTTGGTGCAAATTGTTGATTATATACAAAGTTTGTAAATGGAAATGGTCGATATAAAATCTACATAACCTTGGTAAAATGATTTTATGATGATTGCATGTTGCATCAATGTAATGAAATATTTTCTCAAGACCATTAACTTGCCATTGTTAAAGGAAAACCAAACAAAAGCGAAACAAAAGAAAATATCCGACACCCCACAATGTGGAAAATATATTTAACAATAATTGTCTGCACTCCAGATAATACACAACAGTAACGAAAAGCTTTAAAACATCAGCACATCTTCCCTCTCTAAAGTACCAGTTGCATTTTGCTTATCTCCTCTATTACCTTCCAAAAAATAACAAAAATAAAGACAAAGAAAAATGAATGTTAATGCTTGCATTTTATTACCCCGTATTTCATTTTTATTTTTTGGTAGAGACCATAATAAATATTTTTTGGATGCTACCAAAAAGATACTCCTCAACAAAAGACCCCTAAAACTGAAGATACCAATGCCAATTATCAAACCTAGCAAGACATTCACATAGACAATGCAACATGTCATCGGACAAGAAAAGCTAAGGTAACAAAAAGCATTATACGTTTTGTGCCTTGTAATAATAATAAATTACATTTTTTCTGAAGAGATTGTTTTGGGTATTCAAGAAAAAATATATCCATGGATATTTTCTACAAACAAAAAATATACATATATATTTATTTAATTTTTGGCAATATTCTTGTTGCATAAAAAAAAATATGAGACATAAAATTGGTGGGTATTGGTTTAGTGGGAGTTCCAGAAACACTGAAGGTTAATGCTCAGAAATTTATGTTTGCCCATTACTTTAGTAAACAAATTATTAATTTTCAGTAAACTGGAGAGGGCGTAAATATGACATCTTTCAAATATTTAGTTTTCATTTTATTTTTTGTATTTGTTTTGGTTATTTCGTACACCAAAAGCCATATGTCTTTAAATTTATTTATTTATAACTATCTTTCCTTAAATTATAGAAAAATAGTTTTTATTTAAAGAAATAATTTGTAAATTACTGAGATAATGACTTTTTTGATTAAAGATTTTTTAATTAATAAAACATTTTTTTATTGGAATCAAATTTGGCCCATATTCCTTTTTATCGGTTCGAATAACTAGATCGACTCAACTTGTGATTCCTAGGCCCATTGTTAGGAAGATCAATATTTCTATACTCTTACCATATAGTGGTTTAGGGTAAAAAATACAAAAAATCCTAAAGTCCATAACACAAAAATTAAAATTATTTTCAAAAGCCAATTCGCATCGTAAACTTTCCATTGTTGAATTTAATTTAGTGCACATTTCGTTCGAAACTTAGTACAATAAATCACCATAACCAAAACTGCTCCAAAAAACAAACTCCATTAAAACTTTAATTAAATCTCTATTGTTATTAAGTGAAAGACAATAAGCATAAATCTTCGGTGACATTTAAAAGCAACAAACTCAAAAACCCAAAACAAGACAACAAAAAATATAACAAAGGTAAAATGTGAATAAGAAAATAAATTTTTATTTTTTCTTCATCTCAAAATTTGTTACGAAAAATAATTGCAAAATATATCGTTAAAATTTTAACTTGAAAATACAAGCACACATAAAATATTAAACAAAAGACTTAAGACACAAACTTGCTAGTATTCTCATGATGTCACAAACGAAAGTGAACAGTGTGAGTCATAGAAAAAAGTTTTATTGTCAGTGGCAAAGATTTGGAAAACAAATCTTTGGAATGATGATAAAGTGGAATTATGTTGAAGTTTAACATACAAATTCATGAATACAATTTATTTTGAACTTATGGATAATGTAACCTCAGCAATGCTGGTGACATTTCTGAGGGTTTCAAAGCTTCTCTAAGTGGTTTCACTGGAATGTGAAACGCCGTTCGGACTCGGCTATAAAAAGGAGGTCCCTTGTCATTGAGCTTAACATGGAATCGGGCAGCACTTAGTGATAAGAGAGAAGTTCACCAATGTGGTATCACAATGGACTGAATAGTCTAAGTGAGCCTGATACATCGGGCTCACCCAGAGAAGGAATATGATCACCTCAAACATGTTTTAAGAGCAAAATGTTATTTTTGGGTGGTGACCATGTAACATGGTTTTCGCAACCATGTTATTTTCTCGGAAATCATGTATCTGATTTCGGCAAGCAGGTTATATTTGACGGGAAAATAACATTTTAGTGACAAACATGTTACATGGTCACCATACAAAAATAACATTTTGCTCTTGAAATATGTTTGAGGTGATCATATTCCTTCTCTGCGTGCTGCCACCTAACCTAACCTATGGATAATGTAAAAGGGGTGACATTTAGAAAACTGATATAAACATTGCAAAAAACTACAATAGCAACAAAAAATTATACTCGTATTGGTTGTTGAGTTATTTCCATATTGAAAATGTTTAATTTTTCGATATAGTTTGGTTGATTTTGATAATTATAAAAAGTCGATTTCGACTTTTCTAATTTTTGACAAAAAGTTGATTTTTATACCCTTCGCCACACTGTGGAACAGGGTATTATAAGTTAGTGCATATGTTTGCAACACCCAGAAGGAGACGAGATAGACATATGGTGTCCTTGGCAAAAATGCTCAAGGTGGGCTCCTGAGTCGATATAGCCATGTCCGTGAACACATTTGTGTAATCAATGTCTAGGTAGCAGTTTTAGTCCAATCGACTTCAAATTTGGCAGAAGTATCTGTTTTGGCTCAGAATAATCGGTTCAAATTTAGATATAGCTCCCATATATATATTTCGCCCGATATGGACTTAACAGGTTGGCCGATAAGTCCCCGGTATAACAAAGAAAAACACATTTTTTTGTCATTTTTTTTTTATTATTCAACATATTTCCCTTCAAGAGCGATACAACGATAATAACGACCTTCCAATTTTTTGATACCATTTTGGTAGTACTCCTTCGATTTTGCCTCAAAATAGGCCTCAGTTTCGGCGATCACCTCTTCATTGCAGCCAAATTTTTTTCCCTGCGAGCATCCCTTTGAGGTCTGAGAACAAGAAAAAGTCGCTGGAGCGACAAAGTTATACTCCCATTTACGTGAAATTTCGCATAGATAGCAGAATTATTATTCTAACTATCAAATTTAGTCAAAATCGGTTCAGATTATATATAGCTCTCATATATACGTACACCAGAGTTGGGGAAATATGGTGGACTGTTACACATTTTAAACCCATTTTCAATGGAAGTTTCCTTCAATTAACTGGATAGCGTTAGCCGATTTAATTTTAATTCTAGAGATTTTGTAGAAGTAAAAAAATTGTCTCCTTTATATAGCTTCCAGCAAATGTGAAGTAGTTGAGGTGGTAACCCAAATTTTGGCCTACATAGGGGTGAAGGGTATAATATAGTCGGTCCCGCCCGACTTTAGACTTTACTTACTTGTTTTTTACTAACATTGTGTTCCCCCTAATGCATTAGCCGACTTAAATTTTGAGTCTATAGATTTTGTAGAAGTCTATCAAATTCTGTCCAGATTGAGTGATATTTAAATGTATGTATTTGGGACAAACTTTTATATATAGCCCCCAACACATTTGACGGATGTGATATGGTATCGAAAATTTAGATCTACAAAATGGTGCAGGATATAATATAGTCGGCCCGTCCGACTTTAGACTTTTCTTACTTGTTTTTTACTAACATTGTGTTCCACCCTAGTGCATTAGCCGACTTAAATTTTAAGTCTATAGATTTTGTAGAAGTCTATCAAATTCTGTCCAGATCGAGTGATATTTAAATGTATGTATTTGGGACAAACCTTTATATATAGCCCCCAACACATTTGACGGATGTGATATGGTATCGAAAATTTAGATCTACAAAATGGTGCAGGGTATAAAATAGTCGGCCCCGCTCGACTTTAGACTTTCCTTACTTGTTTACACAGAGAATTTAGTGTTGTATGGCACTACAATGTTAAACAAAATTAGTGGAACTGTTTTCATTATAATCGAATTTATTTATTTATTTCAATGGTAGTCGGTGACAAAAGTTTCTGATTGACTGAGACTGGGAGATCGAAACCAAATCTGTTGGTTATAAATTTTTCTTTGGGAAACCAAGGTGATAAGTCATTCTTTAATCCCTTTTAAATTGTCGTTGGTAGACGTCTTTCCAATCTTAAATTGTATTTATCCAATCCTTTTAGGGCTGGAAAAATGTTGTATATCTAAATTTATGGCTTCTTATTTTTCTAAATTTTGGTGCATCTAATAATATCACATATCATTTTATATTTTTTGTTGCCATATGGGATAGACAATCATTTTCTTTTTAGGATTAATCACATTTTAGCTTAAGTTAATATTTCTTTTTTTAACTTTGCGAATTTGATAAATGGCTCAGCTCATAGACTTTATAGGCAAGTCAACAAACCAACAATTTGCTTATGAATCTTGCAAAGGACACATATGTGTAACATTGACAACTTGTTACACTTCAAACTGTCGGCGAATGTGACATCGACTGATAAACTACTCAGTTAAATAACCAAAATGTTAAGCTCCTCAACCTTAAAGGCATTTCATCGACACAACAACAATAACAAAAATGTCATCCATCCATATGGGAGTAGTTGCTGAAAGATAGGTCTGGAAAATGTTTTCGCCTGTCCCTATATACGGTGTAGCCATCACAAACGGTCCACTTAGTATCTGCTGGGAGGGTACAGGAGTGGTTTGAAATGTTTCAACTTCTGGAAAATTACTTAAAACTAACAAAATTCTCCTTCGATGAGAAGTAGAGTGAGTGACTTTCCAAGTATGTTATGCCAAAGAGGGCACAACTCTGTCCTTGGACATTATATTGCATCGGGGCAATAATATAACAACATCAATTCGTAGTATTGCTCCAGAGCCCACCATTAATGATGAAGGTAGACGACATCTAAGTACACTTTCGCAAGATATTTGGAAAAGCTTCGAAGAAGGAGATAGCTTCAGTAGAAACTCAAACGAAAATATTTAAGTGATACGAATCGCAATGAGAAAATAAACAAACTATCCCAATGAGCCGTCACAATGAAAGAAGTGATTAAGTTCATCATGAGAAATATGGAGTAAATTTCTTATAAATTAAGAAGTTGTAAATTTAAAAGAAAATACATTTGAAGAAAGTTCTTTAAAATTAAGAAAATAATTTTGGTTCAAGAAATAATCTTTACACTAATTGAGATTTTGTATATTTTGATCATAGATAAAAAAGCTTTAAACGTAAGCTAAAGCTATTCCCATCTTTGATTTAAAATTAAGATTAAATTTTTTTCTGTGGTGTAACTGTTACAATTAGGATTTACAATCTTTGCTTCAAAATTTTCTTTCATTAGATTTAAGCCGCATGTCTTTGAACTAAGGCAATTTTTCTTTAAAGTAAAGAAACACATTTTTGATTTAACAAAATCGTTCTTATATTATCAGAAATGTTAAATCTTTAGATTTAAGATAAAAACGCTTACAATATAGGTCAACAACTTTTTTAAGGATTAAGCATCCTTGATTTAAAGTGATTAGGATTTTTAAACTGGCATTTGTTTATACGTACACTCAAAAAAATTGAACCCTCTATTTCACTAAAGCCAATTTAATTTTATTTTAGTTGATAGAATTATTACACTGAAAAAAATATTTACGCAATATTAAAAATTATGCAATCTAAATTTTAGGATTTACAAAATATTAAGGACACGAAAAATAACGAAATTTTAATTAAAATAAAGTGTATGATCGTTGCTTCAAAATTTTTTCATTAAATTTAGAACACAAATTTTGTACATTTGCATCCCTCCGTTAAAGTCGCACATCTTTGAACTGAGTCTAATTTTCCTCAAAGTAAAGAAACACATTTTTATACCCACCACCATAGAATGGTGACGGGGGTATAATAAGTTTGTCATTCCGTTTGTAACACATCGAAATATCGATTTCCGACTATAAAAAGTATATATATTCTTGATCAGGGAGAAATTCTAAGACGATATAACGATGTCCGTCTGTCTGTCTGTCTGTCTGTTGTAATGACGCTACAGTCTTCAATAATGAAGCAATCGTGCTGAAATTTTGCACAAACTCGTCTTTTGTCTGCAGGCAGGTCATGTTCGAAGATGGGCTATATCGGTCCAAGTTTTGATATAAACCGACCTCCCGATTTGGGGTCTTGGGCTTATAGAAATCGTACTTTTTATCCAATTTGACTGAAATTTGAAATCTAGAGGTATTTTATGACCATAAAGAGGTGTGCCAAAAATGGTGAGTATCGGTCCATGTTTTGGTATAGCCCCCATATAGACCGATCTCCCGATTTTACTTCTTGGGCTTATAGAAACCGCAGTTTTTATTCAATTTACCTCAAATTGGAAATCTAGAGGTATTGTAGGACCACAAATACGTGTGCTCAAAATTGTGAGTATCGGTCCATGTTTTGGTATAGCCCCCATATAGACCGATCTCCCGATTTTACTTCTTGGGCTTATAGAAACCGCAGTTTTTATTCAATTTACCCAAAAATTGGAAATCTAGAGGTATTGTAGGACCACAAATACGTGTGCTCAAAATTGTGAGTATCGGTTCATATTTTGGTATAGCCCCCATATAGACCGATATCCCGATTTTATTTCTTGGGTTTATAGAAACCGTAGTTTTTATCCAATTTTCCTGAATTTGGAAATCCAGAGGTATTTTAGGACCATAAAGAGGTGTGCCGAAAATGGTGAGTATCGGTCCATATTTTTGTATAGCCCCCATATAGACCGATTTCCCGATTTTACTTCTTGGGCTTCTAGAATCCGAAGTTTTTATCCTATTTGCCTGAAATTGGAAATCTAGAGGTATTTTCGGGTCATAAAGAGGTGAGTATCGGTCCATATTTTAGTATAGCCCCCATAACAACGATCTCCCGATTTAACTCCTTGGGTTTCTAGAAACCGTAGTTTTTATCTGATTTGCCTGAAATTGTAAATATTCTGGTATTTTAGGCTCACAAAAACGTGTATCGGATTAAGTTTTTATCGGTCCATTTGGTAATGCCTCCATATAGACCGACTTCACTTCTTGAGGGTGTAGAAGGCGCATTGATCATGAAAATTGCTTGAAAATCAATGTAAAATTTCAAGATTTTACTTCTACAGATTTAAGATTTCAAATCAAGACGTTATTTTATAATTTTCTTGCACACTTACAAGAGATGTTAATGATTCCTCTAAAACTCAAACAAAAATGGTTCTTATAAATCCAGAATCTGATATAGTCTTCATAGGTGAAATCTTTAAATTTATCTTCGGGAAGTGTCCTCAAGTCCTCAAGCCCTCCTGAAATTTCAAAGGAAACCCTAATATTTGGTTCATGGTGGTTAGGTTAGGTTAGGTTAAAGTGGCAGCCCGATTAAGATTCAGGCTCACTTAGACTATTCAGTCCATTGTGATACCACATTAACTAAAAGTACCTATTACATATGGGCACTTCTAGTTTTAACCGCTGAACCTTCTTGATTATTTTTCTTTGTTGAACCAACCAGATTGTTCCAAAAATATTAGCAGACTGCTTAAGTTAACGTTTTCCAGATCCGCCAGTAATCTGAAGCTATATGCTCCTAAAAGTTGCTTGCGCTTTACACAAAATGCAGGACACTCACACAAGAGGTGTTTAATTGATTCTTTTTCCTCCGCATCATGACAGCTCATACAATAGTCATTATACTTCGCGCCAATAGTTTTTGCAAAATCTCCTATCAGGCAGCGACCCGTTATAGCAGATATCAGGAGTGATATCTGACGTCTCGAGAACATTAGCATATCTAGTGTGCGGTTTAAGTTGAAATGGGGCCATATTTGCTTGGTGTCGTTACAACCCTTGCAATTCTCCCATCGAACATTTGCCATCATAACAGCCTTCTCACGCAGCATGAGCTTGCAGGTAGCTAGGGGCATACCAACAAATTCTAGTTCCCCTGGAATATGTAAGGTAGTCCCTAGCCTTGCCAACTCATCCGCTTCGCAGTTCCCCGGTATGTTCCTATGGCCAGGCACCCATATTAGGTGAATATTGTACTGCTCAGCCATCTCATTGAGAGATTTGCGGCAATCGATGGCCGTTTTCGAGTTGAGGAACACAGAGTCCAAGGATTTTATTGCAGGTTGACTGTCTGAGTATATATTAATGCCCACATGTTTTGGAACATTACTTCTCAGCCAATTCGCCACCTCTCTTATTGCTAATATTTCAGCCTGAAAAACACTACAGTGATCAGGTAATCTTTTCGCTATTCGAAGTTCCAGATCTTTAGAATATACTCCGAAACCCACTTGGCCATCCAATTTGGAGCCATCAGTGTAGAAATCTATATATCTTTTATTCCCCGGGGTCCGTGTACACCACGCCTCACTGTTGGGAATTAGAGTCTCAAACTTTTTGTCGAAAAGTGGACTCGCCAAAGTGTAATCCACTACGTTAGGCACATCTGGCATTATTTTGAGGACCGAACTGTGACCGTAACTTTTTTCCGACCACAGCGATAGCTCGCGCAACCGCACAGCCGTTGTTGCAGCTGACTGTTTGGCCAAAATGTCTAAAGGCAATAGATGCAGTATGACATTAAGGGAGTTTGTTCCTGTCTTGCTGAATGCACCTGAGATACACAAGCACGCCATACGCTGAACTTTATCTAAACCTGTCGGTTGCTGAAGTGCCGGCCACCAGACTACAACACCATATAGCATTATAGGTCTAACCACTGCCGTGTATAGCCAATGTACAATTTTTGGTTTCAGTCCCCACTTTTTCCCTATTGCCTTTTTGCACGAGTATAAAGCTACCGTTGCTTTCCTCGCCCTTTCTTCAATATTAAGCTTAAAGTTCAGCTTCCTGTCCAAAATAACGCCAAGGTATTTTGCACACTCCCTAAAGGGAATTTCAATACCCCCTAAGGAAATGGGCCTAACTGTGGGAGTTTTGCGATCTTTGCAGTATGGTATGTGGTGGGTATGTAAGATTCGGCCCGGCCGAACTTAGTGCTGTATATACTTGTTTATTTAAAGAAATTGCCCTTAAATTAGCTGAAATATTGAAACTTTAGATTTAAGATAAAAACGCTTCAAATATAGGCTAAAAATAAAATTTTGTCGATATTTTATATCTATTGAAAACTTTTTTAATTTTTCATTTCTATAGAAAATTTTGTCAAAATTTTATTTCTGTAGAAAATTTTGTCAAAATTTTATTTCTATTGAACATTTTTTGAATATTTCTATTTTTTAATATTTCCATTTCTATGGAAAATTTTGTCAAAATTTTGTTTCTGTAGAAAATTTTGTCAAAATTTTGTTTCTGTAGAAAATTTTGTCAAAATTTTGTTTCTGTAGAAAATTTTGTCAAAATTTTATTTTTAAAGAAAATTTCGTCGAAATTTTATTTCTATTGAACATTTTTTTAATATTTCATTTCTATAGAAAATTTTGTCAAAATTGTATTTTTATAGAAAGTTTTGAGAAAATTTTATATATATAGAAAATTTTGTCAACATTTTTTTTTATAGAAAATTTTGTAAAAATTTCTTTCTGTTTCTAAATTTTGTCAAAATTCTATTTCTGTAGAAAATTTCGTTGAAATTTTATTTCTACTGAACGTTTTTTTATTATTTCGTTTCTAAAGAAAATTTTGTCAAAATTTTATTTCTATAGAAAATTTTGTAAAAATTTCTTTCTGCTTCTAAATTTTGTCAAAATTTTATTTCTATAGAAAATTTTGTCGAAATATTATTTCTATTGGACATTTTTTAATATATCACTTCTATAGAAAATTTTTGCTTTCAAAGACAATTTTGAGAATATTTTATATTTATAGAAAATTTTGTCAAAATTTCATTTTTACAAAAAAATTGTCAAAATTTTATTTCTATAGAAAATTTATTTTATGGAAAATTTTGTCAAAATTTTATTTTTGTAAAAAAATTTTGTAGAAATTTTATTTCTATTGAACATTTTTTTAATATTTTATTTCTATAGAAAATTTTATCAAAGTTTTATTTCTATAGAAAATTTCGTAAAAATTGTATTTCTATTGAACATTTTTTTAATATTTAATTTCTATAGAAAAGTTTGTCAAAAGTGTATTTTTATAGACAATTTTGAGAAAAATTTATATTTATAGAAAATTTTGTCAAGATTTTATTTTTATAGAAAATTTTGTAAACATTTCTTTCTGTTTCTAAATTTTGTCAAAATTCTATTTCTGTAGAAAATTTCGTTGAAATTTTATTTCTACTGAATGTTTTTTTATTATTTCGTTTCTAAAGAAAATTTTGTCAAAATTTTATTTCTATAGAAAATTTTGTAAAAATTTCTTTCTGCTTCCAAATTTTGTCAAAATTTTAATTCTATAGAAAATTTTGTCGAAATTTTATTTCTATTGAACATTTTTTTAATATATCACTTCTATAGAAAATTTTTCCACAATTTTTTTTTATAGACAATTTTGAGAAAATTTTATATTTATAGAAAATTTTGTCAAAATTTTATTTCTATAGAAAATTTTGTCAAAATTTTATTTTATGGAAAATTTTGTCAAAATTTTATTTTTGTAAAAAAATTTTGTAGAAATTTTATTTCTATTGAACATTTTTTTAATATTTTATTTCTATAGAAAATTTTGTCAAAGTTTTATTTCTATAGAAAATTTTGTAAAAATTGTGTTTCTATTGAACATTTTTTTTAATATTTAATTTCTATAGAAAAGTTTGTCAAAATTGTATTTTTATAGACAATTTTGAGAAAAATTTATATTTATAGAAAATTTTGTCAAGATTTTATTATTTTAGAAAATTTTGTAAACATTTCTTTCTGTTTCTAAATTTTGTCAAAATTCTATTTCTGTAGAAAATTTCGTTGAAATTTTATTTCTATTGAACGTTTTTTTATTATTTCGTTTCTATAGAAAATTTTGTCAAAATTTTATTTCTATAGAAAATTTTGTAAACATTTCTTTCTACTTCAAAATTTTGTCAAAATTTTATTTCAATAGAAAATTTTGTCGAAATTTTATTTCTATTGAACATTTATTTTAATATATCATTTCTATAGAATATTTTTTCAAAATTTTATTTTCATAGACAATTTTGTGAAAATTTTATATTTATAGAAAATTTTGTCAAAATTTCATTTTTGTAAAAAAAAAATTCAAAATGTTATTTCTATAGAAAATTTTGTCAAAATTTTATTTCTCTAGAAAATTTTGTCAAAATTTTATTTACATAGAAAATTTTGCCAAAATTTTATTTCTATAGAGAAATTTGTCAAAATTTGATTGGAAAGAGAATTTGATGAAAGTGCTGCATCATTATGTTAAAAGTATAAATTTAATGTCGATTTTTCGAATTTTGAAATAATGGAAAATTCGAATTCCCGAAATTTTGCAAAGCCGTCACATAGTAGTATAGAGTATAGAAAAAGGCAGATGAACGATTGGATATCGGAGCTGAATTTCTGTAATTGGACAATTTTTTTGCTATCCCCAAATTTATTTCAATTTCACACCTAAATTTGGCATTTGAGAGGATAACAAATAAATCTTCTATTTCACGATTTAAGAGCTTTTATTCCCTAGGTAGACTTAGTACCTTTGCTCCCATATCGGTTAACTAATGCAGGCGGACTATGAACTAATCAGAAGGATTATGTGGGGGTTTTCATAAGAAGCTGTGGAATTGTAGACTAAAGCCTTAATAGCTGCTAGTTGAAAAAGTATAGCAAGCTGGCAGGCTACCCGTTTCGTAAGTTTTTATTTGACTGTGCTAAAGCATGGTTGAGGCAATGATAGCATCTGGTAAGAGGATCTAGCAGGATGTCCATGGTTGTTTGTCGTTTGCATCCTCTGTTTTGTTTTTGTTTTCTGATCTTTGGTTTTGTGTGGGGTTATGGTAGTCAGAGCGTAAAAATAAACACGCCAACACTTTAGAGTTAAACTTTTGCATTTTTGTTTTGGCGTTTTTATTCACTTTTTTATCTGAATGCTCTCTATAGTATGTCAAAAGTCCATGTGTTTGGATTGTTATTTCTATGCGACTGGGCCAGATGGGAGAGGTCGAGTAAAAAGTTATCACAATTTGTGATCCTTAAAGTTGTGTGAAAGGAAGTCATGTCAATATTGTTCAGTAATATGGTAGAGATACAGCATTCCATAGAAAAAGTTGTATTTTATAATTAAAGCGAGATTTTAAATCCCAAACAAATAGTCTAGAGGTTAAGGAAGCGAAATTTGGAGATTAACCTTGACTCTTCCAAATCGAAAGGCAAAAAAATCGATTTTGTGATTCTGATGGCAATTTCTGATTTTTTAGGCAATATATATGTAATCAAAATGTAAACAATTTTTTTAGTAATAAATTCGTAATAATAAATAAAAATGTATTTATATTTACGAACTTGGCGTAATATCAGTGACACATTTCGTTATTATAACACAGTATTTTTTTCTACCATTGTAATATTTCTATGACAAGATGCTATATAAAATGATGTGCAATTTATTCGTTTATGAAGGTTATGAAGACTGACTAAAAATTATATGGAATTATTTTTGGTTGAATTAAATAAAGGAATTCACTGTCATAATGTCTATATTGGGCCCATTGACATTATTCAGGGCCAATTTTGGGTAACTCATTTGAAAAAAATTTCTTTCCAATATATTCCATTAAACTTTCGTTAATACCCCTCCAATTGTTTCAGCAACATGGAATTGTAAAGTTATGTTGCCTTGCAATAAACCACTTTCGTTTGCCGGTATGTGGTTGTAAGTCAGTCAACAACTAAAACACTACAAACAACAATCCCAAATGAAAATTGCCTAAATGCGAAAAAAGAACATATAAGAACGGTGACTAATTCGAAACGAATCCCATATACCCTTCAGTGTGGAAATAAATAGCTAAGCTTTGATGTTTTGTTGTTCTTTCTTAGCTATTGTTACTTTTGTGCGAAATTTGCCACATTTTTCAAGCGATGATATTATTGTGTGCCACTCTTTTGCAATTCCACTAATAATCATATTTATCTACATTTTTCTGCCACCTTCTTGTCATTTTGTGCCAGTTTTCAATTGGAAAGGTAAATCTACTATATAAAAATAAGTCGGGTTTTCCTTCCTGACGCAATAAGTCCAGAGCGCACGAACCGGTGTCGGGCTCCGTGAGGTTTATAGCAAAGAAAATTCAAGAAACGTTTGAACGGAAAAGCTGAAAATTCTTTTTATACCCACCACCATAGAATGGTGACGGGGGTATAATAAGTTTGTCATTCCGTTTGTAACACATCGAAATATCGATTTCCGACTATATAAAGTATATATATTCTTGATCAGGGAGAAATTCTAAGACGATATAACGATGTCCGTCTGTCTGTTGTAATCACGCTACAGTCTTCAATAATGAAGCAATCGTGCTGAAAATTTGCACAAACTCGTCTTTTGTCTGCAGGCAGGTCAAGTTCGAAGATGGGCTATATCGGTCCCGATTCCCCGATTCAATTTACCTGAAATTTGAAATCTAGAGGTATTGTAGGACCACAAATACGTGTGCCAAAAATTGTGAATATCGGTCCATATTTTGGTATAGCCCCCATATAGACCGATCTCCCGATTTTACTTCTTGGGCTTATAGAAACCGCAGTTTTTATTCAATTTACCTCAAATTGGAAATCTAGCGGTATTGTAGGACCACAAATACGTGTGTCAAAAATGGTGAGCATCGGTCCATGTTTTGGTATGGTCCCCATATAAACCGACTCCCCGATTCGGGGTCTTGGGCTTATAGAAACCGTAGGTTTTATCCAATTTGCCTGAAATTGAAAATCTAGAGGTACTTGAGGACCATCAAAAGGTGTGCCGAAAATGGTCCATATCGTTCCATGTTTTGGTATAGCCCCCATATAGACCGATCTCCCGATTTTACATCTTGGGTTTATATAATCCGTAGTTTATATACAATTTGTCTGAAATTGGAAATTTATAGGTATTTTGGGACCATAAAGGGGTGTGCCACAAATGGTGAGTATCGGTCCATGTTTTGGTATAGCCCCCATATAGACCGATATCCCGATTTTACTTCTTGGGCTTCTAGAATCCGAAGTTTTTAGCCAATTTGCCTGAAATTGGAAATCTAGAGGTATTTTCGTGCCATAAAGAGGTGTGCCGAAAACGGTGAGTATCGGTCCATATTTTAGTATAGCCCTCATAAGAACGATCTCCCGATTTAACTCCTTGGGTTTCTAGAAACCGTAGTTTTTATCCGATTTGCCTGAAATTGTAAATATTCTGGTATTTTAGGCTCACAAAAATGTGTATCGGATTAAGTTTTTATCGGTCCATTTGGTAATGCCTCCATATAGACGACTTCACTTCTTGAGGGTATAGAAGGCGCACTAATCATGAAAATTGCTTGAAACTCAATGTAAAATTTCCAGATTTTACTTCTCGGGTGAAAATCTACAGATCTAAGATTTCAAATCAAAACGTTATTTTATAATTTTCTTGCACACTTACAAGAGATGTTAATGATTCCTCTAAAACTCAAACAAAAATGGTTCTTATAAATCCAGAATCTGATATAGTCCTCATAGGTGAAATCTTTAAATATATCTTCGGGAAGTGAAACAAAGGAAACCCTAATATTTGGTTCATGGTGGTGGGTATGTAAGATTCGGCCAGGCCGAACTTACTGCTGTATATACTTGTTTTTATTATTATTATTTTTTTGCTTTTTTATAGTTTTCTATTTTTTATTAGTTTCCTATTTATTTTTTTTTTGTAAAATTTAATTGTCCAAAATTTGCACTTCAAATAGCCTGATTGCGTTCTTTCTAATACTTGTCCACAAGGACTGCATCGGAAGTAGAAAAAAAAAATCATTGGGGGATCCCAAGATGCGCTTTAGAAGAAATGTTTGTGCACTTGTGCAAAAGGACTGCATCGGAAGTGGGAAAAAAATCATTGGGGGATCCCACGATGCGCTTTAGAAGAAATGTTTGTGGACTTGTCCGGAAGGACTGCATCGGAAGTTGAAAAAACTCTATGGGGAATTTTGGGATGGGCTTTAAAAGAAATGTCTGTGGAGCAACTTCCAATTTTTTTTGCTGGGTTCCTTAATGTATCCAAAAACATTTTAAATTAAAAAAAAAATCTTTAAATTAAATGATATATTGAATCTTTAGATTTATGATAAAAACGCTTCAAATATAGGCTAATAATTATTTTAGAGATTTTGCATCTTTGGTTTAACATTTTTTAAGACATAGTAAAACATTTTTACTTTGAACTGTATGTAATAATTTGGATTTCTAAATAGCTTGGATTTGGATTTCTTGAATTGCTTTTTTTAATATATTGCAAACTCGATAAATGAGATTAGCATCCAAGTTTTAATTCTATTGGTTCTAGATTTAAAACCATATAGATCTCTAAAATCAATTCCAAAATCCTTAAGGGTAGGTCAACATAATAGGATTCAAGTAATTTTTTTTAATGTACTATAATGTTTTCAATATATCAAGTTTACGCCTGAAAGTATGCTAAAAAAAAAAAAAATTCTGTAGATAGATAGGTTAACCGCACAGAAAAAATTAAACTGATAAAAATAATAAAACTAATCTAAATCCAAATAATTTTTTTACAATAAAAATTTGTTTAACTTTGCGTCATTTTTCCTATAAATCCCTTTACTTTTTCTATATCATCCATATTTTACAAACACAATGGCAAAATGATTATACTCCATTCCTCTGGCGTAGTGTACAACATTGATTGTAGACCAGCAGAAAAAAAAAGAGATTTTATGTAAAATGATTTTTTTTTTTTGCTTATGTCCAACAACTCACATCTTGGACTCAGTACATCTAAATGTTTCAGCATATTTTTGTTTTAGATGGAATTTTTTGGTTCAACGAATGAGCGAGTGAGTTCAAGAGTAAAGATCACGTTTTAATACGGCTACCAGGATCGATGTAAAAGATTTAAGACAGCTTAAGTGGATTTGTGTGATCATGTACAATTTAAATGGTCTATATGTTGATTTGTTCACATTTACACAAAATGTAAGCGTGACGGTGGCGTGGAGAGGGGAAATGAGTGTAGAAATCCCTGTAGATATGTTTGTATGGTTTACAGTGAGAAAATTTTTCTATAAGAAAATCGCCATAAAACAAACATCATTTAGAAAGAAAACTAAAGACTTAAGACACAAACCTTGCATCTGCCTACCACAGGAATCACTCTTCTTTGAATCTGTCATTTAGCCTTTAGATTTTTGACGAACAAATTTCAACAAAAGTTGAACAATTTTTCCGTGAGAACATTTAAAAGAAAAACTGCGATAAAACAAACCTCCCCAATAACAAAAGCGTCGCCAAAAAAGAAAAGATAATGTTCTCCTTTGGATCCGGAAGTGGTGCAGGATTGACGCAGAAGCAATGAATTTAACATGGGCTTATCATAGGACGGAAGTCCACCATTTCAATAGCATTGCACTGAATTTGGATCTTAAGATGTGATCCGAATTGAGTGTTTTGGATGTGAGTTAAAAAAATTTTGTGATATTTTGCCATATAAATAATTTAAATAATTTTTTTTTATAATTTTTAATGCACTTTAACGCTTGTCTGAAAAGTTTAAAAAATTCGCATCTTTTTAACATGGATTCAGAATTTTTTTGCGACAAAATTTAAATAGTTTGTACCATTTTATTAATTCTTACCCTATCTACTACAGAAATCACTCTACTTTGACTGATTTAGCCTTAAAATTTTTACGAAAAAAATTCCATCAAAATTTAATAGAAGTTGAAATAAATTTTTAAACAAACCAAAAATTAAAATCAGATATTAATTGATTCAATTACTTGGTTTATTTACATTGTGAATTGATAGTATAATTTTCGCGATTGAAGCAGTTGAAAGATTGAAACATTTTTTGGTGTACAGTCGAAATTGGAATTGAACCTAGGGATCCTTGGCACAGTTGCCACTCGTACCAAAAATAATCTATCAAAATTTGAAGAAAATTTTACCACAAATCTATCAAAAAATGGTTAAATTGAAAAGTTTGTCCCTCAAAATGTTATTTCTATAGAAAAGAACAAAGATTTTTTTGCAGAATTTTATTTCTATCGAAAATTTTTCAAAATATTATTTCTGCAGAAAATTTTGTCAAAATTTTATTTCTACAGAAAATGTGATTCAATAGAAATTTTTTGCAAAATTTCATTTCTATAGAAAATTTTTCAAAAATTTCATTTCTATAGAATATTTTTGTAAAATTTTATTTCTCTTGAAGGCACCTGGAAAAAACTTTCACGGAAATTTTTTACTTAAAGTCTTCATGGTGATTTAAAAACAAAAATCTATTAACAATTTAATTGATTAAACAATTTTTTTAATTGAAACAAAAATTAATCAATTAATTTTTTGTTGACTTTAAATTAATTTTTTAATTGATGCTGATCATTTCTGTGATTGAAGACATTTCAATTAAAAAATTAATTTGATCAAGAAAAAAAAATTGTGTGTACCTCTGAGTTGAAGAAAAATGTTGTGCAAAATCTACCAAAACATCAAGAATTCTGCCAATCTACAAAACATTAAAAAATCTACCATTTTTGGTATATTTCTACCAACTGTGGTATCCGTGCTCCTTGGGGACATTCTGCACCCAGAGAAGGAATATGATCACCTCAAACATGTTTTAAGAGCAAAATGTTATTTTTGGGTGGTGACCATGTAACATGGTTTTCGCAACCATGTTATTTTCTCGCAAATCATGTATCTGATTTCAGCAAGTAGGTTATATTTGACGAGAAAATAACATTTTAGTGAAAAATATGTTACATTGTCACCATACAAAAAGAACATTTTGCTCTTGAAACATGTTTGAGGTAATCATATTCCTTCTCTGCGTGTGACCATTGTACCATTGTATCACATGAACGCCTCTATTTGGCATCAAAATATTCATTACATCACTTCAGTTGTGGTCTTCTCCCTTCACAATGGATGTGGCTTAAACCTTGTCGTCTCACTCGGGATCTTGCTTTTCATTTCACCGAAAACTCGAAATGTCCAAAACCTTTCCAAATTTTTCAAAAGTAGAAAGACAAACTTGAAACTCAATTTTTCCATGATGAAAAACCAAAAAAATTGACTTTTTAAAAAAGTCGAAGGATCTAAATTTGAATGGTCGATTTCTCAACATCTTCAAAAAGACGAAAACTCGACTTATCCATATTTTTTATAAAATCGAAACTCGAAAAGTCGACTTTGTAAACTTTTTAAAAACGTCCACGTTTTAAAACGTCCAAAAATCTAAAAGTCAGCTTTTCAAAAATTTTCAAAAGTTCAAAAAACAACAAGTATATACGGCCGTAAGTTCGGCCAGGCCGAATCTTGTGTACCCTCCACCATGGATTGCGTAGAAATTTCTACTAAAGACCACAATTAATTTACATCGGTTGCGGCCGATGGCAAGGCTTCTTAAAACTTCTTAACATCATCTTCTAAATTGTAAGTTAGTCCATGCGGGATATATAGTAGACAAAAGAAATGTCGAATAAATAAGTATATATTCAGTTCTTGTCCGGTATATATAGGGAAGAAATAATTACGAACCGATATGAACTTTTGTGATGTAATTATAGAGCCAGAATTGAAATATAGGGATTTCTTTATATGGGGGCTGTATACAATTATGAACACGAGTCTACCAAAAATGGCAGATTTTTTACTGCTTAGTAAATTGGTAGAATTCTTAATGTTTTGGAGGATTTTGCAAAATATTCCTTTCCAACTATGAAATGCTTCATAAATTTTCTATAGAAATAACATTTTGACAAAATTTTCTACAGAAATAAAATTCTGACAAAAATTTTTATAGAAATAAATTTTTCACAAAATATTAAATAGAAATAAAATTTTGGCAAAATTTTCTATAGAAATATAAAATTTTGACAAAACTTGCTATGGCAATAAAATTTTGGTAGATTATTTTTAGCTCGAGTATCAATCGTGATTTTTCTGTGATTGGGGATCGGTTTATTTGGAGGCCAATGGATACGGACCAATTTTGGCATGGTTGCTATCGGCCATACACTAGCGAAATGTACCACATTTTAACCGCATCGGATGAATTTCTGACATGGTTGTTAGGGACCATATACTAACACCACCTACCAAATTTCAACCGTATCGGATGAAATTTGCTTCTCTTAGTGGCTCCGCAAGCAAAATCTGGAGATCGGTTTATATGGGACCTATATATAATTATGAACCGATGCGGACCAATTTTTGCATGGTTGTTAGAGACCATATACCAACACCATGTACCAAATTTCAACCGGATCGGATGAAATTAGCTTCTCTTTGAGGCTCCGCAAGAAAAATCTTGGGATCGGTTTATATGGGATCTATACCGATCTCGTCCAATTTTTGCATGGTTATTAGAGACCATATACCAACACCAAGCCAAATCTGGGGATCCGTTTATATGGGGGCTATACGTAAAAGTGAACCGATATATCATTAACAACTACTTTTGCCAATGTACCAAATTTCAGCCTGATCGGATGAAATAGCTTCTCTTAGAGGCTCCGCAAGCCAAATCTGGGGATCCGTTTATGTGGGGTCTGTATGTAAAAGTGAACCGATATAGCCCATTTGCAATACCATCCGACCTACATCAATAACAACTACTGCCAAGTTTCAAGTCGATAGCTTGTTTCGTTGGGAAGTTAGCGTGATTTCAACAGACGGACATGCTTAGATCGACTCAGAATTTCACCACGACCCAGAATATATATACTTTATGGGGTCTTAGAGCCATATTTCGATGTGTTACAAACGGAATGGCAAAGTTATTATACCCCCCGTTCTATGGTGGTGGGTATAAAAAGTCGATTTTTCAATAAAACGAGAACTCGAAATGTTCAATACTGTAAAAGTCGTCTTTGCCAATTTTTTCAAAAGTGGAAAGACAAAATTGAAAGTCGATATTCAAATGATGAAAAACCAACAATTGGCCTTTTTAAAAAAGTCGAAGGATCTAAACTCAAATGGCCGATTTTTCAATATCTTCAAAGAGACGAAAACTTGACTTGTCCATAACAGGTTGGCTGATTAGTCCCCGGTCTGACACATAGATGGCGTCGCTAGTATTAAAATATTATATTTATATAGTACCAACCTTCAAATGATTCGTGTCAAAATTTGACGTCTGTAAGTCAATTAGTTTGTGAGATAGAGCGTCTTTTGTGAAACAACTTTTGTTATTGTGAAAAAAAATGGAAAAAAAGGAATTTAATAAAATACTGTTTTCTGAAGGAAAAAAATACGGTGGAAGCAATAACTTGGCTTGATAATGAGTTTCCGGACTCTGACCCAGGGAAATCAACAATAATTGATTGGTATGCAAAATTCAAGCGTGATGAAATGAGCACGGAGGACGGTGAACGCAGTGGACGCCCGAAAGAGGTGGTTACCGATGAAAACATCAAAAAAATCCACAAAAATGATTTTGAATGACCGTAAAATGAAGTTGATCGAGATAGCAGAGGCCTTAAAGATATCAAAGGAACGTGTTGGTCATATCAATATATTGGTCATCAATATTTGGATATGCGGAAGCTCTGTGCAAAATGGGTGCCGCGCGAGCTCACATTTGACCAAAAACAACAACGTGTTGATGATTCTGAGCGGTGTTTGCAGCTGTTAACTCGTAATACACCAGAGTTTTTCCGTCGATATGTGACAATGGATGAAACATGGCTCCATCACTACACTTCTGAGTCCAATCGACAGTCGTCAGAGTGTACAGCGACCGGTGAACCGTCTACGAAGCGTGGAAAGACTCAAAAGTCCGCTGGCAGAGTAATGGCCTCTGCTTTTTGGGATGCGCATGGAATAATTTTTATCGATTATCTTGAGAAGGGAAAAACCATCAACAGTGACTACTATATGGCGTTATTGGAGCGTTTGAAAGTCGAAATCGCGGAAAAACGGCCCCATATGAAGAAGAAAAAAGTGTTGTTCCACCAAGACAACGCACCGTGCCACAATTCATTGAGAACGATGGCAAAAATTCATGAATTGGGCTTCGAATTGCTTCCCCACCCACCGTATTCTCTAGATCTGGCCCCCAGCTAATTTTTCTTGTTCTCAGACCTCAAAAGGATGCTCGCAGGAAAAAAATTTGGCTGCAATGAAGAGGTGATCGCTGAAACTGAGGCCTATTTTGAGGCAAAGCCGAAGGAGTACTACCAAAATGGTATCAAAAAATTGGAAGGTCGTTATAATCGTTGGATCGCTCTTGAAGGGAACTATGTTGAATAATAAAACGAATTTTGACAAAAAAAATTGTTTTTCTTTGTTAGACCAGGGATTTATCAGCCAACATGTTATTTGTTTATAAAATCGAAAATTCGAAGATTCGACTTTGCAAATATTTAAAAAAATCGAAAACTTAAACAGTCGGTTCTTTCACAGTTTTAAAACGTCCAAAACTCTAAATGTCGCTTTTTTTAATTTTTTCAAAAGTCTAAAATGTCGATTTTTTCAAGTTTTAAAAAAGGGGAAAACAGGATTTTTCCAAATTTTCAAAATATCGAAGGGTGTAAAAGTCGACTTTGTGCCTCGGATTACAATCCTTTACTACGCAGTCGCAGGGGAGCCACCGTGGTGCAATGGTTAGCATGCCCGCCTTGCATACACAAGGTCGTGGGTTCGATTCCTGCTTCGACCGAACACCAAAAAGTTTTTCAGCGGTGGATTATCCCACCTCAGTAATGCTGGTGACATTTCTGAGAGTTTCAAAACTTCTCTAAGTGGTTTCACTGCAATGTGGAACGCCGTTCGGACTCGGCTATAAAAAGGAGGTCCCTTGTCATTGAGCTTAACATAGAATCGGGCAGCACTCAGTGATAAGAGAGAAGTTCACCAATGTGGTATCACAATGGACTGAATAGTCTAAGTGATCCTGATACGTCGGGCTGCCACCTAACCTAACCTAACCTACACAGTCGCATAATTTATGTTTCTTAGTTTATGTAAGAATTTCTTCCTTGCTTTCAATGGACCAAGAGGAAAATAATCTGCCGATTATTCTGATTAGACTATTCGACTATCCAGAAAATGCACTGTTTCCTAATTTGAGTTTTGAAATCCTCCTTATAGACTCGTAAGTAAATAGCAATGTCTTCGATTTGCAGTTTCATGAACATTTGCTTAGTGTATAAATATTTACCTTATATGACTCCATTACAATACCGACTTGTATTTGTATGTGGCAACAACAATCATCATTATTATTGAGTGGTATCTCGAATTTAGTTTGTGTTTTTTGCATTTTTTTTTTTTTTGGTTTTTGTTATCCTTAGTTGCTTGGTTTTTATTTTTGTATTTTGAAATTTTCACTACTGATCTAAAAATAGAGTTTTAATACTGGTGCACAAGGCTTACACGAGCGCATGCTCACATGTTTTCAATATATTTTTTTTATTTTCAGTTTTGCAATACAGAAGGTATTCATTGGATGCTTGGCCCAAAGGCTGGTGGTTATCATCGCCTCGTACTTAATAAGTAAGCCAGCCAGCCAGGCAAGGAGCCAAATTGTAGTTAATAAGATGGATGTGGGTTTTTAGTCACATAATAAACAATTATAAACACATCATTTTAAACACGGATGCAATACAATCAGACATTTTCAAAACAAACAAAAAAAACAAAAAACGACAGAAACATAAACAACAATTGACCATCTTCATCTCATAGGCGTCTTCGTCATCTGCAAAGACTACATCATCTTCATCACCCTCCTCTTCGTTGTCATCCCCATCACATTGCCTCTAAGTCTACCGACGAAATCTCAGATAACAAGAGGCGACCCATAAAATCAGAAGGAGTGGACCTTGTTTTTTCGTAGGGATTTTAATAAAAATAAATTGAAATTACATTGAGATTATATAGCGATTGTTTACCTTTTTCAATGGATGTTATGCTTCACATGGCCTTTTGGGGCGGATGGAATATGCTTTAGATTATCATGATGTTTTTGATTCGGACTCTGATGTTGCTGATGGTGGTGGTGATACGAATAATGTCCATGAAGTTTAGAGCAACGAATACGAAGGCTAAGTGACAGAGTAGTAGAAGGTAGTAGAGATTATCTTTGATTTGTGGTGTTGGTAGATGTCAGATAAAGAAGGTTTGTGTCTTAAGTCTTTAGTTTTTCTTCTTCGAAGTCATGTTTGTTTTATGGCGATTTTCTTTTAAATTAATGCTGACTATGAAGGCGTAGTAATTATTTTGGGATATTTTTAGTCTTGTGGCATTGCTATGGCAAAGGATGCGAAAACAATTAGCAAATAAAATGAGGCATTTATTTATGTGAGGTATTTCTGTTGTTAAATCTCCAAGTTCATCATGATTATGAATTGCGATTATGTCCTTAGAATGATTATATCCTTCTCATAGAAAAAGCAACAAAAGTACTGTATGAAGTACAATACCTCACCTACTACGAAGCAAACTATGAATATGACTAAGGATTTGTCCCTAGACGAAGGCCACAGATATATTTTGTGGCACTAAAACTGTGATGTTGAAATTTCGCTCAGATTGGAATGGCGAGAGTCTCCTTTGATTTTAGCTAAACCAAGTACACTGAAAAAAATATTGTCTTGAGGTCAAAGATCTAATGTCTTTAAAATACGAATGCAAATTTTGCTTAGCATAGAAGACGTATTTCTCTAATATAAAGTTTTTTTCCTTGTCGATAAACTTTTCAATGAAGTCGTATTGTCCTTATAATTAACTTGACTTTAATAATTCAGAAAAATTCTTTAAATGTAGTGAAATTGTCTTTAAATTTTTTGTCTTTTTGCATCTTGACTACAAAGCAAAAACTCGCTCAAACATAGGACATGTTTTTTAAAACTTTATTTTAAAGATGTTTTTTACTTGAAACATAGCATAATTTCTACTGGAAGTCGACTCCTCATTTGGAAAATAAAGTTGTTGTTAACTCGTTTTGAAAGGATTTTGATAGCATATGAAGAAAAAAAGCTAAAAAATCGAAAAATTAAAATTTGCTTCCTAGAAGCAAGTACACAAACCCCAAATTTAAAAGAGAATTGTGTCCTAAAAATATCCTTACTTGTATTCTCCGCTTCTTTGGCTCGGAATCAATACCAAAATTGTTAAAAATTGTTAAAATTGTTAAAGTAAAGAAAAAATCTTTGGAACCGGGCATGCATTTTTTCAGTGTAAGGAAAGTGTAAAGTCGATGGGGTCCGACTTTATTATACCCTGCGCCACTTGATAGATCTACATTTTCGATACCATCTGAAATCCTTAAAGATTGTTGGGTGCAATATATAAAGGTATACCATATACCTACATTTAAATCAAAACCGTTTTGGACAAAATATATTGGACTTGTTGGAAAATCTCTAGACTTCAAACTTAAATAGGCTTATGCCCTGGGGCGGAGCACAATGTTAGTAAAATAAATATGGGAAATATTTGAATCTAAAGCCATTTTTATTCGATTTCGCAAAAGTATTTTTACGATTTATCGTTCGATAGATATTAGAGGTATAGGAAAATGTTATTCATTTTTACAACTTTTTATACACTGCGCCACACTGTGGAACAGGGTATTATAAGTTAGTGCATATGTTTGCAACACCCAGAAGGAGACGAGATAGACACATGATGTCTTTGGCAAAAATGCTCAGGGTGGGTGCCAGAGTCGATATAGCCATGTCCGTCTGTCCGTCCGTCCGTCCCTCCGTCCGTCCCTCCGTCCGTCCGTCTGTCTTTGAACACATTTTTGTGATCAAAGTCTAGGTCGCACTTTAAGTCCAAACGACTTCAAATTTGGCACAAGTATGTGTTTTGGCTCAGAATAGAACCCTATTGATTTTGGAAGAAATCGGTTCAGATTTAGATATAGCTCCCATATATATCTTTCGCCCGATATGGACTAATATGGTCCCAGAAGCAAGAGTTTTACCCCAATTTGCATAAAATTTTGCACAAGAAGAACAATTAGTACTATAGTCAAGTGTGCCAAATTTTATTGAAATCGGTTCAGATTTAGATATAGCTTCCATATATATCTTTCGCCCGATATGGACTAATACGGTCCCAGAAGCCAGAGTTTTACCCCAATTTGGTTGAAATTTTGCACTAGGAGTACAATTAGTAGTGTAGTCAAGTGTGCCAAATTTTATTGAAATCGGTTCAGATTTAGATATAGCTCCCATATATATCGTTCGCCCGATTTACACTCATATGACCACAGTGGGCAATCTTTTACTCCGATTTAATTGAAATTTTGCAAAGGGAGTAGAATAAGCATTCTAGCTATGCGTGCCAAATTTGGTTGAAATCGGTTAAGATTTAGATATATCTCCCATATATAGCTTTCGCCCGATTTACACTCGGATAACCACAGAGACCAATTTTTAACTCCGATTTAGTTGAAATTTTGCACAGGGAGTAGAATTAGCGTTGTAGCTATGCGTGCCAGATTTGGTTGAAATCGGTTCAGATTTAGATATAGCTCCCATATATATATTTTTCTGATTTCGACAAAAATGGTCAAAATACAAATATTTTCCTTGTAAAATCGCCACTGCTTTGTCGAAAAGTTGTAAAAATGACTCTAATTTTCCTAAGGTTCTGATACATATATATCGAGCGATAAATCATAAATAAACTTTTGCGAAGTTTCCTTAAAATTGCTTCAGAATTAAATGTTTCCCATATTTATACCCTTCACCACTACTGTGGTACAGGGTATAATAAGTTTGTGCATTTGTATGTAACGCCAAGAATGAAAAGTCTGAGACCCATCGTTTAGTATACCGATCGTCTTAGAATTGAATTCTGAGTCGATTTAGCGATGTCCATCTGTCTGTCTGTTGGTGTATTTTTGTGTGCAAAGTACAGCTCGCAGTTTTAGTCCGATTGTCCTAAAATTTGGTATAGGGTCCTGTGTCAGCTCAAAGACGATCCCTACTGATTTTGGAAAAAATCGGTTCAGATTTAGATATAGCTGCCATATATATTTTTCACCGATCTGGTTATAATTGGCGTGTATATCAACCGATATTCCTCAAATTCCGTACATCCGAATATTTTATGAGTCTCGAAAAACTTGCAAAATATCAGCCAAATCGGTTCAGATTTAGATATAGCTCCCATATATAGCTTTCGCCCGATTTACACTCATTTGCCCACAGAGGCCAATTTTTTGCTCCGATTTAGTTGAAATTTTGCACAGGGAGTAGAATTAGCTTTGTAGCTATGCGTGCCAAATTTGGTTCAAATTGGTTCAAATTTAGATATAGCTCCCATATATAGCTTTCGCCCGATTTACACTCATATGACCACAGAGGCCAATTTTTGCTACGATTTAATTGAAATTTTGCACAGGGAATAGAATTAGCTTTGTAGCTATGCGTGCCAAATTTGGTTGACATCGGTTCAGATTTAGATATATGACTCTAATTTTCCTAAACTTCTAATACATATATATCGAGCGATAAATCATAAATAACTTTTTGCGAAGTTTCCTTAAAATTGCTTCAGATTTAAATGTTTCCCATATTTTTTTGTACTAACATTGTGTTCCACCCTAGTGCATTAGCCGACACAAATTTTGAGTCTATAGATTTTGTAGAAGTCTATCAAATTCTGTCCAGATCGAGTGGTATTTAAATGTATGTATTTGGTACAAACCTTTATATATAGCCCCCAACACGTTTGACGAATGTGATATGGTATCGAAAATTTAGATCTACTTAGTGGTGCAGGGTATAATATAGTCGGCCCCGCCCGACTTTAGACTTTCCTTACTTGTTTTTTATTCAATTTTATGAAATAAAACATTAATTGACCAATAAGTTCCGTCTATAAATTTTTAGCTAGGAAAATTGTCTAGCTACGCTAATGACGGACGCACATGCTCAGATCAACTCAGAATTTCTCCACGACCCAGAATATATATATTTTATGCACAGAAAAACATTTCACGAAAATTTTTCCAATTAAAATCTTAATTGAGTTTTAAAAAATATTCGATTAAAAATTTAATTGAATCAACACATTTTTTAATTGAAATAAAAATCAATCACATAAATTAATAGTATCAATTAAATTTTTAATTGAATCAATTAATTTTTTAATTGACTGCCAATTAATTTTTTAATTGATACTATCATTTCTGTGATTGAAGACACTTCAATTAAAAAATTAATTGGATCAATTAATTTCGTGATTGAATCAGAAAAAATTTTTTTTGTGTGTGGGGTCTTACAGCAATATTTCGATGTGTTACAAACGGAATGACAAAGTTAATATACCCCCATCCTATGGTGGAGGGTATACAAATTAATTATGTCTAATACATTTTCTTGAATTTGACGAAAAATATTTAATTATATTTGTGATATCGGCGTGATGTCAATGTTTGTAATAGGGTTTAGTTAAAATTTTCTAAAAATATTCAAAATTTTCTAAAATTAACCAAAATTATTGTTCCTCGTGGGTTCACTGTCTTTTCAGTGTAGCTTCTAATATCACGCATTTCTGTTCAGATTGTGATAAAAATTCCATAAACATGTACCCCTTAATGTTCTTAAATATTGATCTATCTCCCAAAACCATACCAATGACAATCCACAAATGATTATGTTTTCTAATTAAGTAGAGGTGGTTTAGGGTATGATAAACCAAAACATTTAGATTATTTTTATAAAATTTTAACTCAACTAAGTAAATATTTTTCGACAAATTCATTATTAGACATAATTAATTTTTTTCACTTGTTAAAGGAAATTTTGTAGTTTGAAGGAAAAAATTGAACTTGAAAGTTGCAAGAATGTCTTTAGTGCCATACGAAGGTGGGCGCATTTTTAGTAACATTTACAAATTTAAAGAAATAATGAAATATTTTGTGAGAAGTACGAATTTAGTAAATATTTATGCTTCATTTGTATATAATTTTTCCCGTTTTTTCAGTTCATTTAACTAAAGTTTCCTTTACCCTAAAATTATTAGGGTAAAGGAAACTTTCTCCAAACATAATAATTCCATCGACTAAAATAAAGGAAAATTAGCTTTAATGAAATAGAGGGTTTACTTTTTATGAGTGTGTATTATGTTCTACATTGTTTTTATTTGATTTCATGGCATTTTGGAAAGTCAATAAAAATTGGGTCAAATTTTATTTTTTTTTTTCCATTTTATTAGCACATCCTCTGATTATTTCGAAATCGATCACATAACAGATCTACTTTAATAACTTCCTATAACAAAATAAAAATACCAAAACTGGTATGTACCAATTTTTCTATAATTTCTATTTAACCCAGAAAATGGTTGAGTATAACCCAAATAATTTATTTTGTTATCAAAATAAGGTCATCATTGACAGAATGCCAATAAATTTCTTAAAATGTGAAGGCGAAAAATAATACCGCAAAATTTTGTTCTTAATCACGATAGCAAAAATAATTGCTTTCTCTATAAAAAAATTAAAATCGAACACACAAAAAAGTATCAAAAGTCATTATGCTGCCAATTAAAGTAACATTTTCTGACCGAACAGAAATTGAACTTTTTCATATGTTTGTGTTTGTTTTTTTTTTTGGTTCTCCCTTCAAATTTAGAACAAGTTGTTCTAAGACGATGCCAACAATGAAACCTAAAATGGAACACCAGATTGGTAATAAAAAACTATAAAATAAATCCACTTTTCTATAAACATTGGTAACATAAACTTTTAAAAATAAATAATGAATTGAGGAAAAATTTTTGATAGATAAACATAACTACTCCAAATCATGGAAATGTATAATCACGTAAGACCTTTGTATATTATGATAAATGTATGAGCAACAGTGCGTTGACATGGGATTTTCAAATCACCATCATCTGTAAAGCACACACAGTGAGTGCACAGTGGGAAGAAGTTAGATAAAAAAGTTTTAATAAAAATCAGATATAAACGGCAGTAAGTTCGGCCAGGCAGAATATTACGTACCCTCCACCATGGAGTGCGTAGAAACTTTTATGAAAGACGGTCATCCAAAATTAAATTACTTGGGTTGCGACCGATGGCAAGGCTTCTTAAAACTTATTAACATCATCTTCTAAATTGTAAGTTAGTCCACGCCGGGTATGTAGTACACAAAAGAAAGGTCGATTCAAAAAGTATACATTCAGTTCTTGACCGGTATATATAGGGAAGAAAAAATTACGAACCGAAGCGAACTTTAGTGCGGTAATTATAGAGCCAGAATTTAAATATGGGGATTTCTTTATACACACAAAAAAATATTTTTCTGATTCAATCACGAAATTAATTAATCCAATTAATTTTTTAATTGAAATGTCTTCAATCACGAAAATGATAGTATCAATCACAGTTTTAATTGGGCATAGAAAAAATCCTTGATTAAAAAATTAATTGATGTCATTAATTTTTTTATTAATTCAATTAAAAATTTAATTGATTTTGAACGCAAACCCCAATTAATTTTTTATTTAAAAAGGTAACAATTTTCAACTACTTTCTGAATTGGCTTAGAGTTTTTATTTTGATTAAGAAATGTTCATCACTTTTTTTAACTGACTTAGTCTTCTGAATTTGATTAAAAAGTTTATTCTATCAATTAATTTTTTAATTAAAAATTTTAAAATTTTCAATCATTGACTTAATTAACCTAATGTTTCTACCTTGATTAAAAAGTTAATTGTATCAATTAGTTTATTAATTGAAAAAACATTCAACTTCAATTAACTTTTTAATTGGAAATATTCTGGTGATATTTTTTTCTGTGTATAGGAGCTATATACAATTATGACCACGAGTCTACCAAAAATGCCAGATTTTTTACTGTTTGGTAGAATTCTTGATGTTTTGGAAGATTTTTCAAAATATTCCTCTCCAACTATGAAATGCTTCATAAATTTTCTATATAAATAACATTTTGTCAAAATTTTCTACCGAAATAAAATTCTGACAAAATTTTGTATATAAATAAAATTTTTACAAAATTTTCTATAGAAATAAATTTTTGACAAAATTTTGTATAGAAATTATATTGTGATAAAATTTCCTAAAGACATAAAATGTTGACAATATTTCCTATAGAAATAAAATTTTTACAAAATTTTCTATAGACATTTTGGTAGATTATTTTTGGCTCGAGTGGCAATCGTGATTTTTCTGTGATTGGGGATCGGTTTATTTGGGGGCTATATATAATATAGATCGATACGGACCAATTTTTACGTGGTTGTTATCGGCCATACACTAGCGAAATGTACCAAATTTCAACTGGATCGGATGAATTTTGCACCTGCAAGAGGCTCCGGAAATCAAATCTGGGGATCGGTTCATATGGGGGCTATATATAATTATGGACCGATGTGGACCAATTTCTGCATGGTTGTTAGAGACCATATAAATACCAACACCATGTACCAAATTTCACCCAGATCAGATAAAATATGTTTCTCTTAGAGGCTCCACAAGCCAAATCGGGGGATTCGTCTATATGGGGGCTATACGTAAAAGAGGGCCGATATGGCCCATTTGCAATACCATCCGACCTACATCAATAGCAACTACGTGTGCCACGTTTCAAGTCGATAGCTTGTTTCGTTCGGAAGTTAGCGTGATTTCAACAGACGGACGGACGGACATGCTTAGGTCGACTCAGAATTTCACCACGACCCAGAATATATATACTTTATGGGGCCGTAGAGCAATCTTTCGATGTGTTACAAACGGAATGACAAAGTTAATTTACCCCCCATTCTATGGTGGAGGGTATAAAAAGTAGAGGTGTGCACGTGAGTAATAGGTTACTCACGCTCACGCACACTCACGACTGAAAAATCATACTCACGCACACTCACGCACGATATTTTTTGGTAGGACTCACGCACACTCAAGAATAGAAAATTTGTACTCAAGCACACTCACGCACGAAAACGTCGTGACTCACGAAAAATACCGTGACTCACGAATAATTTAATGATTAATTTACCTTACCGAAGTGTCTGAAAACATGATCATTATTAAAATCGAGAGTGTTATTAAACTCTTAACATCCCAGGTGTCATTAAAATTGTAGTTGAATTTAACTCTTAAGCGTTTTATGTTGGTGAGCAGGAATATTTTCGTGAGTGTAATTCGTTACTCACGCACACTCACGAAGATATTATTTTCGTGACTCACGCACGACATTTTGGTTTGTTAAGCACGCTCACGCACACTCACGCTGTTGTCATGAGCGTGACTCACGACTCACGCACGAGTCGCGAAAATTTTCGTGAGTCACGACAATTTCGTGTCACGTACACACCTCTAATAAAAAGGTTCCAAAAAATCAGAGAATTTAAGATACAAAATGAGTTGTTGTTCCTGAAACCATGGATGCAACCAACGAACAGAGGAAAAGTATGTTTGTCAAATTTATCTGTGCAAAGTGGCATTAAAGATTACACAATGTTGAAGGCAAATTTCTTAAAAATAATGGAATTTTAATTAAAAGTAAGGAAGGAAGGAAGGGAAACATTGACATTTTTTATTAAACATTTTTTATTAAATTTAGGACACAAATTTTGCAAATTTTAGTTCCTCCGTTAAAGTCGTATGTCTTTGAAGTAATGCCAAATTTCCTTAAAGTAAAGAAACACATTTTTGATTTGTTTTTTTTTGTTTTAATTAAGAAAATATTTTTTACTTTGAAGTAAGTGTTATAATTTTGATTTTTAAACCGGCATTTGTTTGGAAAAGAAATTTGATAAATAAGATCTATATCCCAATTTTAATTTTATAAAGCATAGATTTAAAGCTAAATAGCTCCCCAAAAATGTCCTTAATTTAAAGAAGCCGCATCTTTAGCTAGGAATCGATACAAAAATCCATCCATTTTAATGCCCACCACCTTAAAAATGTACTTTATGGTAAACATTTCAAAACATTGATATTATTTATCTTTAATTTATTTTAAAAGGGTATGGCTATATACGTATGTCGGCAGACTTCACGCTCGAAGATTGGCCACACCGTACAATTTTTCTTTAAAATAAGAAAAAAATGAATTAAAAGAACTTCCTGTGTAGTTAAAATAAAGAACATCTTTAGTAGTTCATCTTCTCGAAGTGCTCTTAAAGTTGCGCCTTTGGAAGAACTTCCAAATGTTTTTGCCAGACTTTCCAAAGAATCGTTTGACCCTATGCGGTCAAATATTGTTCAAAAGCACACAACTCACCACCCATCTTGACTAGAACTAGAAGTAGATATATATCTGTGTGTAAATATGGTTCTAGCTTTATATATCCCATATTGTTTTGTTTTTTCAAACATTGTTTTTCGTCTCAGGGCTCGCTTTCGTCCAAATCGGTTCAGATTTAAATATTTGTATATGCGAATATAAACCTTTATATTTTATGTCTTTAGGAAATTTTGTCAAAGTATATACAAAATTTTGTCAAAAATTTCTTGCAGTCTATAGGGCTTTGTCCAAATAAATTTGACAAACATTATTTTCCTCTGTTTTTTAAGCTACTCTTATAGTTTAGTCAACACAATGGTTTTAAAGCTGAGATCAAAACAACAAATTTATTTCTATAGAAAATTTTGTCAAAATATTATTTCTTATTTCTTCTTTTATTTCAAAATTTTATTTCTATAGAAAATTTATGAAGCATTTCATAGTTGGAGAGGAATATTTTGCAACATCTTCCAAATTATTAAGAATTCTACCAATCTACCAAACAGAAAAAAATCTTCCATTTTTGGTAGACTAGTGTTCATAATTGTATATGGCCCCCATATAAAGCGATAATTACTGCACAAAAGTTCATATTGGTTCGTAAATATTTCTTCCCTATATATACCGGTCAAGAACTGAATATATACGTATTTAATCGACCTTTCTTTTGTTTACTATATATCTCGCCTGGACTAACTTACAATTTAGAAGAGGATGTCAAGAAGTTTTAAGATGCCTTGTCATCGGTCGCAACCCAAGTAATTTAATTGTGGATGACCGTCTTTAGTAGAAGTTTCTACGCAATCCATGGTGGAGGGTACATAAGATTCGGCCTGGCCGAACTTACGGCCGTATATACTTGTTATATATGTACATATACTGAAGATTGTTGGTATCTGCTCATATTGTAGCGGGACGTCTATATAGACTTATGTCATAAATTAATTTATTAAATGTACGAGCCACTTTGCTTTAAATTTGAAATATAGATTTCAATTGACATTAAATATGAAATTTAAGGCTCGCTTGCACACACAAATAAATAAGATATTTTATATCGATGCATTTTTAGTACAATCCACAAATTAGTGGTATTAAAATGAGATTTCGTTCTATTACCCCGAGTCGACTCCGGAGTCGGAGTCGAGCATCACATCTACAACTTATGGACCTATATCACTCATTTGTTTAGGACCCTTATAATCATTATTTAATAAATTCTTTGTTTTTATATCCCTCCTTTACTGCTTGAACTGTAGTGAAAATTATTACAAATGGTAGAAAATTACTTTAAAGCATTTGAAATTTATATCCCATTGTGTTTTATAGCAACTAAAACTCCCAACTAATCACCATTGTCATCAACCACTGGTAAACACCTCCTTTTGTTGTTGTTGTTGTTTTTTTTTTTTTCATCAAAAGGGGTCTTACAAATTTTATTTTCTGCCATTGTCATCTTTTACCAAGGCTTGGGGGATACATTTGAGTGAGCGAGCACGGGAGAAATGAATAAAGACCAGAAATAAAGTCACAAGTTGGAATTAATGTCAACGTTAGATGGTTCACATGACTGTCAAGCTGATAACCATCCAAAAGTGATAAACAGCCAAAGTCACAGACACAGCATCAGATTCGGCTTCAAGCGTAAGATCTAATTTAGATGCAGTCATTGTAGCCTTAGCATCAGCTTTTGGGTTTTAACTAGTTGAACATATTTTGTTGTGTTTTTTCCTTCGTTTGATCGATGCTAACCTCCCTCAGTCGCATTGGTTTTTTCCCATAGTCCAGTGTCATGTCAAGCTTAAAATAAACACGGAACGGCTGGAGACAACTACTCTGCACGTTTTGGGGTATTTGGAATGAAATAGGAATATGAGCCAACAATATTTGTATCCCTTCAAAAGAAGAAAATTTATATGCATTTCGGATATTTTAGACATTCGTACATCTTCTCGTCAGTGCTCTGCAGCAGCTGTAGATGTCATGTTGTTACATATGATAATTATGAATGGATATTCAAGATGTACCGTTAATTAGAAGAAAAAATAAAATTTCTCAATTCTCCAACAATAGCCTAAGAATAAATACAAATTGTCTTTGTCTATGACATTTTGGGCTTTAGTTCTGTGCAACTAGTTTGTGTCTTAAGTCTTTTGTTTTGCAGAGCGCCTTCTAGAGGGTATAGCACAATATTTTAGGCTTTGTTAATACAATTAAAGCGATTTGAATGGAATCTAATTATTATTGATCAATGTTTAGAAGAATTTTATTCTTTTATTTCCAGCAAGTTTGTGTCTCGAGTCTTTTGTTTAAGCGAGCGTCTTCTAAAGGGCATATTACTATATTTTTGGTTTTTTGTAATGCAATTAAATTAAAATATCTTATAGCAAGTTGTACACAGTGATATAGATTTTCTTTATACACCCGAATCCAAACTTGGCGCACCATCTACGAGGGTTGCTTTTTATATTTTGGAATTTGAGATCAAAAACAAATAAGAATAATCATCGAAAAATGTTTTATTTCTTTTCAAAATATTCTCCATTATGATCTATACACTTTTGCATGCGTTTGAACCAATTATCGAAGCTGTTTTGCCACTCTCCCAGAAATGCATTCTAGACGCATTGAGCACTTCTTCCATTGACGAACAGTCGACTGCTGTTTACTTTCGGACTCATACGCATAAATCCATGATTCATCATATGTCACGATGTCGTAGACGTGTTTCGAAGCTCGGCGATCGTATTTTTGGAGCATTTCTTTGGACCAACCGACACGAGCCTGTTTTTGAGCGATTGGCAAATTGTGTGGGATCCAACACGAACAAATTTTTGACGGTCAAATGCTCATTCAATATTGAGTGTATGCTAGTTCTGCTAATGCCTAAGGTTGTCTCAATCTCACGATAGATCATATGACGATCTTTGAATATCAGTTGGTGCCCAGCATCAATGGTTTCCGGAAAAACAATTGGTTTTTTACGACCTTCACAAAATTCGTCTATGACCTCGGCTGAATTCACCATACTACCATACTAAAGACGGTCATCCACAATTAAATTACTTGGGATGCGGCCGATGGCAAGGCATCTTAAAACTTCTTAACATCATCTTCTAAATTGTAAGTTACTCCATGCGGGATATATAGTAGACAAAAGAAAGGTCGATTACATACGTACACACAAAAAAAAATTTTTCTGATTCAATCACGAAATTAATTGATCCAATTAATTTTTTAATTGAAATGTCTTCAATCACGAAAATGATAGTATCAATCACAGTTTTAATTGGGCATAGAAAAAATTCTTGATTAAAAAATTAATTGATTTCATTGTCATATTTCAATTAATTTTTTAATTGATTCAATTAAAAATTTAATTGATGTTGATTGCAAAACTCAATTAATTTATTAATTAAAAAATGTAACTATTTTCAATTAAATTCTGAATTGGCTTAGAATTTTTATTTGGATTAACAATTGATTGTTTGAAAAAAAAATTAATTAAAAATTTAAAAAAATGTTCATCAACATCATAAACTGACTTAGTCTTCCGAATTTGATTAAAAGTTAATTGTATCAATTAACTTTTTAATTAAAAATTTTAAAATTTTCAATCATTGACTTAATTAACTTAATGTTTCTATCTTGATTAAAAAGTTAATTGTACCAATTCATTTATTAATTGAAAAAAATTTCAAATTCAATTAACTTTTTAATTGGAAATATTTTGGTGATATTTTTTTCTGTGTATATATTCAGTTCTTGACTAGTATATATAGGGAAGAAATAATTACGAACTGATATGTACTTTTGTGCGGTAATTAACATACAGAGCCAGATTTGAAATATCGGGGTCGCTACCAAACAGTAAAAAATCTGCCATTTTTGGTAGACTCGTGTTCATAATTGTATATAGCACCCATATATACAATTATGATTGGTAGAATTGGTAGAATCTTGATGTTTTGGAAGATTTTCCAAAATATTCCTCCCTAACTGTGAAATGCTTCATATATTTTCTATACAATAAACATTTTGACAAAATTTTCTACAGAAATAAAATTCTGACAAAATTTTCCATAGATATATAAAGCTTTGACAAAATTTTCTATGGCAATAAAATTTTGGTAGACTATCTTTGGCTCGAGTGGCAATCATGATTTTTCTGTGATTGGGGATCGGTTTATTTGGGGGCTATATATAATATAGATCGATACGGACCAATTTTGGTGGTTGTTATTGGGCATTCACTAGCGAAATACACCAAATTTCAACCGGATCGGATGAATTTTGCTCCATCAAGAGGCTCCGGAGGTCAAATCTGGGCATCAGTTTATATGGGGGCTATGTGTAATTATGAACCAATGTTTGCATTGTTGTTACAGACCAAATACTAACACCACGTACAAAGTTTCAATCGGATTTTGCTCTTCCAAGAGGCTTTCTTTCTTTCTTTCTTTATTGATCCATATCAGTACAAGAAGTATGAACTTATAATTAGTACTGTATGCAAAAGTTATTATAATAAAAGTGTGACAACAGTGTAAATATTAAAAATAATAGAAATAATAATAATAATAATAATAATAATAATAATAATAATAATAATAATAATAATAATAATAATAATAATAATAATAATAATAATAATAATAATAATAATAATAATAATAATAATAATAATAATAATAATAATAATAATAATAATAATAATAATAATAATAATAATAATAATAATAATAATAATAATAATAATAATAATAATAATAATAATAATAATAATAATAATAATAATAATAATAATAATAATAATAATAATAATAATAATAATAATAATAATAATAATAATAATAATAATAATAATAATAATAATAATAATAATAATAATAATAATAATAATAATAATAATAATAATAATAATAATAATAATAATAATAATAATAATAATAATAATAATAATAATAATAATAATAATAATAATAATAATAATAATAATAATAATAATAATAATAATAATAATAATAATAATAATAATAATAATAATAATAATAATAATAATAATAATAATAATAATAATAATAATAATAATAATAATAATAATAATAATAATAATAATAATAATAATAATAATAATAATAATAATAATAATAATAATAATAATAATAATAATAATAATAATAATAATAATAATAATAATAATAATAATAATGATAATAATAATAATAATAATAATAATAATAATAATAATAATAATAATAATAATAATAATAATAATAATAATAATAATAATAATAATAATAATAATAATAATAATAATAATAATAATAATAATAATAATAATAATAATAATAATAATAATAATAATAATAATAATAATAATAATAATAATAATAATAATAATAATAATAATAATAATAATAATAATAATAATAATAATAATAATAATAATAATAATAATTAAAATAATAGAAATAAAAATAATAATAAAAAAATAATAATAATAAAAATAAAAAATAAACATATATTTTTTTTAATTGAATAACAATAATAAACAAATAACATTTATATTTAATCTAATTCCCTCGAAATATACATCTATTTGACAAATTAAATAAATATTATACATACATAAATGCTTAAAATATTAACTTATGTCATCAAAGAAAAATGATTTTGCAGTCTATTCTTAAATTGTTGGTGATTACTTGTGCTTATCAAATGCGAAGTTAGATTGTTCCACTGCCGAGAAGTAAATATGAGAAATTGTCTATCCGATACCATATAACGAGACCTAATTGGAATGATTAATTTTATCCTAGACGATCGTGAAAAATGTAATCTTTGAAGCAGATATTTCGGTTCGCCCGAATAAATTATTTTGTGAAGAAATATTAGGCATCTGAAATTCAGCAGGTTCATAAAAGTCATTTGACAGATTTGAGAACTGTATCTAGAAATACTTTCATAACGCCCAACACCATATACAAATCGGGTTATATCGTTAAATGCAGTTTCCTCTTATGGATGCAGTTTCCTCTTATGGATATAATCACAATTTGCAAAAATTTCACAGCAATATGTGAGTCTCGAAAGTAAGTATGTCTTGGCAATCAGTAAACGAATGTGCGTAGAAATAAAATATTGTATGTTCCAGAGATTTCGAAGCATACCATACACAGTTCCTATGGTGATGTCTATATGTCGGTTCCAAGATAGTCCCGTATCAAATGTCACACCCAAATTCTTCGCGTATGTGGCATATTCAATTTGACAACCGTCAATGGAGATCATTGGTAATGCGCTCGGGTCAAAAGTCCTACGCAACAAAACTAAACACTTCGTCTTCCCAGGGTTAAGCTTCAATCCATTGTCTATCGCCCATTGATTGACCCGTCTCAAACTATTATTTATGCTGTCTACACAGCTCAGGATGTTCGAGTTATCACTCGAACTGTCGTACAGCTGCGGCCTTTACGAAATACTAATACCACGTACCAATTTTCAAACGGATCGGATCAAATTTGCTTCTCGTTGAGGCTCCGCAAGCCAAATCTGGGGACTGGTTTATATGGGGGCCCATTTGCAATACCATCCGACCTACATCAATAACAAGTATATACGGCCGTAAGTTCGGCCAGGCCGAAGCTTATGTACCCTCCATCATGGATTGCGTAGAAACTTCTTCTAAACACTGCCATCCACAATCGAATTACTTAAGTTGCGGTAACGCTTGCCGATGGCAAGGTATCTTAAAACCTCCTAACGCCATCTTCTAAATTGTATGTAAGTCCATACGTGGTATATATTAAATCAAAAAATATCGATCCAATACGTATGTAATTCAGTTTGACAAAGTAGACATAAAATTTTGACATCATTTTCTATAAAAATAAAATTTTCACAAAATTTTCTATAGAAATAAAAATTTTGACAACATTTTCTATAGAAAGAAAATTTTGACAAAATTTCCCATAGAAATAAACTTTTGACAAAATATTCTATAGAAATAAAATCTTGGTAGATTATTTTTGGCTCGAGTGGCAACCATGATTATGAACCGAATAAAATTTGAACAAAATTTTCTATAGAAATAAAATTTTGACAAAATTTTCTATAGAATCAAAATTTTGACAAAATTTTCTATATAAATAAAATTTTGGTAGATTATTTTTGGCTTTAGTTGCAACCATGATTATGAACCGATATGGACCAATTTTTGTGTGATTGAACCAATTTTGGTATGGTTGTTAGCGACCATATACTAACACCATGTTCCTAATTTGATCCGGATCGGATGAATTTTGCTCCTCCAAGAGGCTCCGGAGGTCAAATCTGGAGAACGTTTTATATGGGGGCTATATATAATTATGGACCAATATGGACCAATTCTGGCACGGTTGTTAAAGATCATATACTAACACCATGTTCCAAATTACAACCGGCTTGGATGAAATTTGCTTCTCTTGGAGACTTCGCAAGCCAAATCAGGGGATCGGCTTATATGGGGGCTATATATAATTATGAACCGATGTGGACCAATTTTTGCATGGTTAGTAGATACCATATACCAATACCATGTACCAAATTTCAGCCGGATCGGATGCAATTTGCTTCTCTTTGAGGCTTCGCAAGCCAAATCTGGAGATCGGTTTATATGGGGTCTATATATAATTATGGACCGATGTGGACCAATTTTTGCATGGTTGTTAGAGACCATATACCAACATCATGTACCAAATTTCAGCCGGATCGGATGAAATATGCTTCTCTTAGAGCCTCCACTAACCAAATCTGGGGATCGGTTTATATGGGGGCTATATATAATTAAGGACCGATGTTGACCAATTTTTGCGTGGTTGTTATAGATTATATGCTGACACCATGTACCAAATTTCAACCGGATCGGATGAAATTTGCTTCTCTTAGAGGCTCCGCAAGCCAAATCTGGGGATCGGTTTATATGATTATGGACCGATGTGAACCAATTTTTGCATGGTTGTTAGAGATCATATACCAACACCATATACCAAATTTCAGCCGGATCGGATGAAATATGCTTCTGTTAGAGGCTCCACAAGCCAAACAAGCCAAATCTGAGGGTCCCTTTATATGGGGGCTATACGTAAAAGTGGACAGATAAGGCCCATTTGCAATACCATCCGACCTACATCAATAACAACTACTTGTGCCAAGTTTCAAGTCGATAGCTTGTTTCGTTCGGAAGTTAGCGTGATTTCAAAAGACGGACGGATGGACGGACGGGCATGCTCAGATCGACTCAGAATTTCACCACGACCCTGAATGTATATAATTTATGGGGTCTTAGAGCAATATTTCGATGTGTTACAAACGGAATGACAAAGTTAATATACCCCCATCCTATGGTGGAGGGTATACAAAAGAAGAAATATTAAAGTTTTAAACGCTGGGTTTATTTCGGTAGTGAAACGGTTAAAATGTAACCCCCTGCAAACTTGCTACTATTTATTTATCCTTGTTTTTCTAACGTTTGTATAAAATGACAATAACATAACAATAAAAGAAATTCCAAAATAAAAACTAAAAAACTCATCTGCAATCATTTCGTTTTCATTCATTCCTTTGTTCACATATTTTTTAAATACACAGCAAACAATTTTATTTTCTCATCACTTTAGAAATTGCTTTAGGAAATAATTTATTTATCTCCGTGGATCAGTGAGTGAACATGTTTGTGTTCCCATAAACCGTAACTCACTGCAAATTAGTTGATCTCACGATTCATCACCATCATCATCATCAATAGCAACAGTAACAGCATCAACAATATGGATAAACACTTCATTACCAATTGTTTGCTATTCAACAACAAGAATAGATCATTAATAGGCCAATCAAATCAGAAAAAGAATACAAATGTGCTTTGTATTGCAATGGTGTTTGACTTGCACTTGATTCTTGATGCTATTGTTGATATGGCAAAAGATTTTCATCAAAAGAAAGTTTGTGGCTTAAGTCTTTTGTTTGCATAGCCATAGATTCAGATTCAGATGTTTCGCCAAGGCTAGGTTATATGCTTCGGTGATTATTAATAGAGTTTGTAAGAAAAGTTAATGAATACATACATACAAACACACAAAGCTTTATTAAGAATAATGCAAGAGCGTACAAGAAATTTAAACCAGCAACAACAACTAAGATAATTTCAGCAAAACAAACAAAAAACACAAATACAAACAATGATTAAATATTTGCTTAATCATTACAATCAACAATGTAGATGAAAGGCTCTCTTTTGTTGCGATGGTTTTTAGTAGTTTTGGTTGGATTATTTTGTAAAGCGCAAAAGCAACAAACGCCCAGTTTTCCAAAATTTTCTTTTTAAACATTTGAGAATTGTATGCAAATTATTTTTACACACTCTGGTTATGTTTGAGTTTATACCGTGACTGAAGAATTCAAGCACAAGCATTATACCTGAAAATTAGAAATTTTCGAAACAAATGCAAATTTCGTATTACAATTTTCTCAACTAAGTTATCGCAAGAAATTCCATTTCCCTTACCTGCCAACGTGTAGCCGACTATTAGTACTATAAAGGCTCCTTGTAGCATGCGTAAATTCAATGGCTGTATTATGGTCATTGTATCCTGTGGTATTTTAGTAATCTCTTCATTATTGACACTTTGCCCATTTGTCTCTTTGCCTGTATTGGTTTCGTCCTGTGATGGTATTGCGGATGGCTCACCAGGATTCTCTTGGGAGAATTTCTTTTTCTTTGAAATTTCTTTGGTTATCATGCGAGATTGTATTTCATATTCTGCCGTGGTCATTTTGTCCAAAATGCCACCTTCAAAAAGATGAATAAGGCTAACGAATACAGGAAAGATCATTAAAGTATAGTCTTTATATTTTTGATTTTTTGTTGCTGTTAACTTACACATCATTTAAACTATCCAAAAAAGGACAACCAATTTGCACAGCTACTGCCGAATAACGGGTGTAGAGTTTTTGGCTCAATTGAAAAGATTTTGAACCTATGGAGAAATGCTTCCTGTTAGTGTTTTTATGACACATTGAGGGGAGAAAATTATCATAGGTAGAATACACAAAAAAAGTTTTTTTCCCTGAAATAAAACAAGTATATACGGCCAGGCCGAAGCTTATGTACCCTCCACCATGGATTGCGTAGAAACTTCTGCTGAAGACTGTCATCCACAATCGAATTACTTGGGTTGCGGTAACACTTGCCGATGGCAAGGTATCTTAAAACATCCTAACACCGTAATATATACCACATAGTCCATACGTGGTATATATTAAACTAAAAAAGGCCGATTAAATACGTATATAATTAAGTTTAAAGTTTCTATAGAAATAAAATGTTGACAAAATAAAATTTTGACATTTTCTATAGAAGTAAAATTTGGAAAACATTTTCTATAGAAATAAAATTTGGAAAAAAATTTCTATAGAAATAAAATTTTGACAAAATTTTCTATAGAAATAAAATTTTAACAAAATTTTATATAGAAATGAAATGTTGACAACATTTTCTATAGAAATAAAATGTTGACAACATTTTCTATAGAAATAAAATGTTGACAACATTTTCTATAGAAATAAAATTTTGTTGTTGTTTTTTTATTTCAGCTTAAAACCATACATTGACTAAACTACAAGAGTAGCTTAACCAACAGAGGAAAAGAATGTTTGTCAAATTTATTTGGGCAAAGCCCTATAGACTGCAAGATGGTTGGATGGACGCACGTTTCGGAATTACCACATTCCTCATCAGCATCCTCTACTTGCAGCAAAACTATCAACCAATTATCAGAATAAATTCAGGCAGTTTATTAAACCCAACAAAAACCACACTTGAACCCTCCGAAAAAAGGTTTTACATTGATAGCCGGCTTATGCCGAAATAAATTCGAAACAAACATATCTCTTTTCCTATGCCACTGTCAAATCATCGATTTGAATTCACATGGCTGGGTTTATTTTGAGCGTGCCTCCTCTTCTTTTTCCATTTGTTTTGTTTTGTTATTGTTGGTTTTGTTCTTTAAGCATTGTTGTTGTTTTTTTATTTCAGCTTAAAACCATACATTGACTAAACTACAAGAGTAGCTTAACCAACAGAGGAAAAGAATGTTTGTCAAATTTATTTGGGCAAAGCCCTATAGACTGCAAGATGGTTGGATGGACGCACGTTTCGGAATTACCACATTCCTCATCAGCATCCTCTACTTGCAGCAAAACTATCAACCAATTATCAGAATAAATTCAGGCAGTTTATTAAACCCAACAAAAACCACACCTGAACCCTCCGAAAAAAGGTTTTACATTGATAGCCGGCTTATGCCGAAATAAATTCGAAACAAACATATCTCTTTTCCTATGCCACTGTCAAATCATCGATTTGAATTCACATGGCTGGGTTTATTTTGAGCGTGCCTCCTCTTCTTTTTCCATTTGTTTTGTTTTGTTATTGTTGGTTTTGTTCTTTAAGCATTGTTGTTGTTTTTTTATTTCAGCTTAAAAATGTGGTAATTCCGAAACGTGCGTCCATCCAACCATCTTGCAGTCTATAGGGCTTTGCCCAAATAAATTTGACAAACATTCTTTTCCTCTGTTGGTTAAGCTACTCTTGTAGTTTAGTCAATGTATGGTTTTAAGCTGAAATAAAAAAACAACAACAATGCTTAAAGAACAAAACCAACAATAACAAAACAAAACAAATGGAAAAAGAAGAGGAGGCACGCTCAAAATAAACCCAGCCATGTGAATTCAAATCGATGATTTGACAGTGGCATAGGAAAAGAGATATATTTGTTTCGAATTTATTTCGGCATAAGCCGGCTATCAATGTAAAACCTTTTTTCGGAGGGTTCAAGTGTGGTTTTTGTTGGGTTTAATAAACTGCCTGAATTTATTCTGATAATTGGTTGATAGTTTTGCTGCAAGTAGAGGATGCTGATGAGGAATGTGGTAATTCCGAAACGTGCGTCCATCCAACCATCTTGCAGTCTATAGGGCTTTGCCCAAATAAATTTGACAAACATTCTTTTCCTCTGTTGGTTAAGCTACTCTTGTAGTTTAGTCAATGTATGGTTTTAAGCTGAAATAAAAAAACAACAACAATGCTTAAAGAACAAAACCAACAATAACAAAACAAAACAAATGGAAATAAAATTTTGACAAAATTTTGTATAGAAATAACATTTTGACAATGTTTTCTATAAAAAAAAAATTGCTAGATTATTTTTGGCTCGAGTTGCAACCATGATTATGAACCGATATGGACCAATTTTTGTGTGATTGGGGATCGGCTATATATAACTATAGACCGATATGGACCAATTTTGGCATGGTTATTAACGGTCTATACTAGCACCACGTTGCAAATTTCAACCGGATCGGATGAATTTTGCTCCTCCAAGAGGCTCCGGAGATCAAATCTGGGGATCGGTTTATATGGGGGCTATATATAATTATGAACCGATATGGACCAATTCTTGCGTGTTTGTTAGAGACCACATTCTAACACCATGTTATAAATTTCAACCGGATCGGATGAATTTTGCTCCTCCACGAGGCTCCGGAGGACAAATCTGGGGATCGATTTATATGGGGGCTATATATAATTATGGACCGATATGGACCAATTCTTGCATGGTTGTTAGAGACCATATACTAACACCACGTACCAAATTTCAATCGGATCGGATTACTTTTGCTCTTCTAAGAGGCTCCGGAGGTCAAATCTGGGGATCGGTTTATATGGGGGCTATATATAATTATGGGCCGATGTGGACCAATTTTTGGATTGTCATTAGAGAACATATACCAACACCATGTACAAATTTCAGCCGGATCGGATGAAATTTGGTTCTCTTAGAGGCTCCGCAAGCCAAATCGGGGGATCGGTTTATATGGGGGCTATATGTAATTATGGACCGATATGGACCAATTTCTGCATGGTTCTTAGAGACCGTATACTAACACCATGTACCAAATTTCAGCCGGATCGGATGAAATTTGCTTCTCTTAGAGCAATCGCAAGCCAAATTTTGGGGGTCCGTTTATATGGGGGCTATACGTAAAAGTGGACCGATATGGACCAATTTCTGCATGGTTGTTAGAGACCATATACTAACACCATGTACCAAATTTCAGCCGGATCGGATGAAATTTGCTTCTCTTAGAGCAATCACAAGCCAAATTTGGGGGTCCGTTTATATGGGGGCTATACGTAAAAGTGGACCGATATGGCCCATTTGCAATACCATCCGACCTACATCAATAGCAACTACTTGTGCCAAGCTTGTTTCGTGCGGAAGTTAGCGTGATTTCAACAGACGGACGGACATGCTCAGATCGACTCAGAATTTCACCACGACCCAGAATATATATACTTTATGGGGTCTTAGAGCAATATTTCGATGTGTTACAAACGGAATGACAAAGTTAATATAAAAATGTATTAAAAATGTACTTTTAGAAGCCGAAAAGTGCTAAAATTACATAATATCAAATTTAAAGACTATTGTAAAAGTATACGTATATTTAAATCTAGACCGATTTTAACATTTTTTTTTAGTTTCTAAAAATAATCTTATTTTGCAAAATTTTATTTCTATAGATAATTTGGTCAAAATTTTATTTCTGCATAAAATTTTGTAAAAATCTTATTTCTGAAAAAATATTATTCCTATAGAAAAATTTGTCAAAATTTTATTTATATAGGAAATTTTGTCAAATTATTATTTTTATCGAAAATGTCAAAAAAAAATATTGTAAAAAATTTATTTCTGCAGAAGATTTTGTAAAAATTTTATTTATATAGAAAATTTTATCAAAATTTTATTTCTATAAAAAATTTTATTCCTATAGAAAAATTTGTCAAAATTTTATTTCTATAGGAAATTTTGTCAAATTATTATTTCTATCGAGAATGTTAAAAAAATATATATTGTAAAAATTTTATTTCTGCAGAAAATTTTGTAAAAATTTTCTTTATGTAGAAAATTTTATCAAAATTTTATTTCTATAGACAATTTTGCCAAAATTTTATTTCTATAGAAAATTTTGTCAACATTTTATTTCTATAGAAAATGTTGTCAAAATTTTATTTCTATAGAAAATTTTGTCAAATTGTAGTTTTATAGAAAATTTTTGCAAAATTTTTTGCTTATAAAAAATTTTGTATTTTTTTTTCTATAGAAAATTTTATCAAAATTTTATTTCTAAAGAAAAATTTATTTCTACAGAAAATTTTGTCAAATTTTATTTCTATAGACAATGTTATTTCTGTAGCAAATTTTGTAAAAATCTTATTTCTATAGAAAATTTTGTTAAAATTTTATTTTTGTAGAAAATTTTGTCAAAATTTTATTTCTATAAGAAATTTTGTCTAATTTTATTTCTAAAGAAATTTTTATTTCTACAGAAAATTTTGTCAAAATTTTATTTCTATCGAAAATTTTGTAAAAATTTTATTTCTATAGAAAATTTTGTAAAAATTTTAATTATATAGAAATTTTTATCAACAATTTTGTCCAATTTTAATTCTATAAGAAATTTTGTCAAAATTTTATTTTTATTATTTATTTTTATGGAAAATTTTATCAGCAATTTATTTCTATTGAAAATATTTATTTCTATAGAAAATTTTGTTAAAATTTTACTTGTATAGAAAGTTTTGTCGAAGTTTTATTTCTGTAGAAAAATTTATTTCTATAGAAAATTGTGTCAAAATTTTATTTCTATAGAAAATGTTGTCCAATTTTAATTCTATCGAGAATGTTAAAAAAAATATATTGTAAAAATTTTATTTCTGCAGAAAATTTTGTAAAATTTTCTTTATATAGAAAATTTTATCAAAATTTTATTTCTATAAAAAAATTTTATCGAAATTTTACTTCTATATAAATTTTATCAACATTTTATTTCTATAGAAAATTTTGGCAAAATTGTAGTTTTATAGAAAATTTTTTCAAAATTTTATGTCTATAGAAAATTTTGTATTTTTTTGTCTATAGAAAATTTTATTTCTATAGAAAATTTTGACAAAATTTTATTTTATTTTTATTATTTATTATTATTTCCAACGAAAATGTAAAAAAAAATATTGTAAAAATTTTATTTCTGCAGAAAATTTTGTAAAAATTTTATTTATATAGAAAATTTTATCAAAATTTTATTTCTATAGACAATTTTGTCAAAATTTTTTTTCTATAGACAATTTTGCCAAAATTTTATTTCTATAGAAAATTTTGTCAACATTTTATTTCTATAGAAAATGTTGTCAAAATTTTATTTCTATAGAAAATTTTGTCAAATTGTAGCTTCAGAGAAAATTTTTGCAAAATTTTTTGCTTATAAAAAATTTTGTATTTTTTTTTTTCTATAGAAAATTTTATCAAAATTTTATTTCTAAAGAAAAATTTATTTCTACAGAAAATTTTGTCAAATTTTATTTCTATAGACAATGTTATTTCTGTAGCAAATTTTGTAAAAATCTTATTTCTATAGAAAATTTTGTTAAAATTTTATTTTTGTAGAAAATTTTGTCAAAATTTTGTCTAATTTTATTTCTAAAGAAATTTTTATTTCTACAGAAAATTTTGTCAAAATTTTATTTCTATCGAAAATTTTGTAAAAATTTTATTTCTATAGAAAATTTTGTAAAAATTTTAAATATATAGAAATTTTTATCAACAATTTTGTCCAATTTTAATTCTATAAGAAATTTTGTCAAAATTTTATTTTTATTATTTATTTTTATGGAAAATTTTATCAGCAATTTATTTCTATTGAAAATATTTATTTCTATATAAAATTTTGTTAAAATTTTACTTGTATAGAAAGTTTTGTGGAAGTTTTATTTCTGTAGAAAAATTTATTTCTATAGAAAATTGTGTCAAAATTTTATTTCTATAGAAAATTTTGTCCAATTTTAATTCTATAAGAAATTTTGTCAAGATTTTATTTCTACAGAAAAGAAGTGCCTCTTCGCAAAATCTACAAAAATCAAGAATTCTACCAACCTACAAAACAGTAAGAAAACCGGCTCAGAGGCCGACTCTATGCATTCAATATATATAATCTTATAATGCTCTGTTCCTCAGTGTGGCGGAAAAAACACATTTCACGTTTCACATTTGCGGACGAATGTGGTATAGACAATATTCCTCTCAAAAATGTTGAGATCCTGCAATAAAAACTAAAATATCCTCATTTTGGAATATTCTTATTTCTTTAATGTGCGCTATTTATAATTTTTGAGTTGAGTTGAAATCTGAGAAACGTTCATATTTAGGGCAGAATAACTCTATATAGAGTAATTTTGATGAAAAAGTACAAAGTCGATAAAATAAGCGCCAGAGATTTTACTCTTAATATATAAAATAATAGGCTCAGACTCACATAGCCCTGGCTGTCTGCTTGTTAATTTTCATTTATTAACCGATCTTTATCAAATTTATTGAAATATAATTGAAGTTAATGCATTATTTTCCTATTTGTTTTAAATCTTAATATCCATATCTGTCCAACATAACTTACCATGTTGTTTTATATTAAAATATAAAGTTTCCCTGCCACCCAATACCGCCTTATTCTCCATGCCATCGGTTATCAACTGCATACCAGCTTCCACCGAATCGATTAAATAGCCTTCTTCATTGGGACTTTGTCGTTTCATTAGAGCATATAACTGGCGAAAGATTTCAGTACCATTCTAAAAATCACATTTAATATTTAATATGCAATGCAAAATAAAATTCATTTGTATAAACCTCCAACATTTCCAAAGATGAACTTTCCCTTTCCACAAAGAGTAAATAACCATCTTGTATCATGGCCCTTTGTAAACGTTGCAGTGTATTGATGGGTGGCTCACGAGCTGGTCGGGCAAATTGTGAAGTCAATTGAGCCGAATAGACATCAGCCAAAACATAGGTGGCAGCAATCCAATAGACTATCATAAGAAATTTTGCACGATATCCATGATAAATTTCTTGGCAGGCTATAAATGCAAACAGGGATTAGATTTTGCTGTTGTTAAATCTGAAAAAAATGTGTCAGATCTTACATTGCCTCAAAAATATCTGTAACGTAAACCATATGCAACGATTAAACAGATTCTCGGGTAATTCATTTTTATCCTCTTGCTGTTTTCTTACCCTCCCTTCTCCCTCTGTTATACGTTCTTTCATTTTCATAGCCATTGGTGTGATTTCCTTAATGTAAGTCATATGAAATTTTTGCAGTTTTAAATTTTTCTTACGGCTCTCGCTGAAACCCTCTTGCCAACGAAATGGCATATATATGATGAAATAGAAAACTGGCCCAGATACTATAATAGTCAATATCAAATAAGGCCACACATTTGCTTTAAATGGCCTCATTATGGCCAAGGCTTCATTAAGTAACCGAGGGGCATGGGTGGCAAAAGCTCCCGAATCAGCCAATGTGAAAAAGGAGAACTCAATGGCCTTACGACGTTCCCAACTCAAAGAGACATCACCCAAGAAAAGATCACCTAACTATTAAAGATGATTCAGTGAATAGAAGATATTTTTGTATATACAATCGAATCTTACCCCTTGCTGTAGAAGTCCTATGCCACCTGTGTACGAATCATTATATTCCGAATCACTACTCACTGAACCTTGAGTCCTTCCCGGTGTTTCAATATAGACAAATTCAAAATTCATATGTTCAGCAAGTAATTTTAAAAGTCGATGATCTCTTCCTCCTGTTACATTGACCTCTTGAAATTCCGTTTCTGTTTCCTCGCTCGACACATCCTCCACGGACACCATATTATCTAGAGTTGAGTTTGTCAGGGTTTCATTTTCATAATTAACCCAAAACCAGGGTGGGCTCTAAAAAGAGAAGAAGCCATAGAAATTTGTACAGAAATATGAGAATTCATAAAGGACTGGTTGGTTAGTTAAGTTAACATGGAACTAGAGAATGTAATCCAAAATCCGACTTTTTTTATCTTTTTCGACTTTTTTGAAAACTGGAAATGTTGATTTTTCGATTTTTTTAAAATTTGTGAAACTTGAAATTTCAAGTTTTCTATATTTTAAAATTTAAAAAAAAATTGAATTTTCGACTACATACAAAATTAATATACCCTCCACCACAGGATGGGGGTATATTAACTTTGTCATTCCGTTTGTAACACATCGAAATATTGCTCTAAGACCCCATAAAGTATATATATTCTGGGTCGTGGTGAAATTCTGAGTCGATCTAAGCATGTCCGTCCGTCCGTCCGTTGGTTGAAATCACGCTAATTTCCGAACGAAACAAGCTATCGATTTGTAACTTGGCATGCTGTAGGTCGGATGGTATTGCCAATGGGCCATATTGGACCACTTTTACGTATTTCCCCCATATAAACCGATCCCCACATTTGGCTTGCGGAGCCTCTAAGAGTAGCAAATTTCATCCGATCCGGCTGAAATTTGGTACGTGATGTAAGTATATGGTCTCTAACAACTATTCAAAAATTGGTTCATATCGGTCCATAATTATATATAGCCTCCATATAAACCGATCCCCAGATTTGATCTCCGGAGCCTCTTGCAGGAGCAAAATTCATCCGATCCGGTTGAAATTTGGTACGTGGTGTTGGTATATAGTCTCTAATAACCATGCAAAATTTGGCCCATATCGGTCTATAAGTATACATAGCCCCCATATAAACCGATCCGCAGATTTGACCTCCGGAGCCTCTTGGAAGAGCAAATTTCATCCGATCCTGTGTAAATTTGGTACGTGGTGTTAGTATATGGGGTATAATAACCATGCAAAAATTGGTCCATATCGGTCTATAATTATATATAGCCCCCATATAAACCGATCCCCAGATTTGACCTCCGGAGCCTCTTGAAGGACCAAATTTCTTCCGATCTGGTTGAAATTTGGTACGTGGTGTTAGTATATAGTCTCTAATAACCATGCAAAAATTTGTCCATATCGGTCCAAAGTTATATATAGCCTCCATATAAATCGATCGACACCTCTTGGAAGAGCACAATTCATCCGATTTGGTTTAAATTTGGTACATTGCGCTAGTATAGGGCCGCTAACAGCTATGCAAAAATTGGTCCATATCGGTCTATAGTTATACATAGCCGATGGACAATCACACAAAAATTGGTCCAAATTGCCAAAAATAATCCACCAAAATTTCATTTCTATAGACAATTTAGTCAAAATTTTATTACGGTAGAAAGTTGTGTCAAAATTGTATTTCTATAGAAAATTCTGTCAAAATTTTATTTCTATCCAACATTTTGTCAAACTGAATTATATACGTATTTAATCGGCCTTTTTTGTTTAATATATACCCCGCATGGACTAACTTACAATTTAGAAGAAATTGTTAAGAAGTTTTAAGATACGTTGTCATCGGCAAGTAACTCGATTGTGGATGACAGTCTTTAGTAGAAGTTTCTACGCAATCCATGGTGGAAGGTACATAAGATTCGGCCTGGCCGAACTTACGGCCGTATATACTGTTTTTTCTAATTCAATCACCAAATTAATAGATCAATTAATTTTTTAAATTGAAATGCCTTCAATCATGAACATTTTCATCAATCAATATCAATCACAGTTTTAATTGAGCATCAAAAATATGTGATTAATAAATGAATTGATATTTTTTAATTTTTCAATTAATTTTTTAATTGCTTCAATTAAAAATTTAATTGATGTTGATTGCAAAACTCAATTCATTTTTTGAATTAACAACGTAACTATTTTCAATCACATTATTATCGGACTTTGTGCTTTTAGTTTGACTAAAAATTCATTGTTTGAAAAAAATTTTATTTAAAAAATTCATCACTTTCGTTCGTTGTTATTCTGTAACGCCTTGATTTGGTTTTTTATATACCCTGCGCCACATTGTGGAACAGGGTATTATAAGTTAGTGCATATGTTTGCAACACCCAGAAGGAGACGAGATAGACACATGTTGTCTTTGGCAACAATGCTTAGGATGGGTCCCTGAGTCGATCTAGCCATGTCCGTCCATCCGTCTGTCTGTGAACACATTTTTGTGATCAAAGCCTAGGTCGAAGTTTTAGTCCAATCGACTTAAAATTTGGCACAAGTTTCTGTTTTGGGTTAGAATAGAACCCTATTGATTTTGGAACAAGTATATACAGTAACAAGTTCAGCCGGGCCGAATCTTATATACCCACCACCATGAATCAAATATAATAGTTTCCTTTGAAAATTTTAGGCGGTTTGATGACAGATATTTTCCCAAGCAGATCATTTCAACCAGTACGCTTCCCACAGATAAATGGAAAGATTTTACATATGAAGACTAGATCAGATTCTGAATTTATAAGAACCATTTTTTGTTTGAGTTTTAGAGGAGTCATAAACATCTCTTGTAAGTGCGCAAGAAAATGATGAAAAAACGCCTTGATTTCAAATCTAAAATCTGTGGATTTTTATCCCAATTATTTAAATGACTACGAGAAGTAAAATCAGGAAATTTTGCGTTCAGTATCAAATAATTTTCATGATCAGTGCGCCTTCTATACCCTCAATAATTGAAATCGGTCTATATGTTGGCCTTACCAAATGGACCGATAAAACTAAATCATATAACATACACTTTGTTATGTGTCTAAAATGTCAGTATATTTTCAATTTGTGGCAAATCGGATAAAAACTACAATTTCTAGAAACCCTAGGTGTTAAATCGGGAGTTCGGTGTAATTGGGGCTATACCACAACATGGAAGGATACACACAGTTTTCAGCACATTTAATTACAGTTCTAGAATCTAGACCCCAAATCGGAGGGCCGGTTTATAAGGGGGCTATATTAAAAACTGTACCGATACTCAATATGTTCGGCACATCTCTTTATGGTCCTAGAATACCTCTAGATTTCCAATTTCAGACAATTAGATAAAAACTACGGATTCTAGAAGCACAAGAAGTAAATCTGGAGATCGGTCTATATGGGGGCTATATCGAAACATGGTCCGATAATCACCATTTTCATCACACATCTTTTTTGTCCTAGAATACCTTTAGATTTCCAATTTCAGGCAAATTGGATGAAAACTACGGATTCTAGAAGCCCAAGAATTAAAATCGGGAGATCGGTCTATATGGGGGCTATATCAAAACATGGGCCGATACTCACCATTTTCAGCTCACCTCTTTAAGGTCCTAGAACACCTCTAGATTTCCAATTTCAGGCAAAGTGGGTAAAAACTACGGATTCTAGAAGCCCAAGAAGTAAAATCGGCAGATCGGTCTATATGGGGGACCGATACATCCCTTTTTGTGGTCCTCAAGTACCTCTAGGTTTCGAATTTCAAGCAAATCGGATAGAAAATACACTTTCTAGACGCCCAAGAAGCAAAATCGGGAAATCGGTCCATATGGGGGCTATACCAAAACATGGACCGATAGGACACTTTTCGATGGTCCTAAAATACCTCTACATTGCCAATTTCAGGCAAATTGTGTAAAAGCTACAGTTTTTATAAGCCCAAGACCCCAAATCGGGAGGTCGGTTTATATGGGGACTATATCAAACCTTGGACCGATATAGCCCATCTTCGAACTTGACCTGCCTGCAAACAAAAGACGAATCTGTGCCAAATTTCAGGACGATAGCCTAATTATTGAAGGCTGTATCGTGATTACAACAGACAGAGAGACAGACGGACGTACTTATATCGTCTTAGAATTTCTCCCTGATCAAGAATATATATACTTTATATAGTCGGAAATCGATATTTCGATGTGTTACAAACGGAATGACAAACTTATTATACCCCCGTCACCATTCTATGGTGGTGTGTATAAAAAAATCGGTTCAGATTTAGATATGCTCCCATTTAAATCTTTCGCCCGATATGCACTTATATGGATCAAAAGCCAGAGTTTTACCCTGAACCACAAACACAATACTTGTTTGTATAGTCAAGTGTGCAAAATTTGATTGAAATCGGCTCAGATTTATATATAGCTCCCACATATCTCTTTCGCCCGATATGGACGTATATGGTCCCAGAAGTCAGACTTTTGCCTTAATTTGCTTGAAATTTTGCACAAGGAGAACAAGTAGTACTATAGTCAAGTGTGCAATTTTGATTGAAATCGGTTCAGATTTAGATATAGCTCCCATATCGATGTCTACATTCCACAGAGCGCTAAGTCTAAAATGTGACTTTTACAGGAAACAAGAAACACGTTTTGTTTTTTGAAATTTCTCAAAACTCGTATAAGATAGAAATTCACTTATTTGCGGACTTAAAATCATATTTTTTATAATTTTTTTAGTATGTTCGAACTCAAAATAGTGATAATAGAACATGGCTAAAAATTACTTATACCACTTAAGACCGAACACAGCTTTTGCCCTTTTTGGATTGAACATTTTTTAAAACTTTAGACACAGACTAAGTACAATATTAAACATAACTTTTGATAGAAATGTCCAATAAATTCGATCTTTTGACAGGATGCAATTCACATCAATCCGAATAAAAAACAGTGAACTCCATCAAAACATGCTAAGTCGGCTTAGCGTACTCTCGAAATATCGCCCGATATGGACTTATATGGCCCCAGAAGCCAGACTTTTATCCTAATTTGCTTGAAATTTTGCACAAGGAGAACAACTAGTACTATAGTCAAGTGTGCCAATTTTGATTGAAATCGGTTCAGATTTAGATATAGCTCCCATATATCTCATTCGCCCGGTATGGACGTATATGGTCCCAGAAGTCAGACTTTTACCCTAATTTGCTTGAAATTTTGCACAAGGAGAACAATTAGTACTATAGTCAAGTGTGCCAATTTTGAATGAAATCGGCTCAGATTTAGATGTAGCTCCCATATATATCATTCGCCCGATTTTCCGTTACATGACCACAAAGTTGTAGTCCGATTTACGTGAAATTTTGCTCAGGGATTAGAATTAAAATACTAAATATACATGTCAAATTTGGTTGAAATCGGTTCAGATTTCGATATAGCTTCCATATATACGTTTTTACGATTTGGGCAAAAATGGCCAAAATAGCCACATTTGCCTTATAAAATCGCCACTGCTAGGTCGAAAACTTGTAAAAGTGACTCAAATGTTCATTTATTTCTAATACAACGACCGATAAATCATAAATGCACTTTTGCGAAGTTGCCTCAAAATTGGTTCAGATTTAAACGTTTCTCATATTTTTTACTAACATTATGTTCCACCCCAGAGCATTAGCCGACATAAATTTAAAGTCTATAAATATTATAGAACTCTGTCCAGATCTGCTCAGATTTAAATATATGTATATGGGAACATAACCATTTATATATAGCACCCAATACATTGGACGGATTTGATATGGTATCGAAAATGTGGATGTACAAAGTGGTGCAGGATATAATATTGTCGGCCTGCCCGACTTGTTTTAACTGACTTAGTCTTCCGAGTTTGATTAAAAAGTTAATTGTATCAATTAACTTTATAATTAAAAATTTTCAATCATTGACTTAATTAACTTAAAGCTTCTATCTTGATTAAAAAGTTAATTGTATCAATTAATTTATTAATTGAAAAATTTTTCATCTTCAATCAACTTTTTAATTGGATATATTTTGGTGATATCTTTTTTTTTTGTGTATATATTACGATTATTCGTCCTTACATGAAAAACAGGAACTCGAAATACACGTCCTTGAAAATTCGAATAAACACGTTTGGTCGAAGGCAACAAGGGTTCCTTGCTTAAGCCCAAATTATCACCATCATACCAGCTAACCAAAGACAAGCGACCATTACCATGAGGATGAGCTTGATTGTAATAGACTCTGAAACTATGAAATGAAAAATAATAGCTAAAAATTTAATACATTTTGGTACAATATTCATCTGCAAACTTACGCCTTTTCTCGGGGTCTGGTTAAGACCACCGCCCTCATGGGTTCATGAAATTTTAAATCCCATTTCTTAGGTAAATATTTTGCACCCCAATAGAATATGAATAGACTCAAGCGATGTGCCAATTTACGATCAAAAATCATTTGAGTTAATTCATCGGGTTGTGAAAAAATCAAATTAACACTTTCGATGGAGCCCATGAGACTGCTCTCCACAAAACGAAAAAATAATTCTACATCATAGAAAATGACTGTTTTGAAATTGAGTTCATGTAATTTTTGTATGAATTCATCCACATGTAAGAGAAGGTCTTGAAAGGCAATTTCACTTTCAGTACAGATATCCGAGTCACCGGGCGCTTCCAAAGGTTTCAACCAAATTGCCAATTGTATGGGTTTAATGCCTTTTATAACTTGAGATAGGCCTGAAATTGAAAAAAAAACTGTATTAGAATTATGCTGAGTGGTAATTAAGACATAGTCAAGTAGACAGTATAAATTTTATATTGGCCGAGGAGCTTTTCTCTTGATTACCAAAACCACTATAAAAAAATACTTTTTTGGAAATTTATTTTCTAGCTAATTTTATTTTCCCTACATATTTTATATTTCCTCGGGATTTACTCGAATCCTGCTATGGACAGTATCGGTATTGATTGAAAATTTTATTTTTTTATATTTTTTATTCAATTTCTAGAAACTTCTGCATTTCATTTGGAATTCAAATTTTATAAATAAAATCATTTTGATTTGTTTTTTTTTCACCTATGGACATATCCGATATATTCCTTTCGACTATCCAATCAAGCAGGCCGGTAACTTGTATAACCAACACCAAACACAATATTCCTTTAAAGAAATTCATTTCATTTCTAATAAAATCCAAATGTATTTAATTACATCACTGAACCGAATACGTTCTATGGGATTTTCGTACTAATTTTGCCTTAGGCTAGTCCCTGGTATCTTCCTTTTATAGTCAGTTTGTTTGCAGGTGTTCTTTCACCTGAAGGTGGCTATCATATTCCATTATGATTAAAAATACCCCTAGGTTCTTATATTGATGGACTATTATCCCATCAGTTGTGATGGTTGTATGTGGCCTTATAAATATCACTTGTCAATATTTTTCAACATGCATATTGTCATGTTGGATGTCAAGTTGTGAGATATGAAAAAATATGAAATTCTTTTTTAGATAGGTTATGGAAATTGTAGATGAGGTAACATGGTAACTTGTGTAGGCAATGATGTCAGAGCATTTTTTAAAGTTTTTTTGTTTCGTTGTCGTTTTTTTATTTCAGCTTAAAACCATACATTGACTAAACTACAAGAGTAGCTTAACCAACAGAGGAAAAGAATGTTTGTCAAATTTATTTGGGCAAAGCCCTATAGACTGCAAGATGGTTGGATGGACGCACGTTTCGGAATTACCACATTCCTCATCAGCATCCTCTACTTGCAGCAAAACTATCAACCAATTATCAGAATAAATTCAGGCAGTTTATTAAACCCAACAAAAACCACACTTGAACCCTCCGAAAAAAGGTTTTACATTGATAGCCGGCTTATGCCAAATAAATTCGAAACAAACATATCTCTTTTCCTATGCCACTGTCAAATCATCGATTTGAATTCACATGGCTGGGTTTATTTTGAGCGTGCCTCCTCTTCTTTTTCCATTTGTTTTGTTTTGTTATTGTTGGTTTTGTTCTTTAAGCATTGTTGTCGTTTTTTTATTTCAGCTTAAAACCATACATTGACTAAACTACAAGAGTAGCTTAACCAACAGAGGAAAAGAATGTTTGTCAAATTTATTTGGGCAAAGCCCTATAGACTGCAAGATGGTTGGATGGACGCACGTTTCGGAATTACCACATTCCTCATCAGCATCCTCTACTTGCAGCAAAACTATCAACCAATTATCAGAATAAATTCAGGCAGTTTATTAAACCCAACAAAAACCACACTTGAACCCTCCGAAAAAAGGTTTTACATTGATAGCCGGCTTATGCCAAATAAATTCGAAACAAACATATCTCTTTTCCTATGCCACTGTCAAATCATCGATTTGAATTCACATGGCTGGGTTTATTTTGAGCGTGCCTCCTCTTCTTTTTCCATTTGTTTTGTTTTGTTATTGTTGGTTTTGTTCTTTAAGCATTGTTGTCGTTTTTTATTTCAGCTTAAAACCATACATTGACTAAACTACAAGAGTAGCTTAACCAACAGAGGAAAAGAATGTTTGTCAAATTTATTTGGGCAAAGCCCTATAGACTGCAAGATGGTTGGATGGACGCACGTTTCGGAATTACCACATTCCTCATCAGCATCCTCTACTTGTTTCTATAAGAACGTAGAGTTACAAGTACGTCATAGCGAAAATGATTTCAAAATTTGGCTATAATTTTAATAATTTACAAAATTTGGTAAAAAGTTTCTTGATAGTAAAATTGGCACTGAGGGCAAAACATTGTCATTCTAAAACAAGTAAGGAAAGTCTAAAGTCGGGCGGGGCCGACTATATTATACCCTTCACCACTTTGTAAGTCCACATTTTCGATACCATATCAAATCCGTCCAATGTGTTGGATGCTATATGAATCCATACATTACTTATAGATTTTACATTTAAGTCGGCTAATGCGCTGAGGTGGAACACAATGTTAGTAAAAAACCAGTAAGGAAAGTCTAAAGTCGGGCGGGGCCGACTATATTATACCCTGCACCACTTTGTAGATCTAAATTTTCGATACCATATCACATCCGTCAAATGTGTTGGGGGCTATATATAAAGGTTTGTCCCAAATACATACATTTAAATATCACTCGATCTGGAAGAATTTGATAGACTTCTACAAAATCTATAGACTCAAAATTTAAGTCGGATAATGCACTAGGGTGGAACACAATATTAGTAAAAAAATATGGGAAACGTTTAAATCTGAAGCAATTTTAAGGAAACTTCAAAAAAGTTTATTTATGATTTATCGCTCGATATATATGTATTAGAAGTTTAGGAAAATTAGAGTCATTTTTACAACCTTTCGACTAAGCAGTGGCGATTTTACAAGGAAAATGTTGGTATTTTGACCATTTTTGTCGAAATCAGAAAAACATATATATGGAAGCTATATCTAAATCTGAACCGATTTCAACCAAATTTGGCACGCATAGCAACAATGCTTATTCTCCTCCCTGTGCAAAATTTCAACTAAATGGGAGTTAAAAATTGGCCTCTGTGGACATATGAGTGTAAATCGGGCGAAAGCTATATATGGGAGATATATCTAAATCTGAACCGATTTCAACCAAATTTGGCACCCATAGCTACAATGCTAATTCTACTCCCTGTGCAAAATTTCAACTAAATCGGAGTTAAAAATTGGCCTCTGTGGTCATATGAGTGTAAATCGGGCGAAAGCTATATATGGGAGATATATCCAAATCTGAACCGATTTCAACCAAATTTGGCACGCATAGTAACAATGCTAATTCTACTCCCTGTGCAAAATTTCAACTAAATCGGAGTTAAAAATTGGCCTCTGTGGTCATATGAGTGTAAATCGGGCGAAAGGTATATATGGGAGATATATCTAAATATGAACCGATTTCAACCAAATTTGGCACGCATGGCTACAATGCTAATTCTACTCCCTATGCAAAATTTCAACTAAATCGGAGTTAAAAATTGGCCTCTGTGGTCATATGAGTGTAAATCGGGCGAAAGCTATATATGGGAGCTATATCTAAATCTGAACCGATTTTGCGGATATTTTGCAAGTTTTTCGAGACTCATAAAATATTCGGATGTACGGAATTTGAGGAAGATCGGTTGATATACACGCCAATTATGACCAGATCGGTGAAAAATATATATGGCAGCTATATCTAAATCTGAACCGATTTTTTCCAAAATCAATAGGGATCGTCTTTGAGCCGAAACAGGACCCTATACCAAATTTTAGGACAATCGGACTAAAACTGCGAGCTGTACTTTGCACACAAAAATACATCAACAGACAGACAGACAGACAGACGGACAGACAGACGGACAGACAGACGGACAGACAGACAGACGGACATCGCTAAATCGACTCAGAATTTAATTCTAAGCCGATCCGTATACTAAAAGGTTGGTCTGTGATTACTCCTTCTTGGCGTTACATACAAATGCACAAACTTATTATACCCTGTACCACAGTAGTGGTGAAGGGTATAAATAGGGGAAACATTTAAATATGAACCAATTTTGAGGCAACTTCGCAAAAGTGTATTTATGATTTATCGGTCGATAGATGTGCGGACGAAAGATATATATGGGAGCTATATATAAATCTGAACCGATTTAGCTGATATTTGGCAATTTTTACGGGACTGACAAAACATTCAGATGTACAAAATTTGAAGAACGTCGGTTCATAAATACGTGCATTATGATCAAATCGGTGATAACTATATATGGCAGCTATATCTAAATCTGAACCGATTTTTTCCAAAATCAATAGCGATTATCTCCTACCCGAAGAAAGACGTTATGTCAAATTTGAGGACGATCGGACTTAAACTGTGACCTGTACTTTGTGCACAAAATTACATATACAGACAGACGGACGGACAGACAGACAGACGGACATCGCTAAATCGACTCAGAATTTAATTCTAAGCCGATCGGTATACTAAAAGATGGGTCTATGACAAAGTCGGGCGGGGCCAAATATATTATATCCTGCACCACTTTGTGATCTACATTTTCGATACCATCTGAAATCCTTCAAATTTGTTGGGTGCTATATATAAAGGTTTATGTTCCCATATACATACATTTAAATCTGAACCGACAATATATTTAACGCTTCTTAGTGGGCAATATATTTAAGACTTTTTAGAAAATCTATGACTTACAATTTTAGTCGGTTAATGCCCTGAAGTGGGACACAATGTTAGTAAAAACAAGTATATACAGCAGTAAGTTCGGTCGGCCCGAATCTTAAATACCCACCCCCATGAATCAAATATAATACTTTACTTTGAAAACTCTTCGTCGTAGCGGATTAATTGATAATATATAGCATTTTAGGGGGTTTGATGACAAATCTTCACCCAAACAAATCAGTTCAACCAGTACGCTTCCCGAAGAAAAAAATTTAAAGATTCTACCTATGAAGACCACATCAGATTCTGGATTTATGAGAACCAATTTTGTTTGAGTTTTATAGAAATCATAAACATATCGTGTATATGATGAAATAACACCTTGATTTGAAATCTTAAATCTGTAGATTTTTCCCGCCATTATTTAAATGAATACGATGAGTAAAATCTGGAAATTTTACTTTCAGTTTCATGCAATTTTCATGATCAGTGCGCCTGCTATACCCTAAAAGAAGTGTTTTTTTTTTCTGAGAAACGAATTTATAGACAAGCAAAGTTTTCGTTTGACACAAATTTTAGAAACAATCGTTGAATCGCTTATCAAAAATTCGGATTAGGGGAATTTCGTTTGTCTAAAATTTCATTCCGTAGGAAAATATTTTTTCTGTGGGTGTACCCTCAATAAGTTAAATCCGTCTATATCGATGCCTTGCCAAATGGACCGGTAGAAATAAATGCGATACAGATTTTTTGAGGGTCTAAAATTCCAGTATATTTACATTTTTGTGCAAATCGGATAAAATCTACGGTTTCTAGAAGCCCAAAGAGTTAAATCTGGAGATCGGTCTATGTAGAGGCTATACTAAAACATGGGTCGACACACACCATATTCGGCTGACCTATTTGTGGTCAGCCGGATTCCAGAAGTCCTAGAAATAAATTCGGGAGTTAGGTCTATATGGGGGCTATACCAAACCATGGACCAATACTCACCACCTCTTAATGTTCCTCAAATACCTCTAGAATTCCACTTTCAGACGAATTGGGTGAAAACTACGAATTCTAGAAGCCCAAGAAGTAAAATCGGGAGATCAGTCTATATAGGGGCTATACCAAAACATGAACTGATACGGACCATTTTCGACACACCTCTTTTTATACGTCAAAATTTCTAATTTCCGGCAAACTGGATAAAAACTACGGATTCTAGATACCCAAGAAATAAAGTCGGGATATCGGTCCATATGGGGGCTATACCAAAATATGGACCAATAGGCACCCATTAAAATACCTCTAGATTGTCAATTTCAAGCGTCTGGAAAATATAGTCTCTAGACGCCCAAGAAGTAAAATCGAGAGATCGGTTTACATGGGGGTTGTATGAGGGTTATACCAAAAATTGGACCGATACACCTCAATTTCGGCACACATATTTGGGGTCTCACGATACCTCTAGATTTCCAATTTCAGCAAATCGGGTAATAAATACAGTTTATAGAAGCCAAAGAATAAAAATCGGGAGATCGGTCTATATGGCGACTATACCAAAACATGGACCGATAATCACCATTTTCGACACACCTCTTTATGGTCCTAAAATACCTCTAGATTGTCAATTTGAGGAAAATCGGATAGAAAATACAGTTTCGAGACGCCGAAGAAGCAAAATCGGGAGATCGGTCTATATGGCGACCATTAGCGTAGCTAGAAAATTTTCCTAGGGGGGCTATAGCCCCCCTAGCTGAAAATTTATAGACTGAACTTATAGGTTCAATTAATGTTTTATTTCATAAAAATGAATAACAATATAGGCATCAAAATAACTCGACAATTAATTTATAATAAAGCAACTAAAAGTAGTTCCACACTCTTCCCAGCAAAAAAATTGGGAGTTGTTCTAAAGGCACAACTTTAAAAGCACTTCCAAAAATGTCCTCACAAAGAAGTTAATTATTTTAACTACACAGGAAGTTTTTACTCCATTTTTTTCATATTTTAATGCGTTATTGTTTGTTTTCTTAAAAAAAAGTAAGAATAAATAAAATGGTACAAATTATTCAAATTTTGCCACAAAAATGCTAAATTCATTATAGAAATTTTTATAGAATTTTTTTTTGTATATTTATAACAAAATTTTTTAATTCACATTCAAAACACTGAATTCGGGTCACACCTTAAGAAGTGATGCAAATTCATTGCAACGGCTGCTGAAACGGTGGACATTCGTTCTATGACAATTTCATATTACATTCATCGCTTCTCCGCCAATTTTTCACCACTTCCGGACCCAAAAAGAACATTTTCACTTCTTTTTTGGCTACGCTTTTTTGCAGCATTATTAAGTTATTAATTTATGAAAGAATAGTTTTAATATCAATTACTATTTTTAATTAAATTGACTAAACCAGACTAAATAAAATAATAAAGGAGCTTTAGTTATTCAACTAAATCAAAAGTGCAACCACAGCTTTATTTTATAAATATCAGATTTCAAACATTACCATCGGCAACTGCTGCCACAACCAAAGTAATTCGATTGTGCATGAAAATCTTTAGCGGAACTTTGTGCGGTTGTATATACTTGTTTAATTTTTATAAAAATGTAAAATCGTAAATAGGTTTTCAAATTCTGGGGGGGGGCTAAAATTTTTCTGGGGGGGGTCTAAGCCCCCTCCCCAGAGGCCTTCCTACGCTTATGATGGCGACTATACCAAAACATGGACCGATACGGACCATTTTCGACACACCTCTTTATGGTCCTAAAATACCTCTAGATTTTCAATTTGAGGAAAATCGGATAGAAAATACAGTTTCCAGACGCCCAAGAAGCAAAATAGGGAGATCGGTCTGTATGGGGGCCAAAACATGGTCCGATGGGCACCATTTTCGGCACACCTCTTAAGGGTCCTCAAGTACCTCTAGATTTTCAATTTCAGGCTAATTGGATAAAAACTACGTTTTTTATAAGCCCAAGACCCCAAATCGAGAAATCGGTTTATATGGGGACTATATCAAAACTTGGACCGATATAGCCTATCTTCGAACTTGACCTGCCTGCAACCAAAAAACGAATTTGTGCGAAATTTCAGGACGATAGCGCAATTATTGAAGGCTGTAGCGTGATTACAACAGACAGACGGACAGACGGACATGCTTATATCGTCTTAGAATTTCTCCCTGATCAAGAATATATATACTTTATATAGTCGGAAATCGATATTTCGATGTGTTACACACGGAATGACAAACTTATTATACCCTCATCACCATTCTATGGTGGTGGGTTAAAAAAATGGGAAACATTTAAATATGAACCAATTTTGAGGCAGTGTATTTATTATTTATCGGTCAATAGATATGTATTAGAAGTATAGGACAATTGGAGTCATTTTTAAAAGTTTTCGACTAAGCAATGGCGATTTTACAAGGAAAATGTTAGTATTTTGATCATTTTTGTCGAAATCAGAAAAACATATATATAGGAGCTATATCTAAATCTGAACCGATTTTAACCAAATTTGGTACGGACAGTCAGAATCTTAATTCTACTTCCTGTGCAAAATTTCAAGTAACTCTGAGTAAAAGATTGTCATATGAGTGTAAATCGGGCGAAAGATATATATGGGAGCTATATCTAAATCTGAACCGATTTCAATCAAATTTAGCACAATCAATAAATTTTTATTCAAATAACAAATAATTTTTTATTCGTTATTTTTCATTTGAAATTTTTTGAAATCAAATTTCAACTGTTATCTGTTTATTTGTGTCACAAATAATTATTCGTCATTCGTTAGTTGTTATTTGTCATACAAATAATAATTTTTTTGAATCGAAAAAAAAAATAAATTGAATTTATTGAATTCTTCTGATAAAATACTCTTTTTTTGAGGAGCGATAATTGTCTTTATAACTAGGAATGGAACCGGAAGGTACAACATCCAAAAATAGTGATTCAAGTGAATCTGGTTTTTCCATTTTTGATGGAAAATTCTACAGAATTTTAGAAGACGGAGTAAAGAATAACAGTGCTGTGTGCGTAAAATGTGAGCCTGATTTTGTTAAGATAAAAGGAGAGAAAAATTCAACATCAAACTTCATATCTCACCTTAAGAGGCGACATGGTAAGGATGCGTTTGAAGAGTACCAGAGCTATAAACGCATAAAACGTTCTCAAGCGAAGGAGGTAATGAGAAAAAATTTTTTTTCACATACGTGTATTATTTGAAATTTTATTTGAAACTTTCGAATAACAAATAAAAAGATAACAAATAAATTGAAGTTATTTGTTTTCACAAATAAACGAATAAAAAAATTATTTGTTATTCCAAATAAAAACTAAATGGAATTTATTCGTTATCTTTTTATTCGTTATTTATAATAAATTTTGCCCAACACTGACTTGACTATAGTACCAATTGCACTTCTATGCAAAATTTCAAACAAATCAGGATAAAAATCTGAATCGGTCTATATGGGGGCTATGCCAAAACATGAACCGATACTCTCCATTTTTAGCACGCCTCTTTATGGTCCTAAAATACCTTCAGATTTAAAATTTCAAGCAATTTCGGTACTAAAATACCTCTAGATTTCCAATTTTAGGCAAATCGAATAAAAACTACGGTTTCTAGAAGCTCAAGACCCCAAATCGGGGGATCGGTTTATATGGGAGCTATATCAAAAACTGGACCGATATAGCCCATCTTCGAACTTGACCTGCACCCAGAGAAGGAATATGATCACCTCAAACATGTTTTAAGAGCAAAATGTTATTTTTGGGTGGTGACCATCGGAAATCATGTATCTGATTTCGGCAAGCAGGTTATATTTGACGAGAAAATAACATTTTAGTGACAAACATGTTACATAGTCACCATACAAAAATAACATTTTGCTCTTGAAACATGTTTGAGGTGATCATATTTCTTCTCTGCGTGTGCATGCCTGTCAAATTTCAGGACGATAGCGCTATTATTGAAGACTGTAGCGTGATTACAACAGACAGACAGAGGGCCAGACGGACATGCTTATATCATCTTAGAATTCTCCCTGATCAAGAATATATATACTTTATATAGTCGGAAATCGATATTTCGAATAGAGGTGTTCACGTGAGTAATATTTTACTCACGCTCACGCACACTCACGACGGAAAAATCCGATTTTTTAATAAATCTAAAATTTCGCAATTTTATCGAATATAAAACATAATGACGAAATTTTCAAAACAAAAAACAAAGTATTTTAAATGCCGACCCTTTTTTGCAGACGTGCAATTTATAATAAAATATGTGCAAATATTGCTCAAAAAATCATTAATTCAAAAATACTAGCTCAAAATCATTTTTTTTTTGCTAATTTAATATTTTCAATATCTCTTCCAACTTCACATGATTTATTTAGCTAACACCACAAAATAATTCTTTCTCCCCAAATGAAACAGGCAAACACTTATATTTAAATAGCATAGTTTTCGGCGCCCACGAGCCGTTTAAAGAAACTTTTTTTTAACAGAAATATACATTTAGTTGGCTATAGTGAAGCAATGGTTAGCATGCCCGACTTGAATACCAAGGGTCGTGCTTTCAATCCCTGCTTCGACCGAACACCAAAAAAATATTTTCTATATATCATCTTTTCGGACATTACATACTGTATTACATTTTTACTATGAAACTTCAAAATGTGTGTTATTAAAAACTTAAAGTCAGAAAAGAACAGAGCTTAATATAAATGCAATAAATAAATGCTTAATGCAAAAATAACAATTTTGTAACAATTTTTTTTTTTTGGTGACAAAAGAAAAAACGTTTCCGGTGCACTTTTCCGAGACGCTTTTTTTTTTTTGCAAAGTCTGTATTAGTACCTAAATATCAGAATTCTTGAATTAGTATACCCTAAATCACATCGCATAATAAATTTGATCTGCCAAAACAAAAAATTTCCCTATCCGAAATATTGATTTAAGACCCCACAAATTACCTCCTGAGTCGATTTTATTGTTTGCAAAATTCCGGTTGCAATTTTTACCCGATTTTTGGCACAAATACGAATGCTATTGAATTTGGAAAAATTTAATTTGTTACAAGTCTTCGAATATTGATTTTAGACCCCACAAATCACCTCCTGAGTCGATCTTATTGTTTGCAAAATTCCGGTTGCAATTATTACCCGATTTTTGGCACAAAGACGAATGCTATTGAATTTGGAAAAATTTAATTTGTTATAAGTCTTCAAAGTGCCACTAAGATGACCAAAAAGGTAAACGCGTTAAAATTAAAAAAACATCAATAAATAACGTTAATTTCTAAAGTTTGCAGAATTTTAGTTTATAGAAGATAGTTAACAACAAACATAAACTAAATTGGAACACAAAAACCTAATCAAATTGACATAAAACGCAATACATGACAAAAATTCGTCCATCCAAAATCCCTTTGTTGTTATAAATGAGGGTATTTTACCAAAAATATACTCCAAAAGTAAACATTTTTAAAAAAATATTTCTAAACAACAATAGAAGCATTTTAATTTTTTGTTCAATAATAAGATCTATAACTGATCCAAAAAACAGCGTGAGAACAAAATTGAGAAATATATTTTTTTTGGCGCCATTTTTAAATGGGTAGAAATGTTTTTGGGTAGGAAAAGTTCAAAATTTTACAAAGTTGTCAAAAATTTTTATTTGCTCAAATTTATTTTATTAGTTTTATTTCAAAGTCCATCACTGATACCTACACAAAATATATAAATTGACTGAAATCGGTTCTAGTCAATTATATCAGAATTTTATTTTTGTATTCGATGCTTGGTATCATAGACTATTAATGATAGAAAATAGAATAAAAATCGGAGCACACTGTGCGTCTGTCTGTCGTAATTACGCTACAAGCTTCAATAACCATTATATCTCAAAAACTGTTCCATAATTTTGTTTTTATTTTTTCGAATTCAGCAGATCAAAATACATAAGAAAAGTTGCCTCTCATTCCGTTTGTAACACATCGAAATATTGCTCTAAGACCCCATAAAGTATATATATTCCGGGTCGTGGTGAAATTCTGAGTCGATCTAAGCATGTCCGTCTGTTGAAATCACGCTAACATCCGAATGAAACAAGCTATCGACTTGAAACTTGGCACAAGTAGTTGTTATTGATGTAGGTCGGATAGTATTGCAAATGGGCCATATCGGACCACTTTTACGTATAGCCCCATTATAAACCGACGCTCAGATTTGGCTTGCGGAGGCATTTGAAGGAGCAAAATTCATCCGATTCGGTTGAAATTTGGTACATGGTTTAATATATGGTCTTTAACAACCATGCAATTGGTTGGTCCATATAAACCGATCCCCAGATTTGGCTAGCGGAGCCTCTAAGAGAATCCAATTTCATCGGATCCGGCTTAGTATATGGTCTTTAAAACCCATGCAAAAAATGCTCCACATCGGTCCATAATTATATATAGCCCCCATATAAACCAATCCCCAGATTTGACTTCCAGAGCCTCATGGCTGAGCAAAATTCATCCGATTCGGTTGAAATTTGGTACGTGGTGTTAGTATATGATCTCTAACAACCATGCAGGAATTGGTCCATATCGGTCCATAATATAAACCGATCCCCAGATTTGACCGAAAGGGCTCCGGACCCTTGGAAGAGCAAAATTCACCCGATCGGGTTAAAATTTGGTAGCGGTCTTAATTATATGTAACCATACCGGTCTTAATTATATATAACCCCCATTTAAACCGATTTCCAGATTTTACCTCCGGAGCTTTTGGTACGTGGTGAAATTTGGTACATTGCGCTAGTATATGGCCGCTAACAACCATACCAAAATTGGTCCACATCGGTCTATAGTTATATATAGCCGATCCCCAAAAATAGATTATTTTCAAAATTTTATTTCTATAGAAAATTTTGTCAAAATTTTATTATTATAGAAAATTTTGTCAAAATTTTATCATTATAGAAAATTTTGTCAAAATTTTATTATTATAGAAAATTTTGTCAAAATTTTATTACTATACAAGATTTTGTCAAAATTTTATTTCTATAGAAAATTTTGTCAAACTGAATTATATACGTATTTAATCGGCCTCTTTATACCCTGCGCCACACTGTGGAACAGGGTATTATAAGTTAGTGCATATGTTTGCAACACCCAGGAGGAGACGAGATAGACATATGGTGTCTTTGGCAAAAATGGTCAGCGTGGGCTCTTGAGTCGATATAGCCATGTCCGTCTGTCCGTGAACACATTTTTGTAATCAAAGTCTAGGTCGCAGTTTTAGTCCAATCGACTTCAAATTTGGCAAAAGTATGTGTTTTGGCTCAGAATAGATCCCTATTGATTTTGGAAGAAATCGGTGCAGATTTAGATATAGCTCCCATATATATTTCGCCCGATATGGACTTATATGGCCCCAGAAGCCAGAGTTTTACCCTAATTGGCTTAAAATTTTGCACAAGAAGAGCAATTAGTACTATAGTCAAGTGTGCCAAATTTCATTGAAATCGGTCCAGATTTAGATATAGCTCCCATATATATCTTTCGCCCGATATGCACTTATACGGTCCCAGAAGCCAGAGTTTTACCCCAATTTGGTTGAAATTTTGCACAGGAAGTAGAATTGTAATCAAATGTGCCAAATTTTATTGAAATCGGTTCAGATTTAGATATAGCTCCCATATATATCGTTCGCCCGATTTACACTCATATGACCACAGAGGCCAACTTTTAGCTCCGATTTAGTTGAAATTTTGCACAGGGAGTAGAATTAGCATTGTAGCTATGCGTGCCAAATTTGGTTGAAATCGGTTCAGATTTAGATATATCTCCCATATATAGCTTTCGCCCGATTTACACTCATATGACCACAGAGGCCAACCTTTTGCTCCGATTTAGTTGAAATTTTGCACAGGGAGTAGAATTAGCATGCGTGCCAAATTTGGTTGAAATGGGTTCAGATTTAGATATATCTCCCATATATAGCTTTCGCCCGATTTACACTCATATGACCACAGAGGCCAATTTTTAACTGCGATTTAGTTGAAATTTTGCACAGGGAGTAGAATTATCATTGTAGCTATGCATGCTAAAGCTCCCATATATATATTTTTCTGCTTTCGATAAAAATGGTCAAAATACCAACATTTTCCTTGTAAAATCGCCACTGCTTAGTCAAAAAGTTGTAAAAATGACTCTAATTTTCCTAAACTTCTAATACATATATATCGAGCGATAAATCATAAATAAACTTTTGCGAAGTTTCCTTAAAATTGCTTGAGATTTAAATGTTTTTCATATTTTTTTTTTTTACTAAAATTGTCTTCCACCCTAGTGCATTAGCCAACTTAAATTTTGAGTCTATAAATTTTGTAAAAGTCTATCAAATTCTGTCCAAATCGAGTATGTATTTGGGACAAACTTTTATATATAGCACCCAACACATTTGACGGATGTGATATGGTATCGAAAATTTAGATCTACAAAGTGGTGCAGGGTATAATATAGTCGGCCCCGCCCGACTTTAGACTTTCCTTACTTGTTTTTTACTAACATTGTGTACCACCCCAGGTACGAGTCAGATTGAAATGTATGTATTAGGGACAAAAACCTTTATATATAGCACCCAACACATTTGACGGATTTGATATAGTATCGAAAATGTGGATTTACAAAGTGGTGCAGGGTATAATATAGTCGGCCCCGCCCGACTTTAGACTTTCCTTACTTGATTTTGTTTAATATAAGTATGGATTAACTTACAATTGAGGAGACGGTGTTAAGAAGTTTTAAGATACCTTGCCATCGGCAAGTGTTACCGCAACCCAAGTAACATAATTCGATTGTGGATGAAAGTCTTTAGTACGACAGGTACTTTTATACATTACTAGTATCAGCAGACGGACTCAGAAATTCATTATAATTTCGTTTTTCTTAAAAAAAGAAAAAAATCGTGACATGCACTGTTCCTCTGCTCTCACTTCTCTCAATAATATTTGAAATCTTTCATCAATGAATAAACGTTTCCTACTTCGTTGATTAGAAAGGACCTTTAAGACCCCTACCCACAAAGGGCTTAAATCACAACAAGCCGTAAGTGATAAAGATCTTCGTGTAAACAATCTACTAAAAGGTTCAAATATGTATATCACCTTTGAAACGGTCCTTAAAATAAGCAGCATAAATTTCAATTTAACGAACAACATTTGAACTACAATGACCCTACTCACCCAGAGAGCTCTTATCAGCAGCAGCATCCTTTTATGTTGTTTGCTTTTTAGTTTTTTTTCTTTGAACCTTTGAAAAATTTGAAAACCACTTGAAGTCTATCAACATTTCAGCAGGTATCTAAAGCCGAAATGTGGACAAAACCTTCGTAATTATAAGCCACGATTTAGGAAAAATATACTGAGGATCATAAATTTGTAGGGAAATTCGAAGCGTAAAAGACAAATACAGGTCAGCAGGAGAATAAATTTCATCCGTAAAAGACAAAAGTTGGATAACTAAAAGAGGATCAATGGCCAAGGATTTATTTAGGTCTGTTGTGATGGTTAGGGAAGAGTCTTAGTTTTCATTGTTGTTTGAGCATTTAGCAGGGAACCTTGATAAAAATAAAACCATTATCCATTAAAGGAAAAACTGGTGGATAATTGACATCCCGTCTTCCAATATTTACTTAAGATCATTTTTCACCCATCATCTCAATTGAAAGGCTTCTTTACCTTACGAAGTGTTTGTTTTGCCATGTAATAGGGTGTCATATCATTATAAAGTCAATTTAGTTTTTTTTTTCATATCAAATTACCTGTCATCCTTCAGGGGGGTTTAATAGTGACACACAGTCATGATCGAAAGAGGTGATGATATTTAATTTTGTAATGGAAAGGGAAGGAAATGTCTGCTGGATTAATGATAAATTTCTTTAATACTGAATGAATAAAAAATATCATGGGGTCTATCGAAAACAACTATAAGCAATTGGAAATTATTATGAGGAACTAATATGCCACAAAGGAAATTAAAGGGTAGAAGAAATGCATAAAAATCAAATCGGGAGATCAATATTTGTTAGGGCTTCACTGAAGTATTGAGCCTAGATAACCTATTAGACTAGATAACTTATTAGACAGTCTTCGTATTGGAGATGCTAAAATGTTAAATTTTTTTCGAAATTTTCCTAAGCCCAAGGAATTTTTTATCATCCCAAGGAGCGTTACAGTTGAGATTTACAAAACATGCTATTCACAATAAAAGAACCCTGCAAAAAATTGGTAAAGCGCTTCCAAAAATGCCCTTAGAAAGATGTTTTTATACCCTCCACCATAGGATGGGGGGTATATTAACTTTGTCATTCCGTTTGTAACACATCGAAATATTGCTCTAAGACCCCATAAAGTATATATATATTCTGGGTCGTGGTGAAATTCTGAGTCGATCTGAGCATGTCCGTCCGTCCGTCCGTTCGTCCGTCTGCTGAAATCACGCTAAATTCCGAACGAACCAAGCTATCGACTTGAAACTTGGCACAAGTAGTTGTTATTGATGTAGGTCGGACGGTATTGCAAATGGGCCATATCGGTTCACTTTTACGTATAGCCCCCATATAAACGGACCCCCAAATTTGGCTTGCAGACCCTCTAAGAGAAGCAAATTTCATCCGATCCGGCTGAAATTTGGTACATGGTGTTAGTATATGGTCTCTAACAACCATGCAAAAATTGGTCCACATCGGTTCATAATTATATATAGCACCCATACAAACCGATCCCCCGATTTGGCTTGCAGAGCCTCTAAGAGAAACAAATTTCATCCGATTCGGCTGAAATTTGGTACATGATATTAGTATATGGTCTCACCCATGCACCCATGCATAAATTGGTCGATATCGGTCCATAATTATATATAGGCCCCATATAAACCGATCCCCAGATTTGACCTACGGAGCACCTTGGAAGAGCAGAATTCTTCCCATTCGGTTGAAATTTGGTACGTGATGTTAGTATATGGTATCCAACAACCATGCAGGAATTGGTTCCTATCAGTCCATAATTATATATAGCTCCCATATAAACCTGTCCCCAGATTTGAAAGGCACCGGCCTTTTATCCGATCTGGTTGAAATTTGCTACGTGGTGGTAGTATATGATATTTAACAACCATGCCAAAAGTGGTCCATATCAGTCCATAATCATTTAAATTCATCGCTTGTTAAATTCATCGCTTCTGCGTCAATTTTGCATCACTTCCGGATCCAAGAATAACATTTTCATTACTTTTTTGGCGACTCTTTTTTGCTGGGATGCTATTCACAATAAAAGAACCCTGCAAAAAATGAATTTGTAAAGAGCTTCCAAAAATGCCCTTAGAAAAATGTTTTTTTTTATTTTAACTACCCGGAAAGTTCTTTCGATTCAAGTTTTTTCATAGTTTAAGGATTAATTTCAACTTTTTCATACCCATCACCATAGAATGGTGATGAGGGTATAATAAGTTTGTCATTCCGTGTGTAGCACATCGAAATATCGATTTTCGACTACCTAAAGTATATACTCTTGATCAGGGAGAAATTCTAAAACGCTATAAGCATGTCCGTCTGTCTGTCTGTTGTAATCACGCTACAGCCTTCAATAATGGCGCTATCGTCCTGAAATTTGGCAGATTCGTTTTTTGTTTGCAGGCAGGTCAACTTTGAAGATGGGCTATATCGGTCCAAGTTTTGATATAGTCCCCATATAAACCAATTTCCCGATTTGGGGTCTTGGGCTTATAAAAACCGTAGTCCAATTTGCCTGAAATTGAAAATCTAGAGGTACTTGAGGACCATAAAAAGGTATGCCGAAAATGGTCCCCATCGGTCCATGTTTTGGTATAGCCCCCATATAGACCGATCTGCTTCTTTGGCTTCTAGAAACTCTATTTACTATCCGATTTGCCTGAAATTAGAAATCTAGAGGTATTTTGGGACCATAAAAAGGTGTGTCGAAAATAGTCCATATCGGTCCATGTTTTGGTATAGTCGCCATATAGACCGATCTCCCGATTTTTATTCTTGGGCTTCTATAAACTGTATTTATTACCCGATTTGCCTGAAATTGGAAATCTAGAAGTATTTTGGGACCCCAAATATGTGTGTCGAAATTGGGGTGTATCGGTTCATTTTTTGGTATAATCCCATATACACCCTCATATACACCGATCTCTCGATTTTACTTCTTGGGCGTCTAGAGACTATATTTTCTAGTCGCTTGAAATTGAAAATCTAGAGGTATTTGAAGGTCACAAAGAGGTGTCTATTGGTCTATATTTTGGTATAGCCCCCATATGGACCGATCTCCGGACTTTATTTCTTGAGTTTCTAGAATCCGTAGTTTTTATCCAATTTGCCGGAAATTAGAAATCTAGACGTATAAAGAGGTGTGTCGAAAATTGTCCGTATCGGTTCATGTTTTGGTATAGCCCCTATATAGACTGATCTCCCGATTTTACTTCTTGGGCTTCTAGAATTCATAGATTTCACCCAATACGTCTGAAAGTGGAATTCTAGAGGTATTTGAGGAACATTAAGAGGTGGTGAGTATTGGTCCATGGTTTGGTATAGTCCCCATATAGACTAACTCCCGAATTTATTTCTATGACTTCTGGAATCCGGCTGACCACAAATAGGTCAGCCGAATATGGTGTGTGTCGACCCATGTTTTAGTATAGCCTCCACATAGACCGATCTCCAAATTTAACTCCTTGGGGTTCTAGAAACCGTAGTTTTTATCCGATTTGCAAAATAATGTAAATATACTGGAATTTTAGACCCTCAAAAATCTGTATCGCATTTTTATTTTTACCGGTCCATTTGGCAAGGCATCGATATAGACGGATTTAACTTCTTGAGGGTACACCCACAGAAAAAATATTTTCCTCCGGAATGAAATTTTAGACAAACAAAATTCCCTTTTCGAATTCCCCTAATCCGAATTTTTGATAAGCGATTCAACGATTGTTTCTAAAATTTGTGTCAAAAGAAAACTTTGTTTGTCTAAAATTTCGTTCCTCAGAAAAGAAAACACTTCTTTTAGGGTATAGCAGGCGCACTGATCATGAAAATTGCATGAAACTGAAAGTAAAATTTCTAGATTTTACTCATCGTATTCATTTAAATAATGGCAGAAAAAATCTACAGATTTAAGATTTCAAATCAAGGCGTTATTTCATCATATACACGATATGTTTATGATTTCTATAAAACTCAAACAAAATTGGTTCTCATAAATCCAGAATCTCATGTGGTCTTCATAGGTAGAATCTTTAAATTTTTCTTCGGGAAGCGTACTGGTTGAACTGATTTGTTTGGGAGAAGATTTGTCATCAAACCCCCTAAAATGCTATATATTATCAAGTAACCCGCTACGACGAAGAGTTTTCAAAGTAAAGTATTATATTTGATTCATGGTGATGGGTATATTATACATGCCGGCCACCTTTCCACATTGGGTTCGCGTTAGCCCAATTTGGACCCTGTCCGTAGGAGAAAGTCTCAAACCCCGGCCGAAGGCCGGCCACCTATGCCCAATTTTTAAGGGACGGTATCTCGACTTAAAATCGCTTCTCCTACACTCAAACAAATTTTTGTTTATTTTTAACAACTTGTGCTAAAGTAGATTTGTTCCAAATTTTTAATAGAATTAATGGCCTAAATTTCTATAGAAATAAAAATTTGATAAAATTTTGTATAGAACAAAAATTTTGATAACATTTTCTATCTTTGTAAGCTTACCTCTGAGAGGAATTCAATGATGATTTTATAAGGAAAAGTCCCAGTTGACGCGCTTCTTCTTTGAATGAATTTAAGCGATTTCATACTGAAAAAATATTGTCGTGAGGTCAAAGATTTCATGACTTTAAAATACGAATGCAAATTTTGGTTAGCATAGAAGACGCATTTCTCTAATAAAGGGTGATTTGTTAAGAGCTTGATAACTTTTTTTAAAAAAAAAACGCATAAAATTTGCAAAATCTCATCGGTTCTTTATTTGAAACGTTAGATTGGTCCATGACATTTACTTTTTGAAGATAATTTCATTTAAATGTTGACCGCGGCTGCGTCTTAGGTGGTCCATTCGGAAAGTCCAATTTTGGGCAACTTTTTCGAGCATTTCGGCCGGAATAGCCCGAATTTCTTCGGAAATGTTGTCTTCCAAAGCTGGAATAGTTGCTGGCTTATTTCTGTAGACTTTAGACTTGACGTAGCCCCACAAAAAATAGTCTAAAGGCGTCAAATCGCATGATCTTGGTGGCCAACTTACCGGTCCATTTCTTGAGATGAATTGTTCTCCGAAGTTTTCCCTCAAAATGGCCATAGAATCGCGAGCTGTGTGGCATGTAGCGCCATCTTGTTGAAACCACATGTCAACCAAGTTCAGTTCTTCCATTTTTGGCAACAAAAAGTTTGTTAGCATCGAACGATAGCGATCGCCATTCACCGTAACGTTGCGTCCAACAGCTTCTTTGAAAAAATACGGTCCAATGATTCCACCAGCGTACAAACCACACCAAACAGTGCATTTTTCGGGATGCATGGGCAGTTCTTGAACGGCTTCTGGTTGCTCTTCACTCCAAATGCGGCAATTTTGCTTATTTACGTAGCCATTCAACCAGAAATGAGCCTCATCGCTGAACAAAATTTGTCGATAAAAAAGCGGATTTTCTGCCAACTTTTCTAGGGCCCATTCACTGAAAATTCGACGTTGTGGCAGATCGTTCGGCTTCAGTTCTTGCACGAGCTGTATTTTATACGGTTTTACACCAAGATCTTTGCGTAAAATCTTCCATGTGGTCGAATAACACAAACCCAATTGCTGCGACATTTCATTCATCGACATTTCACGGTCTTCAGCAACACTCTCAGAAACAGACGCAATATTCTCTTCTGTACGCACTGTACGCATTCGTGTGGTTGGTTTAATGTCCAATAAGTAAACTGAGTGCGAAACTTGGTCACAATCGCATTAATTGTTTGCTCACTTGGTCGATTATGTAGACCATAAATCGGACGTAAAGCGCGAAACACATTTCGAACCGAACACTGATTTTGGTAATAAAATTCAATGATTTGCAAGCGTTGCTCGTTAGTAAGTCTATTCATGATGAAATGTCAAAGCATACTGAGCATCTTTCTCTTTGACACCATGTCTGAAATCCCACGTGATCTGTCAAATACTAATGCATGAAAATCCTAACCTCAAAAGAATCACCCTTTATAAAGTGGTTTCCTTGACGAAAAGTCGATAAACTTTATCCTCCTTATAATTAAGTGATTTCACTTAAAAATGGGTATCATAACATGAAAGAAAAAATGTTTGGTCAACTTGACTTTAATAATTCAGAAAAATCCTTTAAATTTAATTAAATTGTCTTTAAATTTGTTGTCTTTTTGCATTTTGTCTACAAAGCAGAAAATCGTTCAAAAATAGGACATTTTTTAAACACTTTATTTTACAGACTTTTTTACTTGAAACATAGCATAATTTCTACTGGAAGTTGAGCCTTTTTGGAAAATAAAATTGTCGTTAATTCGTTTTTAAAGGACTTTGATAGCATATGAAGAAAAAAAGCTGAAAAAGCGAAAAATTAAAATGTTCTTCCTAGAAGCAAGACACAAACCCCAAATTTAAAAGACAATTATGTCTTAAAAGTATCCTTACTTGTATTCTCCGCTTCTTTTAAAGTAAAGACAAAATCTTTGGAACCGGGCATGATTTTTTTTTTTCAGTGCAGAAGCAGTAAATTTACATATGGAATTCATTGCGACTTTGGTGCGCTTAAAAATGCACATAATAATTTCGAATATTAGAACCATAACAGCGGTAAAGTGCAGCCTTCACAATTATTAAATGAATTCTTTTTCAACTGGCTTCCGTTTTTATAATTATACTAACTGGGACCGGTCCGTGTTGCTGGCCCCAAGAGTTATTCGAATATTATACAATTTTCTAAAGAAATAAACTTGTAAGAAAATTTTCTATTAAAAAAACTTTTGAGAAAATTTTCTATAGAAATGAAATTGTGAAAATATTTTATTCATACTAACCACAAATATTTGATCAAAACTTCAAAATGAGATTTTTTGTGGTAGATTTGTGGTAAAATTTTGGCAAGAGGAAGTGCTCATTCGAGTAATGGAGGTACAAAGAATTAAAATCGTATGAAAGGAGCAGTTTTATCAGATTTTCTTGTACGCTTATAAGAAGAGTTTAAGATTTCTCTAAAATTCAAACCAAACTGATTTTTATAAACCCAGAAGTTGATGCAGTTTCCATATGTAGCAAACATAAATTAATTTTTTTCAAGGAGTATGTTTCATCAAATTCACCTGAAAATCTATATATTATCGAAGTAAACTGTTACGGAAAAGTGTTTTCAAACGAAACTATTATACAAGGTCTAATCAAACAAGTATATACACCACCATGAATCAAATATAATAGTTTCCTTTGAAAATTTCAGGGGGGTTTGATGACAGATATTTTCCCAAACAGATCAGTTCAACCAGTACGCTTCCCACAGATAAATGTAAAGATTTTACCTATGAAGACTAGATCAGATTCTGAATTTATAAGAACCATTTTTTGTTTGAGTTTTAGAAGAATCATAAACATCTCTTGTAAGTGTGCAAGAAAATGATGAAATAACGCCTTGATTTGAAATCTAAAATCTGTAGATTTCCATCCCAATTATTTAAATGATTACGAGAAGTACAATCTGGAAATTTTGCATTCAGTTTCAAGCAATTTTCATGATCAGTGCGCCTTCTATTCCATCAATAAGTGAAATCGGTCTATATGGAGGTCTTACCAAATGGACCGATAAAACTAAATCATATACACTTTGTTATGGGTCTAAAATGCCAGTATATTTTCAATTTGTGGCAAATCGGATAAAAATTAAAATTTTTAAGAACCCTAAGAGTTAAATCGGGATTTCGGTGTAATGGGGGCTATACCAAAACATGGAAGGATACACACAGTATTCAGCACATTTAATTGTAGTTCTAGGATCTAGACCCCAAATCGGAGGGCCGGTTTTAAGGGGGCTGCATCAAAAACTGTACCGATACTCAATATATTCTGCACTCCTCTTTATGGTCCTAGAATACCTCTAGATTTCCAATTTCAGGCAAATTGGATAAAAACTACGGATTCTAGAAGCCCAAGAAGTAAAATCGGGAGATCGGTCTATATGGGGGCTATATCAAAACATGGCCTTTAATCTTGAATCGGTCCATCGTCTTTTTATACCCTCCACCATAGGATGGGGGGTATATTAACTTTGTCATTCCGTTTGTAACACATCGAAATATTGATCTAAGACCCCATAAAGTATATATATTCTGGGTCGTGGTGAAATTCTGAGTCGATCTGAGCATGTCCGTCCGTCCGTCCGTCTGTTGAAATCACGCTAACTTCCGAACGAAACAATATATCGACTTGAAACTTGGCACAAGTAGTTGTTATTGATGTAGGTCGGACGGTATTGCAAATGGGCCATATCGGCCCACTTTTACGTATAGCCCCCATATAAACGGACCCCCAAATTTGGCTTGCGAGGCCTCTACGAGAAGCAAATTTCATTCGATCCGGCTGAAATTTGGTACATGGTGTTAGTATACGGTCTGTAACAACCATGCAAAAATTGGTTCACATCGGTCCATAATTATATATAGCCCCCATATAAACCGATCCCCCGATTTGGCTTGCAGAGCCTCTAAGAGAAGCAAATTTTATCCGATCCGGCTGAAATTTGGTACATGGTGTAAGTATATGGTCTCTAACAACCATGCAAAAATTGGTTCACATCGGTCCATAATTATATATAGCCCCCATATATACCGATCCTCCGATTTGGCTTGCAGAGCCTCTAAGAGAAACAAATTTCATCCGATCCGGCTGAAATTTGGTACATGATGTTAGTATAGGGTCTCTAATGACCATGAAAAAATCGGTCCATAATTATATGTAGGCCCCATATAAACCGATCCCCAGATTTGACCTCCGGAGCATCTTGGAGTAGCAAAATTCTTCCCATTCGGTTGAAATTTGGTACGTGGTGTTATTATATGGTATCCAACAACCATGCAGGAATTGGTTCCTAACAGTCCATAATTATATATAGCTCCCATATAAACCGATCGCCAGATTAGACCTCCGGTGCCTTTTGGAGAAGCAAAATTCATCCGATCTGGCTGAAATTTGGTACGTGGTGGTAGTATATGATATTTAACAACCATGCCAAAAGTGGTCCATATCAGTCCATAATCATTTATAGCCCCCATATAAACCGATTCCGAGATTTGGTTTTGGAGCCTCTTGGAGGAGAAAATTTCATCCGAGTGAGTTGAAATTTGTGGATGACAGTCTTTCGTAGAAGTTTCTACGCCATCCATGGTGGAGGGTACATAAGATTCGGCCTGGCCGAACTTACGGCCGTATATACTTGTTATTTTCCTAGAATACCTCTAGATTTCCAATTTCAGGCAAATTGGGTAAAAACTACGGATTCTAGAAGCCCACGAAGTAAAATCGGGAGATTGGTCTATATGGGGGCTATATCAAAATATCGAGCGGTATTCACCTTTCTCGACACACGTCTTTATGATCCTAGAAGACCTTTAGATTTGAAATTTCAGGCAAATTGGATAAAAACTACGGATTCTAGAAGCCCAAGGAATAAAATCGGGAGATCGGTCTATATGGTGGCTATATCAAAACATGGATCGGTACTCACCATTTTCGGCACACGTCTTTAGGGTCCTAGTATACCCCTAGATTTCGAATTACAGGTAAATTGGATTAAAACTACGGATTCTGGAAGCCCAAAAATTAAAATCGGGAGATCGGTCTATATGGGGGCTATATCAAAACATGTAGCGATACACCTCTTTCCGGCACACCTCTTTATGGTCATAGAATACCTCTAGATTTCCAATTTCAGCCAAATCGGATAGAAAATACACTTTCTAGATGCCCAAGAAACAAAATCGGGAAATCGGTCCATATGGGGGATATACCAAAATATGGACCGATAGGCACTATTTTCGGTACACTTTTTGCTGGTCCTAAAATACCTCTAGATTTCCAATTTCAGGCAAATTGGATAAGCCCTAGACCTCAAATCGGGAGGTTGGTTTATATGGGGACTATATCAAAAATTGGACCGATATAGTCCATCTTCGTACTTGACCTGCCTGCAAACAAAAGACGAATCTGTGCCAAATTTCAGGACGAGATTTCTCCCGGATCAAGAGTATATATTCTTTATATAGTAGGAAATCGATATTTTGATGTGTTACAAACGGAAAGACAAACTTATTATACCCCCGTCACCATTCTATGGTGGTGGGTATAAAAATAATCGTTATTTTAAAACTTTTCAAAAAGTGTTTATTTATTTGTCACTATCTTGTCCACCCTCATGTATAATACACGCTGGCATAGTTTTTTCCAATACTCGAAACATTTTTGAAACGCGCTGTGCGTTTCGATCCATCGATGCAACAGTTACTCCACTCTGGAAGAGATTCTGGAGATCCTTTCTAGCAGGGGTTGGTTAGGTTAGGTTATGTGGCAGCCCGATGTATCAGGCTCACTTAGACTATTCAGTCCATTGTGATACCACAGTGGCGATCTTCTCTTTTATTACTGAGTGCTGCCCGATTCCATGTTAAGCTCAATGACAAGGGACCTCCTTTTTATAGCCGAGTCCGAACGGCGTTCCACTTTGCAGTGAAACCATTAGAGAAGTTTTGAAACCCTCAGAAATGTCACCACCATTACTGAGGTGGGATAATCCACCGCTGAAAAACTTTTTGGTGTTCGGTCGATGCAGGAATCGAACCCACGACCTTGTGTATGCAAGGCGGGCATGCTAACCATTGCACCACGGTGGGTCCCAAAACTATTCCATGCGCAACCCGAAAAACAGAGGCCATTACTTTGCCAGCGGACTATTGAGTCTTTCCACGCTTCTGTCCACTCAGCCGACTGTCGATTGGACTCAGGAGTGTAGTGATGGAGCCATGTTTCATCCATTGTCACATATCGACGGAAAAACTCGGGTGTATTACGAGTTAACAGCTGCAAACATCGCTCAGAATCATCAACACGTTGTTGTTTTTGGTCAAATGGGAGCTCGCGCGGCACCCATTTTGCACAGAGCTTCCGCATATCCAAATATTGATGAATGATATGACCAACACGTTCTCTAAGACCTCTGCTATCTCGATCAACTTCATTTTACGGTCATTCAAAATCATTTTGTGGATTTTTTTGATGTTTTCGTCGGTAACCACAACTTTCGGGCGTCCACTGCGTTTACCGTCCTCCGTGCTCATTTCACCATGCTTGAATTTTGCATACCAATCAATTATTGTTGACTTCCCTGGACAGAGTCCGGAAACTCATTATCAAGCCAAGTTTTGGCTTCCACCGTATTTGTTCACTTCAGAAAACAGTATTTTATCAAAACCCGAAATTCCTTTTTTCCATTTTTTTCACAATAACAAAAGTTGCTTCACAAAAGATGCTCTATCTCACAAACTAATTGATTTACAGACGTCAAATTTTGGCACGAATCATTTGAAGGTTGGTACTATATAAAAATAATATGCATTTAATACTAGCGACGCCATCTATGTGTCAGACCGGGGACTTATGAGCCAACCTGTTATCTTACTTTAATTGTGATTATCCCATTATTAATATTCGAAATAAACAACAATTTCACAACTTCACCCTGATGGTTCTCTTGAAATTAAGGTGTATCAAGTGCTAGCGCAAAATTCTACTTCAATTCGCCACAGCTGAAAAACAAAATTAATTTCACAGGACATAAAATTCACTTTCAAATGACCTTCACAAGTCTATTCAACTTGCTGTCTTGAGTTTTTTGTCTGCTTATTTATTATATTTTACATTATTTATCTGTTTTTACTTTTATTCTACCGGAAATTCTTTAATTTTGTTTTATGAATCTTCATCTGTATGAGAAAGAAGAAAAACAAGTATATACGGCCGTAAGTTCGGCCAGGCCGAATCTTATGTACCCTCCACCATGGATTGCGTAGGAACTTCTACTAAAGGCTGTCATCCACAATCGAATTACTTGGGTTGCGATAACACTTGCCGATGGCAAGGTATCGTAAAACTTTTTAACACTGTCTTCTAAATTGTAAGTTAGCCCATACGGGGTATATATTAAACAAAAAAAGGCCGATTAAATACGTATATAATCTAGTTTGACAAAATTTTTTATAGAAATAAAATGTTAACAAAATTTTCTATAGAAATGAAACCTTGACAAAATTTTCTATAGAAATAAAATTTTGACAAAATTTTCTATAGAAATAAAAATTTGACAAAATTTTCTATAGAAATAAAAACTTGACAACATTTTCTATAGAAATAAAATGTTGACAAAATTTTCTATGGAAGTAAAATGTTGACAAAATTTTCTATAGCAATACAATTTTGACAAAAATTTCTATAGAAATAAAATGTTGACAAAATTTTGTATAGAAATGAAATTTTGACAAAATTTTGTATAGAAATAAAATGTTGACAAAATTTTCTACAGAAATAAATTTTTTACAAAATTTTCTATAGAAATAAAATTTTGACAAACATTTCTATAGAAATAAACTTTTGACAAAACTTTCTATAGAAATGAAATTTTAACAAAACTTTCTATAGTAATAAAATTTGACAAAATTTTCTATGGAAATAAAGTTTTGGTAGATTACAAAATTTTCTATAGAAATAAAATTTTGACAAAATTTTCTATGGAAATAAAATTTTGACAAACATTTGTATAGAAATAAACTTTTGACAAAACTTTCTATAGAAATGAAATTTTGACAAAACTTTCTATAGTAATAAAATTTGACAAATTTTCTATGGAAATAAAGTTTTGGTAGATTATTTTTGGCGATATGGACCAATTTTTGTGTAATAAGTCATCGGCTATATATAACTAAAGACCGATATGGACCAATTTTTACATGGCTGTTAGAGGCCATACATTGACAAAATTTACCAAATTTCAACCGTATCGGATGACTTTTGCTCCTCCAAGAGGTTCCGGACTTCAAATCTGGGGACGGTTTATATGGGAACTATATATAATTATGGACCGATATAGACCAATTTTTGCATGGTTGTTAGAGACCATATACTAACACCATGTACCAAATTTCAACTGGATCGGATGAATTTTGCTCTTCCAAGAGGCTCCGGAGGTCAAATCTGGGGATCGGTTTATATGGGGGCTATATATAATTATGGACCGATATGGACCAATTTTTGCATGGTTATTAGAGGCCGTAAACTAACATCAGGTACCACATTTCAACCGGATCGGATGAATTTTGCCCCTCCAAGAGGCTCCGGAGGTCAAATCTGGGGATCGGTTTATATGGGGGCTATATATAATTATGGACCGATATGGACCAATTTTTGCATGGTTGTTAAAAACCGTATACTAAGAGCACGTAGTAAATTTCAACCGGATCGGATGAATTTTGCTCCTCCAAGAGGCTCCGGTGGTCAAATCTGGGGATCGGTTTATATGGGAGCTATATATAATTATGGACCGATATGGACCAATTTTTGCATGGTTGTTAGAGGCCGTATACTAACATCAGGTACCAAATTTCAACCGGATCGGATGAATTTTGCCCCTCCAAAAGTCTCCGGAGGTCAAATCTGGGGATCGGTTTATATGGGGGCTATATATAATTATGGACCGATATGGACCAATTTTTGCACGGTTGTTAGAGACCATATACTAACATCAGGTACCAAATTTCAATCGGATCGGATGAATTTTGCCCCTCCAAGAGGCTCCGGAGGTCAAATCTGGGGATCGGTTTATATGGGGGCTATATATACTTATGGACCGATATGGACCAATTTTTGCATGGTTGTTAGAGACCGTATACTAAGACCACGTACCAAATTTCAACCGGATCGGATGAATTTTGCTGCTCCGGGAGGCTCCCCAAGCCAAATTTGGGGATCGGTTTATATGGGGGCTATACGTAAACGTGGTCCGATATGGCCCATTTTCAATACCATCCGACCTACATCAATAACAACTACTTGTGCCAAGTTTCAAGTCGATAACTTGTTTCGTTCGGAAGTTAGCGTGATTTCCACAGACGGACGGACAGCCGGACAGACGGACAGACGGACGGACAGACGGACAGACGGACAGACGGACGGACGGACGGACATGCTTAGATCGACTCAGAATTTCACCACGACCCAGAATATATATACTTTATGGGGTCTTAGAGCAATATTTCGATGTGTTACAAACGGAATGACAAAGTTAATATACCCCCATCCTATGGTGGAGGGTATAAAAAAAAACTCCAAAAAATATATTCACATAGGTGCCGATATGACTATCATTCTTTATTCTTTACTTAAGCCGTTGATGGTGATGATGATGACGATGATGAAAGAAGAATAACGTTCTAAAATTAGTTTAACACCTAAGACAGATGTGATTTATTAATGGCCATCATAAATGTCATAACAACTAAAGTAAAATTAAAATTAAAAATCTTTAGAAAGATTTTGAAATTCGATTCTCCATGCAAAAGCATAACGAACAGAACGCCGAGTTGAGGTTTTATGACATAATTCAATAAGCAATAATTTCATGAAGTAAGAATGGCTCTTGGTTCCACTATGAATTTGAGAAAAATTTTATTGATATAAGGATCATATCATGTGAGTTGAATATCTACAGTAAGTTGATATAAATATTCTTGGAAATCAAAAAAAAAATCAAAAAGTAATTTAAAAATAAACAAAATTCACTATTAGCAAAAATTATTTTTTCACGAAGAAATAACCCCAACAACCCCAATGGCAGCAATAGCAAGGATTGTCTCGAAACTGTCTAGAGTCCTTAAAATAATACATAAATAATTAGAAAAAGTGGATATTTATATGGATTACGGTAAAGGTATAACAATATGAACCCTGCCTAATTTTTGATTTTCTCTACTTGCTTTCCAGTTGATTTCTCTGTGTATGTGAAAATGTAAAGATATCAACAGGTAGTCGAATAAATTTCCGTTACATTGATTTCGACTTCCGGATGCTGTGTCATTCTTGGTTTGGGTGTGGTGACAGAAGGGCTGATAACAAAACACCTACAAATTTGGGAAGACAAATATGTTAACATGAAATGAAGAATCATTCTTTAACTCTGTAGGAATTTTGCTATTAAAACTGAAATTTCATTTCATACCTGGAATTATACAGCGGGCAAGATCAAATAAATTTTAAAGCAAAAGTCACCACATATTTGGCTGAAAACAAAACATTCAATTAAGGGCTAACCTGTAATATACACAGGGTCGGAAAATTGAATTTTTTATGGCCAGTACTCTTTGAAAATAAATTAATTTTAAAAATATTTTAAACCATTTTTACACCAACACTCAGAGAAGAGTGAATCCATGAACGAGTTACTTGTAACTACCCAGCAAAAAATTTGGAAGTTCTTCCAAAGGCACAATTTTAAAAGCACTTCCAGAAGATGCACTCCCAATGACGTTGTTTATTTTAACTACCCAGGAAGTTCAATTTAATTCAATTTTTTATAACTTGGTTTTTTCATACTTTTAATGGGTAATTTTAACTTTTATCATTTAAATTTTGTCGAAAAAAATGCTAAATCCAATCTGAGAAAATTGTGAATTTTTGAAAATATTTCAGGTCTAACGTTTCCGACAAGCGTTAGAATCCATTAAAAATTATAAAAATTATTTATTTGACAAAATATCACAGAATTTTTTAAAACATTGAATTCGGATCACACCTAAAGAAGTGATGCAATTACAAAACAATTATATACTGCCGTAAGTTCGGCCAGGCCGAATCTTATGTACCCTCCACCATGGATTGCGTAGAAACTTCTACGAAAGACTGTCATCCACAAATTTCAACTCACATGGTTGTTAAATATTATATACTACCACCACGTACCAAATTTCAACCAGATCGGATGAATTTTGCTTCTCCGAAAGGCACCGGAGGTCAAATCTGGGGATCGGTTTATATGGGAGCTATATATTATTATGGACTGAGAGTAACCAATTTCTGCATGGTTGTTGGATACCCTATACCAACATTACGTACAAAATTTCAACCGAATGGGAAGAATTTTGCTCTTCCAAGGTGCTCCGGAGGTCATATCTGGTGATCGGTTTATATAGGGGCTATATATAATTATGGACCGATATCGACCAATTTTTCCATGGGTGTTTGAGGCCATATATTAACATCACGTACCAAATTTCAACTGAATCAGATGAATTTTGGTCTTCCAAGAGGCTCCGGAGGTCAAATCTGTTGATCGGTTTATATGGGGGCTATATATAATTATGGACAGATATGGACCAATTTTCGCATGGTTGTTAGAGACCGTATACTAACGCCATGTACCAAATTTCAACCGGATCGGATGAAAATTGTTGCTCTTAGAGGGTCTGCAAGCCAAATCGGGGGATCGGTTTATATGGGGGCTATATATAATTATGAACCGATATGAACCAATTTTTGCATGGTTGTTAGAGACCATATACTAACACCATGTACCAAATTTCAGCCGGATCGGATGAATTTTGCTTCTCCAAAAGGCACCGGAGGTCAAATCTGGGGATCGGTTTATATGGGGGCTATATATAATTATGGACCGATATGGACCAATTTTTGCATGGTTGTTAGAGACCGTATACTAACGCCATGTACCAAATTTCAACCGGATCGGATGAAAATTGTTGCTCTTAGAGGGTCTGCAAGCCAAATCGGGGGATCGGTTTATATGGGGGCTATATATAATTATGAACCGATATGAACCAATTTTTGCATGGTTGTTAGAGACCACATACTAACACCATGTACCAAATTTTAGCCGGATCGGATGAAATTTGCTTCTCTTAGAGGCCTCGCAAGCCAAATTTGGGTGTCCGTTTATATGGGGGCTATACGTAAAAGTGGACCGATATGGCCCATTTGCAATACCATCCGACCTACATCAATAACAACTACTTGTGCCAAGTTTCAAGTCGATAGCTTGTTTCGTTCGGAAGTTAGCGTGATTTCAACAGACGGACGGACGGACGGACGGACGGACGGACATGCTCAGATCGACTCAGAATTTCACCACGACCCAGAATATATATACTTTATGGGGTCTCAGATCAATATTTCGATGTGTTACAAACGGAATGACAAAATTAATATACCCTCCATCCTATGGTGGAGGGTATTAAAATTATGAAAATAAACGAAAATATAGGTGCTAACATATGTTTTCGACCTGTTACAGAAAATTACAGTACACACACTGAAAAAAAAATATTTTCAGTGGCCAAAGATTTAATGTCCTTAAAATGAGAATGCGCATTTTTCTCATATAAAGTGTTTTTCCTTGTTCAAAAGACAAAAAAAAAAACTTTTCAATGAAGTCGTTTTGTCCTTAAATATAGTTAAGTGTTTCGACTTAAAATTTGGTATCCCAACATGAAAGAAATTGTCTTTTTACTAAGGTCAACATGACTTTAATACTTCGGAAAAAATCTTTAAAATTATTGAAATCGTCTTAAAATATGTAGACTTTTTGCATCTTGGCTATAAAGCTAAAAAGCGTTTAAAAATAGGTGAAGTTTTTCAACACTTTATCGACGATTTTCTATACGATTTTTTTTAATGAAAAAAAGCAGAAAAAAACGAATAAATTATAAGTTGCTCCCTACAACCAAGTACGCTACAGCCTTAAACAATGGCGCTATCATACTAAAATTTGTCATAGGTTCGGTTTTTATTTGCGGGCAAGTCAAGTTCGATGATGGGCTATATCGATCCAAGTTTTCGATATAGTCCCTATATAAACCGACGTCCCGATTTAGGGTCTTGGGCTAATAGAAACCGAAGTTTTATCCAATTAGTCTGAAATTAAAAATCTAAAGTATTTTAGGACCATAAAGATGTGTGCTGAAAATGGTGATTATCGGTTAGATGTGTAAGTATGCTTTATCGGTAGATAGATATGTATTAGAAGCATGGGAAAATTTGATCTTAGCAGTGGAGATTTTAAAATGAAAGTGTGTGTATTTTGGCCTTATGGAAGAATATATATGGGGGAATTGTCTCAATCTAAACCGATTTTGACCAACTTTGCTATAATATTAATTGTACTCTCAATGCACAATTTCAAAATATTTGGAGTGAATCTTTGGTCTCTGTGGTCATATGAATTTAAATGGAGCTATATAAATCTGAACCGATATCAACCAAATTTGACCTGTAAAATAGGAAAATTAGTTCTACTCCCTGCACAAAACTTCATATAAATCGGAGTACAACTTTTTTCTTTGTGGTCATATGGGTGTAAATCGGGCGAAATATATATATATGGGAGCTGTATCTAAATCTGAACGGATTTCAACCAAACTTGACACACTTTACGATAGTGCCAATTGTACTCCTTGTGCAAAAATTTAATCATCTACACGGATGAAAAAGACTGTTTTTCATATGTTTGGCTATAAACATTATATGTGTGGAACACAAATTTTTAAACACAATATTTTTGAGTGCAAGCATATAATGTTCATAAACTAGCATAACATGTTTGGGACATATATGTTAATATGTTAGAACATATTATGTTTGGGACATAAAATGTTTGTAAATATAATATGCTTGGATGCAAACATATATTAATTTAGAAATAGCCTATAAACATATATGTGTTTAGTAGCTTGGAGCGCTATTTAACAGGGAGCGATATTGAATTAAGTTGGTGGTTGTTGCTTGTTATTACAAAATTAACATTTTATTTTTCCTTGGGCAATTGATCAGCTACTTCTTTGATCCTTACAAACTGTGTGGTCCGCTGTTCGAATCTCCGTCCGGCAAAAGGTAAAATTAAAATAAAAAAAATCATAAAATTGAATAATTTCTTCTACAATGTTTGTATTACAGAAAAAGGTGCTAAGAACTAAAAAATCTCGTGGAAGTGAGAAAGATGTGGGGGAATATACAATTAGGCAGAAACAAAATTTTGAGCATTCAGGTCGAAAACCTATGTTGTAAGCACCTATATTACCTGTTTATTTTCGTAATTCATTATGATTGTAAATATATAAATAAATAAAATTTTGAGCACAATATTGTTTGGGAGAATTTCTTTTAAGCATATAATATTTTTGGGTGCAAAGTGCTTCCAAACATATTATATGTTCACATAATAACATATTGTTTTTTGGAAGACAACATTATTGAATTTGGATGCAAAAATACAAAATGTTTGGAACTTAGACTACCCAAACATATATTGTTTAGACCAATATGCTTTCAAACATATTATATATTGGAAGAGATCAAACATATAAATGTTTGGGCAATACCCAAAAATGTATATGCTTGAAGCAAAATATGTTTGGGAGTATATGTTACAGAAGCGATTTTTTGTGAGGGTGTAAAACTGTGGTTTCCGGGGCCATATAGGTGGATATCGGGCGAAAGATATATATTGGAACTATATCTAAATTTGAACCGATTTCAACCAAATTTGGCCATATTACCACATTATCAATTGTACTCTTTATGCAAAATGTATACAAGAGCAAACGAAATAAAAAGAAAATGTCATAGCATACGATTAAAGGGTGATACGGTCAAAATTTGGTCAAGGGAAAACGCGTGTAAATCGGTGAAATCGTTTATTTAAAAAATCAAATTAAATTTATTTTTCAAGTTCAATTAGTATGAAATTCAGGAAAAATATTCAGTTAGGCTTTCGCTTTTCCAAATCCGAATTGCCGGGCCTCACGCTTGACATCTGCCATCAGATTTTGTACAGCCACCTTGTCCACCTTCTTCGCCGCAGAAAGCCAGTTTGCCTTGAACTGCTGCACGTCCTTAGCAGTTTTTATACCCACCACCATAGAATGGTGACGGGGGTATAATAAGTTTGTCATTCCGTTTGTAACACATCGAAATATCGATTTCCGACTATATAAAGTATATATATTCTTGATCGGGGAGAAATTCTAAGACGATATAACGATGTCCGTCTGTCCGTCTGTCTGTCTGTCTGTTGTAATCACGCTACAGTCTTCAATAATGAAGCAATCGTGCTGAAATTTTGCACAAACTCGTCTTTTGTCTGCAGGCAGGTCAAGTTCGAAGATGGGCTATATCGGTTCAGGTTTTGATATAGTCCCCGTATAAACCGACCTCCCGATTTGGGGTCTTGGGCTTATAGAAATCGAAGTTTTTATCCAATTTGCCTGAAATTTGAAATCTAGAGGTATTTTATGACCACAAAGAGGTGTGCCAAAAATGGTGAGTATCGGTCCATGTTTTGGTATAGCCCCCATATAGACCGATCTCCCGATTTTACTTCTTGGGCTTATAGAAACCGCAGTTTTTATTCAATTTACCTGAAATTGGAAATCTAGAGGTATTGTAGGATCACAAGTACGTGTGACAAAAATTGTGAGTATCGGTCGATGTTTTGGTATGGCCCCCATATAAAACGACCTCCCGATTTGGGGTCTTGGGCTTATAGAAACCGTAATTTTTATCCAATTTGTCTGAAATTGGAAATCTAGAGGTATTTTCGGGTCATAAAGAGGTGTGCCGAAAACAGTGAGTATCGGTCCATATTTTGTTACAGCCCCCATATAGACCGATCTCCCGATTTAACTCCTTAGGTTTCTAGAAACCGTAGTTTTTATCTGAGTTGCCTGAAATTTTAAATATTCTGGTATTTTAGGCTCACAAAAACGTGTATCGGATTAAGTTTTTATCGGTCCATTTGGTAATGCCTCCATATAGACCGACTTCACTTCTTGAGGATGTAGAAGGCGCACTGATCATGAAAATTGCTTGAAACTCAATGTAAAATTTCCAGATTTTACTTCTACAGATTTAAGATTTTAAATCAAGACGTTATTTTATAATTTTCTTGCACACTTACAAGAGATATTAATGATTCCTCTAAAACTGAAACAAACATGGTTCTTATAAATCCAGAATCTGATATAGTCCTCATAGGTAAAATCTTTAAATTTATCTTCGGGAAGTGTCCTCAAGTCCTCCTGAAATTTCAAAGGAAACCCTAATATTTGGTTCATGGTGGTGGGTATTTAAGATTCGGCCCGGTCGAACTTAGTGCTGTATATACTTGTTTTGGTCTTCTTTAGGTTCCGCTTGACAATAGCCCAGTAATTCTCAATTGAGAGGAGCACTGGCGTGTTGAGAGGGTTCTTGTCCTTGGGAACCACCTGCACGTTGTTGGCGGAGTACCACTCCATGGCCTTTTTACCGTAATGGCAAGATGCCAAATCCGGCCAAAACAGTACGGAACAACCGTGTTTCTTCAGGAAAGGCAGCAGACGTTTATTCAAACAATCTTTCACGTAAATTTCTTGGTTGACAGTCCCGGAAGCTGCTTGTAGTCGACTTTGACGTAGGTTTCGTCGTCCATTACCACGCAGTCAAACTTCGTCAGCATCGTCGTGTACAGCCTCCGGGATCGCGCTTTGGCCGTCGTATTTTTTTTATCATCGCGATTTGGAGTCACTACCTTCTTGTAAGTCGATAGTCCGGCTCGTTTTTTGGCTCGATGCACGGTTGTAGACGATACACCCAGCTTATTTGCGGCATCTTGGAGAGAGAGGTTAGTGTTTCGCTTCAAACTACCGGCAACTCTCTTTGTCGTCTCAGCGGCTTCTGGTTTTCGATTTCCCCCCGATCCAGACTTCCTGGCTGTCGACAAACGTTCCCCAAACACTTTAATTACATTTGTAACGGTTGATTTGGCAACTTTTAGCGATTTTGCCAGCTTTGCGTGCGATTAGCTCGGATTTTCGCGATGCGCGAGCAAAATTTTGATACGCTGCTCTTCTTGCTTGGACGGCATTTTGACAACTGAAGAGTGAATTCAAAAATCAAAATAGGAGCAACATTCTACACACACACACACACCTTCAAAATGAGGGGTGTTCAGGTTTTTTAAATGCAAAATTGAAAGAAATACGTCAAGTTTATATTGACCAAATTTTGACCGTATCACCCTTTAGCATGTATAAAAATTGTAATTTTGAGGACCGACCTCAATTAGTTCAAGAACTATATAAGCGCTATTTTGCCTATTAAATCTATCGAAGTTTGAAAAATAAAAATACAAACAAGTATATACGGCCGTAAGTTCGGCCAGGCAGAATCTTATGTACCCTCCACCATGGATTGCGTAGGAACTTCTACTAAAGGCTGTCATCCACAATCGAATTACTTGGGTTGCGATAACACTTGCCGATGGCAAGGTATCGTAAAACTTTTTAACACTGTCTTCTAAATTGTAAGTTAGTCCATAAGGGGTATATATTAAACAAAAAAAAGGCCGATTAAATACGTATATAATTCAGTTTGACAAAATTTTCTATAGAAATAAAATTTTGACAAAATTTTCTATAGAAATAAAAACTTGACAAAATTTTCTATAGAAATAAAATGTTGACAAAATTTTCTATGGAAGTAAAATGTTGACAAAATTTTCTATAGCAATAAAATTTTGACAAAATTTTCTATAGAAATAAAATGTTGACAAAATTTTCTATAGAAATAAAATTTTGACAAAATTTCCTATGGAAATAAAATGTTGACAAACATTGCTATAGAAATAAACTTTTTACAAAACTTTCTATAGAAATGAAATTTTGACAAAACTTTCTATAGTAATAAAATTTGACAATTTTTACATGGCTGTTAGAGGCCATATACTAACGAAATGTACCAAATTTCAACCGCATCGGATGACTTTTGCTCCTACAAGAGGCTCCGGAGGTCAAATCTGGGGATCGGTTTATATGGGAGCTATATATAATTATGGACCGATATGGACCAATTTTTGCATGGTTGTTAGAGACCATGTACTAACACCACGCACTAAATTTCAATTGGATCGGATGAATTGTGCTCATCCAAGAGGCTCCAGAGTTCAAATCTGGGGATCGGTTTATATGGGAGCTATATATAATTATGGACCGATATGGACCAATTTTTGCATGCTTGTTGGAGACCGTATACTAACTTCAGGTACCCAATTTCAAACGGATCGGATGAATTTTGCCCCTCCAAGAGGCTCCGGAGGTCAAATCTGGGGATCGGTTTATATGGGAGCTATATATAATTATGGACCGATATGGACCAGTTTTTGCATGGTTGTTAGAGACCATATACTAACACCACGTACCAAATTTCAATCGGGTAGGATGAAGTGTGCTCCTCCAAGAGGCTCCGGAGGTCAAATCTGGGGATCGGTTTATATGGGAGCTATATATATTTATGGACCGATATGGACCAATTTTTGCATGGTTGTTAGAGACCGTATACTAACATCAGGTACCAAATTTCAACCGGATCGGATGAATTTTGCCCCTCCAAGAGGCTCCTGAGGTCAAATCTGGGGATCGGTTTATATGGGGGCTATATATAATTATGGACCGATATGGACCAATTTTTGCATGGTTGTTAGAGACCGTATACTTAGACCACGTACCAAATTTCAACCGGATCGGATGAATTTTGCTGCTCCGGAAGGCTCCGCAAGCCAAATTTGGGGATCGGTTTATATGGGGGCTATACGTAAACGTGGGCCGATATGGCCCATTTTCAATACCATCCGACCTACATCAATAACAACTACTTGTCCAAGTTTCAAGTCGATAGCTAGTTTCGTTCGGAAGTTAGCGTGATTTCCTCAGACGGACGGACAGCCGGACAGACGGACAGACGGACGGACGGACGGACATGCTTAGATCGACTCAGAATTTCACCACGACCCAGAATATATATACTTTATGGGGTCTTAGAGCAATATTTCGATGTGTTACAAACGGAATGACAAAGTTAATATACCCCCATCCTATGGTGGAGGGTATAAAAAGAATCCGGAAAATATAGGTCATAGTTCTTGTATGAATGTTCGTTTACAAGAGACATACAGTAGAAAAATAGTTTCAACATATCGTATTTTTTGTTCTTTGTTAAAGAAGTTAATAAAAATTCATTTTAAATCTAAACAAGCTAAAAAAGCATCTTCTTAAAAGAACATCAAGAAATAAATCGAAACTCAGTGGAAAAATAGAGTTTTTTTATCGTTCTCGAATGTCCTCGTAAGTGGACATTGGTAGTCAAAGGTTTAAATTTTAATCAAACGACTTGTTAGTTTTTATTACAATTTATAGTCCTAGTCGAAAAGTCGACATATTGATTATGAATATTGATATTGTTAAATGATATTGATTAGTCCCTGTTCTCGTTTTCAGATAGCAAAGGACATTTGACTGCTATGTACTGTGAATTTTCTTCTTCCCATAAATTTAAGAATATATAATATATTTCGGAAAAGAAGAGCTACTGGCAGACATCATTAAACAAAATTTGGAAAGTTGACTCTACATTCTAAGCGTCTCGTGTTTTCTTGGTATCTATATCAGGTGCTTACATCGAAAATTGGAATAAAACGAGTTTTCTTTAAAAAAATCCCAAATGGAACCGAATTCATTGGGGACATCCAAATACGCATAGACAATTTTTTAATCCCTACTGATTCCATTTGTTTTTCTTATCACTATAGAAGAATACTGACAATTTTTCTCTACTAGCCTCCTATTTACACAAACATGCACTTGTTCCCTGTGTCAACACTACTGCTGGCCTTATATTACAATACCCCTCTCTCCCAATCGAGGGTAACTCAAAAGGTCTGATGGCAATGTATCATCGTGCCAAGTAAATAAGTAAATACCACACTAATACCTGGTGCTAATGATATCATTTGTCTTATCTCGTCTTAAGATCTATTTGAGAAGAGCAAATGAATGAAACGTAATGCAATCGGAAAAAGGCCCGTGTTCATTATTAAAAAATAAAATAAAAACAAAAAAAGAAACGAAAGATTTATTAAATAACCATGCAATTCACTGCAACAAAATTTAATTCTCGTACGATGCTCTTATCATAGACTCACATGTATTTAGGGGCATACCAGTGCCATCCTTCTATTTGTAATACAATTTCAAACAACGTGTCTTGTATCTATGGTGTGTAAGTGGATAACGTTTTTAAAGTGGGTACACCCTCAAAAAAAATCGCCTCTCTAACATATGTTCCAAACATATTTTGCAGGAAGCACATATATTATTGGATACTGTCGAAACATTAATATGTTTGTTTTATGTGAACATATAATATGTTTGGAAGCATTTTGAGCCCAAAAATATTATATGCTTGGAAGAATTTTCCCCAAAGAAGATTGTGCTCATTCCCTAACATAATTTTCACTTCCACGAAATTTTTTAGTTCTTGGCACCTTTTTCTGTAATACAAATAATGTTGAAGAAATTATTCAATTTTATAATTTTTTTTAATTTTACCTTTCGCCTGGACGGAGAATCGAACCGAGGACCATACAGTTTGTAAGCCAACACACTACCACTGAGCTACGTAGCTGTTATAGTCACCAGTAGACAATTATCGTTATAAGTTACATTTATATAGCATAGTTTGCAGCGTCCACGAGCCCATGCAAACATAACATTATTTAACAGAAGCATACATGTGTTGGCAACGTGGAGCAGTGGTTAGCATGTCTGCCGTACATGCAAAGGGTCGTGGGAAACAGAAACAGTGCTTGATATAAACGAAATGGACTGAGCTTTTGGCTAAGATATTATTTTTTTATTGCAAAAATAACAATTTTGTAATAAAAAACTGGTTTTGGTATCAAAGTTTGAAATTTCTAACAATTCTAACAAAGGAAGAACGTGGGGTCGAGTATAAACATACATAAATAATTTTATAATATAGACAAATTAAATAATAATTAGGCTTAAATAAAATAATATTTAGACTTAAGCATATACAATTTTTGGCCTTATCATAAAGCAGTTTCCGAAACAACAAATAAGCGGTTTCACAGAAATTGCTCTCTTTTGATTCTCTCGCTGTGTTAATTTGATATCTTTCGTCGACCCTCCCGGTTTTTATCTCTATTTCTTTCTCTATACTCTCTCTCTCTCTGTCGCTCTCTGAATAAAATATCACAACATATATATGTTTACTCGAAATTTGTAAATTTATATATGTTTACATTCACACATATAATTTTTATGAAACATGCATGCCCCAAACATAATATATTCTAACATATTAACATATGTGTTCCAAACATTTAGTGTTAGTTTGAGAACATTACATGTTTGCACTTAAATATATTGTGTTTAAAAATTGTGCCCGAAACACATTTTGTTTATATCGAAACATATGAAAAACATATTTTTCTAACAGTGTAGACACGTTGCAAACGCTTGTAATTTGTGATGCGCCGTCCAATAAAGGAAATAATAGTATATTTGAATGTAGTCGGTTAATGGCCCATTATAATGTTAATCGATTATATTTGGGAGAGATCTGAAAATCCTTTTGATCAAGAATCCTTTAAATCAAAAACGAAGTTCACCACTGTGGTATCACAATGGACTGAATAGTCTAAGTGAGCCTAAAATATCAGGCTGCCATATTGCATAACCTAACCCTCTGCTTCAGCCTCGCCATGTTCCGAAATAAGTGGGCTTTGAGTCGGTTGGAACAAATAACGCAATCACTCGTATAGAACACCATACTGCACCCAGAAAAAAGTGACCCCTTCTTTAAGTTAAAATGAACTCATTGTGAAGAAAGTTGAACTTCGTATAGCGCCAAAGACATTTTTATTTGTTTGAATGATGTGATTTTCGTAGAAATTAGGTAGAATGCATTCCGTATATTAGTTAACATTTTCCTATATTTATGTACCACTATACTACAGAATGAAAAAATTTAACTGAATTGAATTCATATATGGAATGATTTTATTGAACTTTTTGTCATTCATTTGGACAAATCTTACATATTTGTGGTAAACCTTTTACTTCAAATTTAGATCTGCTTACCTTACCTTAAATACAATTTTATGTATTTATATAAGCAATTTTTTCTTCAATAAAAGACATGTTTTATTAATATATTAAATATATTTATTTAGAATCAACAGCATCGACTGACCTTGAAATATTAAAGCACATTTTTTCTTCTTGTAGTACCTTTCACTTTGAATAATTTGCTGCCAAGCAATTTTGTCCACCTTTTACAATTTCAATACCTACAAATATAAACAAAAAAATCCAAAACCAATTTTTCACAAAATGGTAGCGTCACTGAATATTACCTGATAATTGAAGATTCCAAAATTAAGTCGAATGAAGGGGTTGTTATTCTGCTGGTGGTTTCTTTTTTATAAACCAATTTTCAAAAAACGAACATTTTTCTCACTAATTTAAAATAACAAATATTTTATATATTTTATTTGTTTTTTATAATATTATTTTACTATATTATTTTTTAACAATCTCTCCGTATACCATAACAACGCGATTCCAACTAAAAAAACAACCCACGCGCAAACATATCGATTACATCAAAGACAGGTATCGATTACAGGTAGATAAAAGAAATGTAGGAAATGTTCCTATATTCTAACAAGTGTGTTTCCTTAAGTTTTGAAAGGATTGAATACTTATTAGTACGAATGAACTAAAAGATTTTTCTATGCCAAGTGTTATTCGTATGTATGATAAGCTTTCTATAATAAAGGAAGTCAGAATTATCATTTTATAAGAAATCTTACTAAATTTGAGGAAACTTGGTTTTAGTTCGGTTTTTGTTTATTTTTACGAATGCTTTGTTATCAGTGAATAAAATTTTCTTGTTCAGTTGTAAATTCTTATACCCAGCGAAGAAAACAGTATTAGTAAAATTCCATGCCCTATTCTAGTTTATGAACTATTCCTAACTGCTTTCAGTTTAGGATTTTTTTACTGAAACAAGTAAATTTTATTATTTCACACAAAATATTAACTGAGTGGAAATAAAATGGCTAAACTAAATTGATGAACATTTTTTCCTTTAGTTTCGAAGACACTTTTTTCTGGGTGTGTATACAATGAAAGAAGAGTTTTCTGATGAACGAAATTTTAGAACAACTCAATTTCCTTTTGACGCTATAAAATCTTCTTCAAATAAAAACATTGATATTCTTATGGACCCACAAACAGTTGTGCTGAAGATGATTGATATCGGTCCACTTGTTTATATAAATCAATACTAGGTTAGGTTAGGTGGCAGCCCGAGGTATCAGGCTCACTTCGACTATTCAGTCCATTGTGATACCACATTGGTGAACTTCTATTTTATCACGCTGCCCGATTCTATTTTATGCTCAATAAATCTATAATAGAACCTATTTGAGTTTCAGTACCGCCAAACACTGTCCTATTTGTACTTGTTGCACTTTTTACTTTAAATCCCAAAATCTGTGATTCAGCTGCAGATCAAAGTCAAACAAGTCGGTTTATATGGGGACTATACGTAAAAGTCGTCCGATATGGCCCATTTGCAATACCATCTGACCTACATCAATAACAACTACTTGTGCCAAGTTTCAAGTCGACCGCTTGTTTCGTTCGGAAATTAGCGTGATTTTAACTGACCGACGAACGGACGGATATCGATAGATCGACTCAGAATTTCACCACGACCCAGATTGTATATAGTTTAATTTACCCCCATCCCATGGTGGAGTGTATAAAAATCAGTGATTGAATTACAGAAACCACAAAATTTAAACAAGAACAGACCAAACATTCAGTGATTGAACTGCTGGCAGATGTCTGGTATCGCATGCCAAATACCGTATGGATGAAACTGCATGGCCAAGAGCAGAGAGAATAAAAACACAAGACGACGAAAATTTCTCTTCTACAAAAACAACAAATGTCAACCGTATAGATGTCGCACAATGCCTGCAGTGTTGGTATTACCTACGTTGCGGTCAAAGCGCTGTTTTGACATAAGCGTAGGAAGGCCTCTGGGGAGGGGGCTTAGCCCCCCCAGAAAAATTTTAGCCCCCCCAGAATTTGAAAACCTATTTACGACTATTCTTTCATAAATTAATATCTTAATAATGCTGCAAAAAAGCGTAGCCAAAAAAGAAGTGAAAATGTTCTTTTTGGGTCCGGAAGTGGTGCAAAATTGGCGGAGAAGCGATGAATGTAATATGAAATTGTCATAGAACGAATGTCCACCGTTTCAACAGCCGTTGCAATGAATTTGCATCACTTCTTAAGGTGTGATCCAAATTCAGTGTTTTGAATGTGAATTAAAAAATTTTGTTATATTTTCCCAAATAATTAATTTTTATATTTTTTTTATGATTTTTAATGCATTCTAACGCTTGTTTGAAACGTTTTCCCTCGAATATTTTCAAAAATTCTATAAAAATTTCTATAATGAATTTAGCATTTTTGTGGCAAAATTTGAATAATTTGTACCATTTTATTTATTCTTACTTTTTTTAAAAGAACACAAAAAATTACGCATTAAAATATGAAAAAAATGAAGTAAAAAAACTTCCTGTGTAGTTAAAATAATTAACTTCTTTGTGAGGACATTTTTGGAAGTGCTTTTAAAGTTGTGCCTTTAGAACAACTCCCAATTTTTTACTGGGAAAAGTGTGGAACTACTTTTAGTTGCTTTATTATAAATTAATTGTCGAGTTATTTTGATGTCTATATTATTATTCATTTTTATGAAATAAAACATTAATTGAACCTATAAGTTCATTCTATAAATTTTCAGCTAGGGGGGCTATAGCCCCCCTAGGAAAATTGTCTAGCTACGCTAATGTGTTTTGATAAATTGTTTATAAAGGCATCAGCAGTTATAATTTCAAATTGTCTGCCAAAAAATTTAAAACAATGAAAATATTTATATAAAAGAACATTTGTTATTACAAAGTAGGTTCTAAATCCGATTTTCCTTACGTTTCGTAAAGCCGGCAGAGAACTGAACTGGGTGACGCCGACGCAAACTGTATGTTATTTGAGAGAAGCGCCGACGAAAACTGCATGATATTAGATAAATTTTCCTCATGACTGCCACCTACTGACGCAGTTTCGCTTTACAGTTTCGTCCTTTGTCTTTTTATTCTCTCTGCAAGAGTCAGTGAGTTGGTTGCCACAGTTTGTAGAATTCTACCAAAAATGGTAGATTTTTTAGTGTATGGTAGAGTGGTAGAATTCTTGGCGATTTAGTAGATTTTGCAAAATATTCCTCTGCAACTAAAAAATACTTACAAATTCTTTATATTTTTAAAATTTTCTATAGACATAAAATTTTGACAAAATCTTCTATAGAAATAAAAATTTGACAAAATTTTCCATGTAAATAAAATTTTGACAAAAATTGTTGTAGCAATAAAATTTTCTATAGAAATAAAATTTTGACAAAATTTTCTGTGGCAATAAAATTTTCTATAGAAATAAAGAAATAAAATTTTTACAAAATTTTCTAAAGACATAAAATTTTTACAAAATTTTCTAAAGACATAAAATTTTGAGAAAATTTTCTATTACAATAAAATTTTGACAAAATTTTCTATAAAAATAAAATTTTTCTATAGAAGTAAACTTTTGAGAATATTTTCTATAGAAATTAAATTTGGACCCAATTTTCTATAAAAATAAAATTTTAGCAAAATTTTCTATAGAAATAAAATTTTCTTAAAATTTTCTATAGCAATAAAATTTTGACAAAATCTTCTATAGAAATAAAAATTTGACAAAATTTTCCATGTAACTAAAATTTTGACAAAATTTTCTGTAGCAATAAAATTTTCTATAGAAATAAAGAAATACAATTTTGACAAAATTTTCTATACAAATAAAATTTCTACAAAATTTTCTGTAGAAATGAAATTTCTACAAAATTTCGACAAAATTTTCTATATTAATAAAATTTTGGCAAAAATTGGGTCAAAATTTTATTTCTATAGAAAATTTTGTGAAAATTTTATTTCTATAGAAAATTCTGTCAAAATTTTATTGAAATAGAAAATTTTGTGAAAATTTTATTTCTATAGAAAATTTTGTGAAAATTTTATTTCTATAGAAAATTTTGTGAAAATTTTATTTCTATAGAAAATTTGTGAAAATTTTATTTCTATAGAAAATTCTGTCAAAATTTAATTTCTACAGAAAATTTTGTCAAAATTTCATTTCTATAGAAAATTTTGTAAAAATTTTATTGAAAAAGAAAATTTTGTGAAAATTTTATTTCTACAGAAAATTTTGTTAAAATTTTATAACTATAGAAAATCGTGTAGAAATTTGATTTCTACACAGAAAAAAAAAATTCAAAAAATTTTTTCAATTAAAGTCTTAATTGAGTTTTAAAAAATTATTCAATTAAAAATGTAATTGATTCAACAAATTTTTTAATTGAAACAAAAATCTATCACAAAAACTAATAGTATCAATTAACTTTTTGATTGGATCAATTAACTTTTTAATTAATACTATCATTTCTGTGGTTGAAGACATTTCAAATAAAAAATTAATTGTATCAAGTAATTTCGTGATTGAATCAGACAAAAAAATGTTTGTGTGTATAGAAAATTTTCTCAAAATATTATTTCTATAGAAAATTTTGTCAAAATTTTATTTCTATAGAAAATTTTACGAAAATTTTATTTTCTATAGAAAGTTTTATTTCTATAGAAAATTTAATGAACATTTTATTTCTATAGAAAATTTTTTCATAATTTTATTGAAATAGAAAATTTTGTCAAAATTTTATTTCTATAGAAAATTTTGTCAAAATTTTATTTCTATAGACAATTTTGTCAACTTTTTATTTCTATAAAAATTTCTAAAGGAATAAAAAATTTTGTCAACGTTTTATTCCTATAGAAAATTGTATAGAAATTTTATTTCTATAGAAAATTTTGTCAGAATTTTATTTCTTTAGAAAATTTTTCAAAATTAATAGAAATTTTATTTCTATAGAAAATTATGTCAAAATTTTATTTCTACAGAAAATTTTGTCAAATTTGTATTTCTATAGAAAATTTTATAAAAATTTTATTTCTATAGAAAATTTTGTTAGAATTTTATTTCTTTAGAAAATTTTTCAAAATTAATAGAAATTTTATTTCTATAGAAAATTTTGTCAAAATTTTATTTCTATAGAAAATTTTGTCAAAATTTTATTTCTATAGAAAATTTTGTCAAAATTTTATTTCTTTAGAAAATTTTGTCAACCTTTTATTTCTATAGAAAATTTTGTCAAAAATTTCATTTCTTTAGAAAATTTTATTTCTACAGAAAATTTTGTCAAAAGTGTATATAAATATTTTGTTGCTACAGAAAATTTTGTCAAAATTTTATTTCTATAGAAAATTTTGTCAAAATTTTATCTAAAGATGATAAATAATAAGCATTGGAGATACTCTACATCTATACTCCACAACGAAACAGGATACATGAAATTGGAAGAATTTCTTGCCATGCTTAATTCTAATTACATGAACAAAGCAAAATATTCTCCTTATCCGCTGATAAGGTCTTGCTGCGAATAAGACTTTTATTAATACTTCAATCATTTGAATTATCAAATTGGAAGTCGTATGTTTATCGTGGCTATTCCCGCAATATCCCTGTATAGTCATACATATTCCAAAATATTTGAACTGATTATGTTAATGTATATAAAGGTTTTATCCTAATTTTCCCTTTAAAAATATATAGATAAATATAGACTGAAACATATTGTTAATATCTCTGATGAATAATCTTATTTGTAGCAATATCTAAAAGATAAAATCTCATCCAAACATTGTAATTATAATGAGAAATGAAGACTAATAAAGACGAATTCAAAAATTGAAAATTGAAATTGTCAAAATTTTATTTCTATAGAATATTTTGTCAAAATTTTATTGAAATAGAAAATTTTGTCAACATTTTATTTCTACAGAAAATTTTGTCAAAATTTTATTTCTTTAGAAAATTTTGTCAACATTTTATTTCTATAGAAAATTTTGTCAAAATTTTATTTCTATAGAAAATTTTATGAAAATTTTATATGTACAGAAAATTTTGTCAAAATTTTATTTCTATAGAAAAGTTTGTCAAAATTTTATTTCTATAGAAAATTTTGTCAAAATTTTATTTTTATAGAAAATTTGGTCAAAATTTTATTTCTATAGAAAATTTTGTATAAATTTTATTTCTATAGAAAATTTTTTCAAAAGTTTATTTCTATAGAAAATTTTGTGAAATTTTTATACCCTTCACCACTACTGTGGTACAGGGTATAATAAGTTTGTGCATTTGTATGTAACGCCAAGAAAGAAAAGTCTGAGACCCATCGTTTAGTATACCGATCGTCTTAGAATTAAATTCTGAGTCGATTTAGCGATGTCCGTCTGTCTGTCTGTCTGTCTGTCTGTCTGTCTGTCTGTCTGTCTGTCTGTCTGTCTGTCTGTCTGTCTGTCTGTCTGTCTGTCTGTCTGTCCGTCTGTCTGTCTGTTGATGTATTTTTGTGTGCAAAGTACAGCTCGCAGTTTTAGTCCGATTGTCCTAAAATTTGGTATAGGGTCCTGTTTCGGCTCAAAGACGATCCCTATTGATTTTGGAAAAAATCGGTTCAGATTTAGATATAGCTGCCATATATATTTTTCACCGATCTGATCATAATTGGCGTGTATATCAACCGATCTTCCTCAAATTCCGTACATCCGAATATTTTATGAGTCTCGAAAAACTTGCAAAATATCAGCCAAATCGGTTGAGATTTAGATATAGCTCCCATATATAGCTTTCGCCCGATTTACACTCATTTGCCCACAGAGGCCAATTTTTTGCTCCGATTTAGTTGAAATTTTGCACAGGGAGTACAATTAGCATTGTAGCTATGCCTGCCAAATTTGGTTGAAATCGGTTCAGATTTAGATATAGCTCCCATATATAGCTTTCGCCCGATTTACACTCATATGACCACAGAGGCCAATTTTTTGCTCCGATTTAGTTGGAATTTTGCACAGGAAGTAGAATTAGCATTATAGCTATGCGTGCCAAATTTGGTTGAAATCGGTTCAGATTTAGATATATCTCCCATATATAGCTTTCGCCCGATTTACACTCATATGACCGTAGAGGCCAATTTTTAACTCCGATTTAGTTGAAATTTTACACAGGGAGTAGAATTAGCATTGTAGCTATGCGTGCCAAATTTGGTTGAAATCGGTTCAGATTTAGATATAGCTCCCATATATAGCTTTCGCCCGATTTACACTCATATGACCACAGAGGCCAATTTTTAACTCCGATTTAGTTGAAATTTTGCACAGGGAGTAGAATTAGCATTGTAACTATGCGTGCTAAATTTGGTTGAAATCGGTTCAGATTTAGATATAGCTCCTATATATATGTTTTTCTGATTTCGACAAAAATTGTCAAAATACCAACATTTTCCTTGTAAAATCGCCACTGCTTAGTCGAAAAGTTGTAAAAATGACTCTAATTTTCCTAAACTTCTAATACATATATATCGAGCGATAAATCATAAATAAACTTTTTCGAAGTTTCCTTAAAATTGCTTCAGATTTAAACGTTTCCCATATTTTTTTACTAACATTGTGTTCCACCCTAGTGCATTAGCCGACTTAAATTTTGAGTCTATAGATTTTGTAGAAGTCTATCAAATTCTTCCAGATCGAGTGATATTTAAATGTATGTATTTGGGACAAACATTTATATATAGTCCCCAACACATTTGACGGATGTGATATGGTATCGAAAATTTAGATCTACAAAGTGGTGCAGGGTATAATATAGTCGGCCCCGCCCGACTTTAGACTTTCCTTACTGGTTATTTCTATAGAAAATTTTGTCAAAATTTTATTTCTAAAGAAAATTTTTAAAATTTTATTTCTATAGAAAAGTACGCAAAACTTAAATTTAACAGATAATTGTGTCTTAAATTTGCGATTTGGCTCGGAAACAATACCGAAATAAATAATGTAAATATAAAATCTTTGGAACCGGGCTTGCTTTTCTTCAGTGCCACCAAAAATTTTGTATATTCCATTTCTGAGCCTGAAAAATGACGAGCAATCGAATTACCCACAAAAAAGTCAATTAACTGTTTTGCAGAAGAAAAATATCTGTTTCTAATGAATATAATCAACAATCAACAAATTGAATAGATGCCAATATAATATTTAATACAATTGATCAATAGTTTTCGCCAATTAAACTGAACTCAAATATTTTCCAACAGTTCGACAATAATTGTTTCCCAAAAGTCATGTAAAGCTTACATTAGAAATCGAACCCAATAATTTTAGTCTTTCTTTCACAATTATCATTTATCGATTTGGAATCCCAAGTAAAAAATCTAAACGAAATTGCTTACAAATTCTAAACTTCATGTAGAACAGTTTTCTTTTATAGACGATCAAATAAAAGCACTTAAAGAAATTCCTCATGCTAACCATTCGATATTTTATAGCTATTATCCGTGGGTATAAAGACAAATATTTAACAAGTATGTAAGCCTTAAGGCATGTTAAATAAGCTATTAGCTGATTCTAATGCTAATGGCTTTCGGCATGCATTTTGTTTTCGTAAAACGAGTGGAAATTTTATGAAGATCAACCCTCAGAATAAATCATCACAAAGTGATGATACCTGCCAAAAGGCTAACAAATTATAGAGAATAAAACCTGTAACGATTATCATGCTACTTCTAACCAAACTTCTAAGCTTCCTTAACAATAACAGCTTAGTAGTCTTAATCTCAAATATACCAAAGCCTATAATACAAGCATGAAATGCATGCATCCATCTGCAGGTAACCATGAAAGAGAAATAAACAAAAGACTTAAGCAACAAACTTGTTCCCCAATTCCCTGTGGAAATCATGGAGCAATGCTCAGATTACTCATCAAGGGCATCGACACAGCGCCTCCAATGCATGTAATCATCACATTCATGCTTCGAAAACATCCTTGTGTTTTCCAATTTTCCATCTTTTTTTTTTAGGAAAACTATGTTAATTTGTTTTCGTTTTTATTTTTTTCGAAGAACAATGCATTTAGAAAATTTCAGTCATCATCTTCCAAGTTAATCATTAGTTAAACTCTCTTCGCGCTTCACGTGTTTCCAACATATTCACCTAGGCCAGATGAATGGACGGACGGACGGACGTACGGACAACTATTTGTATGCACTGAAAACCGGGCACATATCAAAACTTTAATAAACCATTTTTACCTCTTATGAGTCACGCGTTTGCTGGAGCCAAAAGAAAATGTTGGAAAATCATTTTCATATACAATAGACCAAAAACAAAATAAAACAATGAAAATCTTTAAAGAATGGAAAAACGTGATTTCATTTTATAAGGCTTCATTTAACCCCGCCAACCTTTTGATTAAACATCATTTGTCTATAAGTGCTCAGAAGCCAATAGAGAATCATCAGAATTTTTTCTCTAATAATTCAAACAAACCAAAGATTGAGGCATCTTTTTTTTGGAGGATTTTTTGTTCATATTTTTTTTTTGTGCTGAGGCGCTTTGTTTCTGTGCCTTTAAATATTAACTAATTTCTAAATACCTTCATAAATTGCCCTCCAGCTATGACTGAAATATACAAAAGGGATCTTAGTATTTTTAGATTTTTTTCCTACGGCACTCTATTTCGAATAACGAGAAAAGTTTCTCCATTCAAATAGGATTGGTAGGAGTAGCCTTAGTTTAAAAAGAAACATTTTTTTGACTCCATTAATGTTTAAATGAACTATGAAGACAGTGAAAGGGTATCATTAAAATGCTCAGAATGAAAAGGGGCGAAGATCTATTTTATTTTTAAAGTAGCCAATAAAAATTTGTCAAATATTGATGGACTAAACACAACATGATATATGACTGAAAAAAATTAAATAATTCCTAGATGAGAAAATAACACAAGCCAATACAATAGTACAAAGAAATGTCTAGTCTATTTTAGGGACCATGACTAATAAATTTGATTTTTAAATATATTCACAGATTCAAGAAAATATTCAATATAGCTCTCAAACACACCATCTCTTAACGAATATAGAGCAGATTTCCAAAATGTTCCCAAATACTCAATTTCTCTACTACACTGAACTAATTTCTAATGGGAATGTTATTTTTGCGTATATTAAAGGATGAGTTTTTCTGATACAAAGATTTTTTACTTCACCTAAAACTTTTCACTGAAGGCATTTTTTCCTTAATTTTGAGGTTCGAGTGTAGTTCACTTTGTTCGTATAGTCAATTATTCGAATTTATTACAATAATTGCTTGATAGTTTCGTTGCAAGCAGAGGATGCTTATGGGCAATGGGGGAGTTCCGAAACGATCGTGCATCAAACCATCTTGCAGTCTAAAAGGCTGATTTCCAGCTGAAATGAATAATATAAGTTTGTTTCAATAGAAAATTTTGCTAAAATTTTACTTCTATATATATTTTTTCTTTAAATTGTGTTTCTATTGAAAAATTTCTCAAATTTTTATTCCCTCATTCCGTTTGTAACACATCGAAATATTGCTCTAAGACCCCATAAAGTATATATTCTGGGTCATGGTGAATTTCTAAGTCGATCTAAGCATGTCCGTCCGTCCGTGTGTTGAAATCACACTAACTTCCGAACGAAACAAGCTATCGACTTGAAACTTGGCATAAGTAGTTGTTATTGATGTAGGTCGGATGGTATTGCAAATGGGCCATATCGGTCCACTTTTACGTATAGCCCCCATATAAACGAACCACCAAATTTGGCTTGCCGATCCTCTAAAAGAAGCAAATTTCATCCGATCCGGCTGATATTTGGTACGTGGTGTAAGTATAGGGTCTCTAACAACCATGTGTAATAAAACCTTGCTTAAGCTTGCAGCAATATTTTGTAATTATGTTCTCAAAAGGTGTTATATGATATATTTATGGATGCTGCCTATGGTAGGGTGTTTAACCATAATTGATTTTGTGGCTATGGACTGTGGGAGCCTTTGAAAGCTAACTTCAGTCGGGCAATGGGGGGGGTTCTTGTCCATTTCACACAAAACAGTCTTAACAGAAAATTATTTTAGACTCCCTTTCTTATAAATCATACCGGGCTATGGGATCAAAACTAAATCAAAAATCAAAATTGATACTGAATAGATAAAAGAATTCGTATTCCCCTCCATACAATGTGATCTCAGATATTATGAGATCTGCGCCTCTTGACCCTCCCGATCCTATTGTCCTGATCGCGCTCTATATCAGAACCCCATATGACTTTACCTTAGTCACACATCACCACATTTGTACGAAAACGCAAAATTTGAGATCACCAATTCATTTTAGAATATATATAAATTTATTCAAATCATTATCCTAGTGTATATCAATAATTATTTAACAACGAAATTCAAATTATTCGAGTATATTCAAATAGTATATAAAAATTATTTCGACAAATAGTGATATGAAATAATTGACATTTTAAACGGAGATATAAATTGTAGATAAAAAGTTTACGATTTTACATTTTCTTTGTTTGAATATCGAATTCAGAAAAATATAAATTTAGTCATGAAAATTTAGATTTATAAGTATTAAGAAAAAAAAAATCCGAAAATATCAAATTATGACATGAACAAAACGATATATTAAACAATGGCAACTCTATGAATCTCAATTAAAATGAGAATGCAATCCGGAACTAAATCGTGAGAAAAAAACTAGCCACACTTGATTCGAGATGTTTCACAAATTCCAACTTCTTAAAAATAACACAAAACTGCATTCAAAAGTTTTTTTTTTATTCTTTTTGTTTACTCACCGGTCATGCAAATATTCGATGAAGGCCTTCAGGAATGTTTGATGCGGGGGAGAGGTAATTATTTTATGTTGCAACGTAGATGTTCGATGATGCGCAGGTTTGGTATGCGGTTAATGATCATTAATACGATCGATTGCCTTGCTGAGCATTTCAATGCACTTATGAATGGAGTTTTTTGATGATTTTTGTTGAGAATGAAATGTATTAGGGTGGTTCTTAAAAACTATTGCATTTCAAATGGGGCTGGTTTCACTCTTTATGAAATCGAATTGCCTTATCAAAAAAAATAATTAAATTAGTTTTTTTTTTTTTTTAAAGCAAACAAGAAAATCGTGCAAAAAATTGGTATATACTTAACTTAAGAAATTTTTTATTTTTGACCATAATGAATAATTTGACTTTTCATTATGGAGACATTTCTGTCATATAATTTCTGCTTCTATTACGGGTTTGAAATTTTATGATGAGGGTCTTGATTGGGGTTTTATTGTAGATGAATTTTGTACGGTATAACTTCTTACATTGTGGCAATTTAAATCGAGTGCAGAAATTGGTCAAACTATGGTTGATGGGTTTTCTTTCCACAATTGAGAAAAAAAAAAATAACCTTCCCTCCTCTCTGCCTGTAGAACACCGTAGGCTTCTTGGAATTTGGCAATCAGGAGGAGGGTGAAGAGAAACAATGTGCTTGACCACAATGAGGCAACTGCAAAATCTTTTTATATTGCTTCGCAAAATTCTTCCTTCACAACACAAAATAATTTACGTGGCACTTGGACTGGATCTTTTGGCCTTTGGTAATATCCAATTTTCTATGGAAAAATTAAATACAAAATGTGTGAGATATTACAAATCTCAAATTTTCCGATTTTCACAGAAGTTCACAAAAATACATTGGCGTATTACCTTTTTGTAAATAAAAACACTGATTAAAGAATTTTTGTAGAGTACTGCTGCGTTGATTACACTGAAATTTTTCAATTAATTTTAACTTTTATGGATTCACGTTTATGTGATATTTTGTGTATTGATCACTTTTATTACGTCTGTACTCTATGAAGCGTTCAAAAGGAAGGAAGTTTCTGGATTTTTGATAATTATGCTTTTGACATGCTCTGAGCCGATGAGAGCGACCATTAATCGAAACATTGATTAACTTATCAATAACCATCGATTCATGATACCATTAAGGTATTAGCAAAACAGGGTTGCCCCAAAGCATTTTAAATATTAAACGCTAAATTGAAATATCATCAGATTAAAATTGCTTTGTCTATCACGTTAAATCTAAATCATTTTTATGATTTTTTTTGTGCCAAAATATTAATAATTCAATGTTGTAAAATGAAAATTAATAAATTTGTCAATGATCGGAAATAGAAATGAATTTTTGTAAAAACAATTTACAATTTGTGCCCACGTTCATTGAAAGCAATATCAAAAATTATTTTGCACCAAAAAAAAAAAAAAAAAAATGGGAAATTTTGTGATTGGAAAAAATGAAGAAAAACCCATTACAAAACCAAGTAATATTATCCTTATAGGATAAAATATTAATTGGAAATAAAATCTATGGGCGAATATCTTTCGCATGGAAAGTGCCTATAGTTTTGCCGTTCATATCCTCTAAAATATAGTAGTGTTTCCCAACTTTTTTTTTGATTCTGGATTTAATGAAAAGCGGGGATAATTTCGAATTGAAATGTTTTTCAGCCGAACTTTGGGCGAAATTTCGCCTGAAAACTTCTTGACCTATCTCAAAACTAATTGGCCTAGCTCTTAAATTGTAGGTATGCTGGTTCCGATTGTAAGCCTCAGTTATGTGGGTTTTAAGATTGTACCTAAGAAGTTTTAAGTCATCGTCCCTTGACAAAATATTCATTGGCTCATCTAAGATTTTCAGATTTCGTAAAAGTTTATACGAGCTCCCATGTGTTATCATGTCAAAACCAAAAAGGGCATGATACGGAGAACATTTTATCGATTGATGCACAGAATTTCTAAGAGCACAACTTATCGAACTTAGATTTTCATCCCACAAGCGATGATCTTCCTTCAAAAATGACCTAATTCCCGAAATAATGGAACGGTTAACGCGTTCAGATGCGTTCGCTTGTGGGGAATATAGTGCCGTATAAGTATGAGTAATCCCAAAACTAGTTAAAAAGGCATTAAAATCGTTTGATTTGAATTGGGAACCATTGTCACTAATAATGACTTCCGGTATCCCAAAGACGTGAAAAATATGATTCAGTAAAAAGTTTTGAATAGGTTTCGTGGTGAACTTTTTCATTGGGCATAGCCAATGGAACTTGGACATATGGTCAAGAACAATGAGAATTCCTATGTTGCCGCTTTTACTTCTTGGATACGGACCAAGTAGATCGATATATAATCGTTGGAAAGGTCTTTCAGAAATTGCTTGCATGCCCATATCAGGTCTCATGATCTGATTGGTTGGTTTTGTGGTCTTGCATGTTTCACATTTTCTCAGAAATTCCCGAACGTCTCTTACCATGCCTGGCCAAAAGAAATGCCGTCGGATAAGCTCCAACGTCTTTTGTATGCCACCATGACAAGCCGTAGGAGAACTATGGAAACGATCGATAATTGGAAGCCTTAAATTAATCGGAATCCAAAGTTTCCAAGAGTTTTCCTCTTGTATTTCATCGCCAGTGTAGTGTTCGGCCCTAATTTAGACATATTTGTCTATGATTCGAATGTCTGGGTATTTGTATTCATTTTCCCGAATTTTGCGTTTCAAATCGACGTAGTCATCATCAGAAAAATAAGGCGAATCGAGGTCTATCTCGGGATCAGAAGTGTTTATAGCCGATACCTCGCTGTGCATTCGGGAAAGGGCGTCCGGTACTATGTTGTCTTTCCCTTTTCTGTGGCTAAAGGTAAACTTGTACCCCTGGAGCTTGAAGACCCAACGAGCAAGTCTGCCCGTGAGATCTTGTTGTTTCATCAGCCACAGTAAACTGGAGTGATCGGTTACGATCTCAAACTCCTGTAATTCAACATAGCACCGGAATTTTTTAATTGCCTCTACAGCCGCGAGACACTCCCGTTCCGTTACGCTGTAATTCCGCTGTGCGGAATTCAACTTTTTAGACATGAATGCGATTGGTTTCTCGTCGCCGTTTTTATCCAACTGCACTAGTACTGCACCAATTCCAGAATCACTCGCATCGCAATGAATGAAAAATTTCTTTGTAAAATCTGGATTGGTCAGTACTGGGGCTGTTGTCAAAAATGTTTTTATTTCATTAAATGCACTATCAGCCTCGGGTGTCCAAACAAATTTCTTTTTGGAGGATAGTAATTCTGTGATCGGAAATGCTTTGGAGGAATAGTTTTCAATAAAACGACGGTACCATCCTGATAACCCGAGGAAACCGCGTACCTGTTTTACATTTTTGGGCACTGGCCACGAAATAATAGAATTAATTTTGTCGGGATCTGTTCTCAAGCCACCATTACCGATCACAAAACCCAAATATTTCACTTCCGTGACACAAAAGTTACTTTTAGAGACATTTATAGTCAAGTTCGCACGCCTAAATTGCTCTGAAATTCTGACTAAAACTGCTAAATGCGTCTGAAAATCTTCAGAGACAACGATTAGGTCATCTAGGTAGCCAAATACACAATATCTTAAGTCAGGAGGTATTAATTCGTCCATTAAACGGCACATAGTTTGTGGGGCATTACATAGCCCGAAAGGCATGACCACAAACTGATAAAGGGGCCGTCCCGGAACTGTAAATGCCGTTAATGGTTTGGCTTGATCGGCTAGGCCGATCTGCCAAAACGCATCTTTCAAATCAACTTTTGAAATTATATTAGCTTTTGGTAATCGCGCGAAAATCCCTTCTATGCTTGGCAGCGGGTATGCGTCCTTCTTAGTGACTGCATTTAATTTCCTGGCGTCTAGGCACAAGCGGACTTTATTTGGTTTTACAACCAATCTCATGGGAGAACTCCATGAAGAGGTGGAAGGTTCAATAACTCCCAATGCCAACATTCTATCGATCTCTTTGTACATCAGTCCCTCCACCGCTGGAGAAACTGGATAAAACCGCTGTTTGACGGGCTTAGCATCGCCTACGTCAATATCATGCTTAATTAAGCCGGTTTTCCCTAACCCTTGTTTTTCAAAATTTGGAAATAATTCTTTTACAGCTTCGAGCTGTTGAAGTTGGACTGGAGTTAGCGGGTATGAACGGAATTTTGAATCAATAGATTCTTTATTTTCAGTACAATCAGACGACATTTCGGACTTTGAAGCGGACAAAGTAGACAAGACCTTGGACAATTTTGCGCTCTCGGACGGACTGGACATTATAACTGATTCGAAAATATCAGGGGCAAGGTTAAATTTCTTCCAGAAATCTAAACCAAGTATAAGCCGTTGATTTAAAGATGGTACTACTAAAATACGAAGTTCTCTCACTTGACTTTTAAACGAAACGTTTACATCTAGATATCCTAAAACTCTTTGACGATTTCCATCAGCAGTTTGGACTGAAGCTCTAAATTTGTGGAACTCACTAAAACGAGAAAAATTCTTCCGAGCCAATTCTGAACCTATACAGGATACATTTGCACCTGTATCTAATAGACCATGCTCAATAAATTCCAAAAATGAAACTTTAGCATACAATCTCCGATCCTGTGGATCATTAAAGATGCTAGATATAATATATTTGGACGACATTCGTCTTTGTTTATAGTATCGACGAAGTCGAAGTGTAGATCTTTTTGGCTTACGAGCAGGCTGTGTAGAAATTGATGCGGCTCCAAAAATAAGCTCCTTCCTTTTCATATAATCTGACCACCGTTCATGATATGGTCTTATAGGTCGTAAATCATGGTGTTGTTGTTCTTTACATTCAGTCCCAGATTTTTTCAAAATAGTAATATGACGATTAGAAACATCCTGAATGTGAGATTCGGATGGGTTGCCATCTATATCGTCATTGACCAAATCTAGTTTTTTTGATAAATTTGTCGGATTTAAATTCTTAGGGACAAAAAGTTTTCTATTGTTGCACTTGAGACAGTTCGGTTTGTAGGTGTCTTTAGCACCGCAACCGTAACAAAATACAGACCTGTCCTTTAGGCAGTCCTCCCAGAAATGTCCTGCCTCTTGACAGTTCCAGCATTTGTATGATGTAGACGGAAGTGCTACGGCTTCAACTGCTAAACTACTTTCCGACTCTTGCTCCTCACTTGGGTCATTCAAGAATTCGATTTCCGCCACATTTCGGCGAGGATGTTGAAAATTAGACATTTTATTAGCCAGTTGTCGACGACAGGTTTCGTCATTTAATAAATTCTCCCGCATCTGAATTAATTTGCGAAGATGTGCAATCGAAAATATCGGGACATATAGTAACTCATGCCTGATTTCAGGACGTAAATTCCTCTTGACAATTTCGATCAATTCCATTTCAGGAATAGGAGTACTCAACCGATCTAAAATAGCAGAAATGGAATCATAATAAGTTTCAAAATTTTCTCCAAGCCTTTGCTTTCTGCTGCGAAGTTCTTCGCGTATATCTGCATCGGACTTGAAATCTTTGTACTGGTATCGAATGGCTGCGCAAAAATCTTCCCACACTATAGATGGGACTTGCTTTCGATAACGCCAGAACCATTCCCTAGCTTTACCGGTTAAAAGTATATTTAAATGTTTACAGATGATAGAGTAATCCTCATCAAAATTGTCAACACTCAGTAACCTAACACGGTACAAAAATTCCTCTACATCGAGACCTTGTGCCGATCCATCAAACTGAAGATTCCAGTTTTTTATAATGGAAGCGATTCGATCAGTTCCAAGAGAAAAATGACTCACTGGAGAAAAATTTCTTATATTCGATGGAAGCTCATTATTAACCCGTGGAATACCATGAAGATTAAATTGTTGAGTTCGATTATCAATCATCGGGTTTGTTGTCGTATTCTGATTAACAGAATTTGAAATTGGATTTTGGTTAATCGGATTGGGAATCACTGGTCTTGAAACTGGATTCGAGTAACCCTGTGGTAATTGATTAGAAACTATGTTCAAATTTTGTAAAATTCTAGTTACACTAGATTCAATCAAATGATTCAACCTGGCATAATCTATCATATTGTTAATAATACCTGACCGTTGTGGAGTCTGTTGACCGTCATTTGAATTTCGGTGTAAATTAGGATTAGGAGTGGCAGTTTCATCTCCCTGACCCGTAAGAATATCTGATATATCTGGTAACAACGAATGACTTGTGTCATTAAATAAATTTCGACTTGTACTTCTTGTGTTGTAGTGCTTCGCAAGTGCACCACGACCTTTTCCACGATTTTGAGATACTTTGGCTTTGTAATTGGTTGAGACAAATTTGTCTGGTCCCCCAAATCGTCTTGAGTGGGTTTTGGATTTTGAATGCGAGCATTCAGAGATCGGAAATCGGATAATTCACAAGGACGTTTACATATAGGACATTCATTTGAATTTGATAAATGTTTTTCCATGCAATTCCTATGGAAAGCATGGTTACATTGTTGTATATATACACAATCGTGAGATTCGAGCAATGGCTCATTACAAATCGAACAATTTGAAATTGGATCATTGCCTCCCGATGCGGTTGGCTGTGGAGATCTCATCAGTGACATTTCCTTGCATTAAATGTTATACTTGATAGACAGAAAATTATTATTACCAGGTATAATATGATTTTAAATTTCTTTTTTCGGATAAGAACAAAAGACAATATATGCGAAATATCAAATTTATATTCAGGTTATGCGTTTTCGTTCATAGTGGTTGTGGACTAAGGATTTTTTTAAAATATTAAATTAAATTGAATGGAGAGTGGAAACTATCTTGTCGGGGAATGTGCATGCAAAATAATTCAGTGAAAACAGAAATTAAATCGAGCAAACCGAAAACAATAATTTGCCTATATTTTGATTACAATCACCGGACATTTACTCGCAAGCAGCATGAAAATGTATTCCTAATAATTGTAATTTTCCGATAACTAAGCTCAAAAAATACTAATTTCATTAAATATTTCACTAACACAGGTAAATGAAATGAAGTGTTCATTAGGTACAAAAATAAAATTCTATAAATGATAAATCCCATCCAGGAACTACACGGTCAATCTGCTCGAACTGGAGGTCCTCAAGCGGTTGAATATCCTGATAAGTTCTGAAAGCTATTCTCAATATAGACTTTCAATTTGAGCTTAATATACACATCATTTCCATTAATTTTAAATAAAGCATTTGGGGCGGAAAAAAATACATAAAAATATGTACCTATCAGGCCCCACGTTGGGCGCCATTTCTGTAATAAAACCTTGCTTAAGCTTGCAGCAATATTTTGTAATTATGTTCTCAAAAGGTGTTATATGATATATTTATGGATGCTGCCTATGGTAGGGTGTTTAACCATAATTGATTTTGTGGCTATGGACTGTGGGAGCCTTTGAAAGCTAACTTCAGTCGGGCAATGGGGGGGTTCTTGTCCATTTCACACAAAACAGTCTTAACAGAAAATTATTTTAGACTCCCTTTCTTATAAATCATACCGGGCTATGGGATCAAAACTAAATCAAAAATCAAAATTGATACTGAATAGATAAAAGAATTCGTATTCCCCTCCATACAATGTGATCTCAGATATTATGAGATCTGCGCCTCTTGACCCTCCCGATCCTATTGTCCTGATCGCGCTCTATATCAGAACCCCATATGACTTTACCTTAGTCACACATCACCACATTTGTACGAAAACGCAAAATTTGAGATCACCAATTCATTTTAGAATATATATAAATTTATTCAAATCATTATCCTAGTGTATATCAATAATTATTTAACAACGAAATTCAAATTATTCGAGTATATTCAAATAGTATATAAAAATTATTTCGACAAATAGTGATATGAAATAATTGACATTTTAAACGGAGATATAAATTGTAGATAAAAAGTTTACGATTTTACATTTTCTTTGTTTGAATATCGAATTCAGAAAAATATAAATTTAGTCATGAAAATTTAGATTTATAAGTATTAAGAAAAAAAAAATCCGAAAATATCAAATTATGACATGAACAAAACGATATATTAAACAATGGCAACTCTATGAATCTCAATTAAAATGAGAATGCAATCCGGAACTAAATCGTGAGAAAAAACTAGCCACACTTGATTCGAGATGTTTCACAAATTCCAACTTCTTAAAAATAACACAAAACTGCATTCAAAAGTTTTTTTTTTATTCTTTTTGTTTACTCACCGGTCATGCAAATATTCGATGAAGGCCTTCAGGAATGTTTGATGCGGGGGAGAGGTAATTATTTTATGTTGCAACGTAGATGTTCGATGATGCGCAGGTTTGGTATGCGGTTAATGATCATTAATACGATCGATTGCCTTGCTGAGCATTTCAATGCACTTATGAATGGAGTTTTTTGATGATTTTTGTTGAGAATGAAATGTATTAGGGTGGTTCTTAAAAACTATTGCATTTCAAATGGGGCTGGTTTCACTCTTTATGAAATCGAATTGCCTTATCAAAAAAAATAATTAAATTAGTTTTTTTTTTTTTTTAAAGCAAACAAGAAAATCGTGCAAAAAATTGGTATATACTTAACTTAAGAAATTTTTTATTTTTGACCATAATGAATAATTTGACTTTTCATTATGGAGACATTTCTGTCATATAATTTCTGCTTCTATTACGGGTTTGAAATTTTATGATGAGGGTCTTGATTGGGGTTTTATTGTAGATGAATTTTGTACGGCATAACTTCTTACATTGTGGCAATTTAAATCGAGTGCAGAAATTGGTCAAACTATGGTTGATGGGTTTTCTTTCCACAATTGAGAAAAAAAAAAATAACCTTCCCTCCTCTCTGCCTGTAGAACACCGTAGGCTTCTTGGAATTTGGCAATCAGGAGGAGGGTGAAGAGAAACAATGTGCTTGACCACAATGAGGCAACTGCAAAATCTTTTTATATTGCTTCGCAAAATTCTTCCTTCACAACACAAAATAATTTACGTGGCACTTGGACTGGATCTTTTGGCCTTTGGTAATATCCAATTTTCTATGGAAAAATTAAATACAAAATGTGTGAGATATTACAAATCTCAAATTTTCCGATTTTCACAGAAGTTCACAAAAATACATTGGCGTATTACCTTTTTGTAAATAAAAACACTGATTAAAGAATTTTTGTAGAGTACTGCTGCGTTGATTACACTGAAATTTTTCAATTAATTTTAACTTTTATGGATTCACGTTTATGTGATATTTTGTGTATTGATCACTTTTATTACGTCTGTACTCTATGAAGCGTTCAAAAGGAAGGAAGTTTCTGGATTTTTGATAATTATGCTTTTGACATGCTCTGAGCCGATGAGAGCGACCATTAATCGAAACATTGATTAACTTATCAATAACCATCGATTCATGATACCATTAAGGTATTAGCAAAACAGGGTTGCCCCAAAGCATTTTAAATATTAAACGCTAAATTGAAATATCATCAGATTAAAATTGCTTTGTCTATCACGTTAAATCTAAATCATTTTTATGATTTTTTTTGTGCCAAAATATTAATAATTCAATGTTGTAAAATGAAAATTAATAAATTTGTCAATGATCGGAAATAGAAATGAATTTTTGTAAAAACAATTTACAATTTGTGCCCACGTTCATTGAAAGCAATATCAAAAATTATTTTGCACCAAAAAAAAAAAAAAATAAAAATTGGAAATTTTGTGATTGGAAAAAATGAAGAAAAACCCATTACACATGCAGAAATTGGAAGAGCAAAATTCATTCAAAATTCATCTGATTCAGTTGAAATTAGGTACGTGATTGTAATATATGGCCTCAAACAACCATGCAAAAATTGGTCGAAATCGGTACATAATTATATATAGCCCCCATATAAACCGATCCCCAGATTTGACCTCCGGAGACCCTTGAAAGAGAAAAATTCGTCCGATTCGGTTTAAATTTGGTACGTAATGTTAGTATATGGTCTCTAACAACCATGCAAAAATTGGTCCATATCGGTCCATAATTATATATAGCCCCCATACAAACCGATCCCCAATTTTGACCTCCGGAACCACTTGGAGGAGCAAAATTCATCCGATTCGGTTGAAATTTGGTACATTGCGCTAGTATATGGTCGCTAACAACCATGCCAAAATTGGTCCATATCGGGTTATAGTTATATATAGCCGATCACAAACAATTTGGTCCATATCGGTTCATATTCATGGTTGCCACTCGAGCCAAAAATAATCTACTAAAATTTTATATCTATAGAAATTTTTGTCAAAATTTTATTCCAATAGAAAATTTTGTAAACATTTTATTTCTATAGAACATTTTGTTAAGATTTTATTTGTATAAAAATTTTGTCAACATTTTATTTCTATAGAAAACTTTGCCAAAATTTTATTTCTATAGAAAATTTGTCAAAATTTATTTCTATAGAAAATTTTGTCAAAATTTATTTCTATAGAAAATTTTGTCAAAATTTTATTTCTAGAAAATTTTGTCAAAATTAATTTCTATAGAAAATTTTGTGAAAATTTTATTTCTATAGAAAATGTTGTCAACATTTGATTTCTATAGAACATTTTGTCAACATTTAATTTCTATTGAAAATTTTGTCCAAATTTTTTTCTATAGAAAATTTTGTCAACATTTTATTTCTATAGAAAATTTTGTCAATATTTTATTTCTATAGAAAATTTTCTCAAAATTTTGTCAAATTGAATTGTATACTAAATACGTCCTTTTGTCGTTTAATATATACCACGTATGGACTAACTTACAATTTAGAAGACGGTGCTGTGCAGTTTTAAAATACCTTACCATCGGAAAGTGTTACCGCAACCCAAGTAATTCGATTGTGGATGACAGTATTTAGTAGAAGTTTTTACGCAATCCATGGTGGAGGGTACATAAGATTCGGCCTGGCCGAACTTACGGCCGTATATACTTGTTTTTGTATAGATTGTTTTTTCATAATTTTATTGCTATAGCAAATTTGTTAAAATTTTATTTCTGTATAAAATTTGTTAAAATTTTATTTCTGTATAAAATTTTGTCAAAATTTTATTTCTATAGAAAATTTTGTCAAAATTTTATTTGTATAGAAAATTTTGTCAACATTTTATTCCTATAGAAAAGTTTGTCAAAATTTTATTTCTATAGAAAATTTTGTCAAAATTTTATTTCTATAGAATATTTTGTCAAAATTTTATTCCTATAGAAAATTTTATCAAAATTTTATTTCTATAGAAAATTTTGTCAAAATTTTATTTCTATAGAAAATTTTGTCAAAATTTTATTTCCAAAAAAAAATTTTGTCAAAATTGTATTTCTATAGAAACTTTTTCAAAATTTTATTTCAATAGAAAATTTTGTCAAAATTTTTTTTTTTTAAATGTTTTTTTTTTTAATTTTACTTCTAAAAATTTGAGAAAATTTTCTGTAGAAATTAAATTTTAAAAAAATCTCTATAAACAAAATTTTTATTTCTACAGAAAATTTTCTCAAATTTTTATTCTTTTGCTTTATTCTTAAAGTTTTCTATACTTTTGGTGTAATTTTAATTCTATAGAAAATTTACTTAAATTTTTATTTTTATTGAAATTTTTACTTCCACAGATTTTTTTTTTTTCAAAATTTTAGTTCCATAGAATTTTTTTCAAAATTTTATTTCTATTGAAAAATTTCTCATTTATTTTTGTATAGATTGTTTTTTTTTCAAAATTTTATTTCTATAGAAAATTTTGCCAACATTTTACTTCTATAGAAAAATTTTTCAAAATTTTATTTCTTTAGAAAAATTTGTCAAAATTTTATTTCTATAGAAAATCTTGTCAAAATTTTATTTCTAAATAAACTTTGTCAAAATTTGTTTAAATTTTTATACCCTGCGCCACACTGTGGAACAGGGTATTATAAGTTAGTGCGTATGTTTGTAACACCCAGAAGGAGACGAGATAGACACATGGTGTCTTTGGCAATAATGCTCAGGGTGGGTCCCTGAGTCGATATAACCATGTCCGTCTGTCCGTCTGTCCGTCCGTCCGTCCGTCCGTCTGTCTGTGAACACATTTTTGTGATCAAAGTCTAGGTCGCAATTTAAGTCCAATCGCCTTCATATTTGGCACATGTTCCTAATTTGGGTCAGAATAGAACCCTATTGATTTTGGAAGAAATCGGTTCAGATTTACATATAGCTCCCATATATATCTTTCGCCCTATATGCACTAATATGGACCCAGCAGCCAGAGTTTTATACCGATTTGCTTGAAATTTTGTACAAACATAACACTTAGTCGTACAGTCAAATGTGCAAAATTTGATTGAAATCGGTTCAGATTTAGGTATAGCTCCCATATATATCTTTCGCCCGATATGCACTAATATGGTCCTAAAAGCCAGAGTTTTGGCCCAATTTGGTTGAAATTTTGCACAGGGAGTAGATTTAGCATTATAGGTATGCGTGCCAAATTTGGTTGAAATCGATTCAGATTTAGATATAGCTCCCATATATATATATCTTTCGCCCGATATGCACTTATATGGACCTAGAAGCCAGAGTTTTATCCCGAAATTTTGCACAAGGAGTACAATTGATAGTATAGTCATGTGTGCCAAATTTGATTGAAATCGGTTCAGATTTAGATATAGCTTCCATAAATATTTTTCGCCCGATATGGACTTATATGGCCCCAGAAGCCAGAGTTTTGGCCCAATTTGGTTGAAATTGTGCACTAGAAGTACAATTAGTAATATAGTCATATGTGCCAAATTTGATTGAAATCGGTTCAGATTTAGATATAGCTCCCGTATATATGTTTTTCTGATTTCGACAAAAATGGTCAAAATACCAACATTTTCCTTGTTAAATCGCCACTGCTTAGTCGAAAAGTTGTAAAAATGACTCTAATTTTCCTAAACTTCTAATACATATATATCGAGCGATAATTCATAAATAAATTTTTGCGAATTTTCCTTAAAATTGCTTCAGATTTAAATGCTTCCCATATTTTTTTACTAAAATTATGTTCCACCCTAGTGCATTAGCCAATTTAAATTTTGAATCTATAGATTTTGTAAAAGTCTATCAAATTCTGTCCAAATCGAGTGATATTTAAATGTATGTATTTGGGACAAACCTTTATATATAGCACCCAACACATTTGACGGATGTGAGATGGTATCGAAAATTTAGATCTACAAAGTGGTGCAGGGTATAATATAGTCGGCACCGCCCGACTTTAGACTTTCCTTACTTGTTTTTCATTAAATTTATGACACGAATTTTTCATTGGAAATAAGGAAACCTAACGCAAAATTTAACTTATTTTTATTGCGAAATAATTATTTGTTTGTAGTTAAATGTATGTCTAAAACATTTTATGAAATAAACGTGGGTATAAAGTTCAATGACCGTACACATATTTGTGGGAATCAATACGATTCCCAAAAATAGTAAGAATGTATGGTTAAAATGCTCATGATTTTGTGTCAATGATTTTCTTCTTTAATTTTAGTTCATTTTTTCTTCTATGAGAGGGTGTAATTTCGTGAACTGAATTTTAAAAATACAGCAGGGCATCAAATAACGCCTTTTGGAAATCTCCAAATGTGAAGTACAATTTAGTTAAATTTTCGCAAGACGTAGTTCATTCTTGCCATAAAACTTTTTTTCTGTGTACAATTTACAATTTTTTTTACTTTTTGTCCATCTTTGTGACATTTTGAGGATTTGTAACAATATTTCTGAATTTCATTTCTTTTTAGATTTTGCTTTTTTATTGGTTGTTAGCTTTCAATTCAAAACATAAAATTGTGCTAATTTTAAAAATGTAACGTTATTTTTTGAGAAGTTTTGTAAAGTCTGTACAATTCAATTTTGTTTTATATTTGTTGTTAACTTTTCGTTCAAAAAATAAAATTTGGTAATTTATATTAATAAATAATAAAAAAACAAATACTCCTTATCAAGACATTTCTCCAATCTCAATATTTCCCTATACAATAGTGATCATCGCGTTAGATGAGGCTTAAGTGTATCTGAATACTGAAAGTCATGAAATTGAGATGAAGACATTAAATCTCTAAACAATAAAGAGAAACTCGTACATTCATTTCAAAGTGCTCTTTCAGTCACACAATGAAATATAAGATATTGCTAAGAGAAATAGGAATTCTCTTAAATAAGAGTTTAGTCGAATAGGTGAGTTTTGAATCTCTAGTTTGCAACAATCTATATAAAAAATTGCAAATGTTTTATTTTGTGAAGTGTAGTGTATGTGATATCACTTTATGGACCATTTACAAGAACAAGAAAATTTATAATTTATTTCACACAAAAATTTCAGTATATGACAACTCTCAAAAGTAAAATTAAGTAAGTATCGTTATGAGTATTTAAGAAAAACGTACTGCCGTTTTAGCTCTTCTTGACAATCAAAAGCTAAAGTAAATACTCTCAGAATATTTCAAAAAGTATACACTCAAAGAAAAAATATCTTATGTACCCTCCACCATGGATTACGTACAAAGTTCTACTAAAGACTGTCACCATAATCGAATTAATTGGGTTGTATGTTAGCTCATATGGAGTATTTATTAAATAAAAAAGTCAGGTTAATATAGGTATTTAAGCCTTCTTAGTTCTTGATCATTTTATAAAGGGGAGGGTATAAGTAATTATGAACCAATTTTCGTTCCTCCATGAGGCTTCAGAGGTCAAAGCTTGAGGGTTGCTTTTCAAGGGCGCTATATAATAATTGACTGATATGGACCAATTTTTGCATGGTTGTTAGAGGCCATAGATTAATGACATGTATCAACTTTCACCCAGTTCGGATGAAATTTGCTCCTCTTAGAGGCTCCACAAGCACTGTTGCCATAGGTGAATTCTACCAAAAATGATAGAGTTTTTACTGTTTAGTAGATTGGTTTTTACGTTTTGGAAGATTTGCAAAGAGGATAGGAGAGGATTTTGACAAAATTTTCTATAGAAAAAAGTATTGAAAAAAATGTTTATATACAAAAATTTGGACAACATTTACTATAGATATAAAATTTTGACACAATTTGTATACAAATAAAATTTTGACAAAATAAGTAAATAAAATGTTGAAAAAATTTTTCTATAGAAATAAAATTTTGACAAAATTTTTTATAAAAAAAAATTTGACAAATTTGTTCTATAGAAATAAAATTTTGGCAAAACTTTCTATAGAAATATAATTTTGACAAGATTTTTATAACATAGAAATAACATTATTTTTTATAGAAATAAAATTTTGACAAATTTTTCTATAGAAATAATATGTTGACAAAATTTTTTATACAAAAAAAAATGTGGACAAAATTTTCTATAGAAATAAAATTTTGACGAAATTTTTATAGAAAAAACATTTTGACAAAATTTTCTATAGAAATAACATTTTGACAATTTTTTCTATAAAAATAAAATTTTGACACAATTTTCTATAGAAAAAAAAAATGTTGACAAAATTTTTTATATAAAAAAATGTGGACAACATTTTTTATAGAAATAAAATTTTGACGAAATTTTTATAGAAATAACATTTTGACAAAATATTCTAAAGAAATAAAATTTTGACAAAATTTTCTACAGAACTAAAATTTTGAAAAATTTTTCTATATAAATAAAATTTTTACAAAATTTTCTATAGAAAAAAAACATGTTGACAAAGTTTTTTATATAAAAAAATTTGGACAAAATTTTCTAGAGAAATAACATTTTGACGAAATTTTTATAGAAATAAAATTTTAACAAAATGTTTATAGAAATAACATTTTGACATAATTTTCTATAGAAATAAAATTTTGACAAATTTTTCTATCGAAATAAAATTTTGACAAAATTTTCTATAGCAAAAAAATATTGACAACATTTTTTATATACAAAAACGTGGACAAAATTTTCTATAGAAAAAAATGTTGACAAAATTTTTTATATAAAAAAGTGTGGACAAAATTTTCTATAGAAATAAAGTTTTGACGAAATTTTTATAGAAATAACATTTTGACAAAATTTTCTATAGAAATAAAATTTTGAAAATTTTTCTATAGAAATAACATTTTTACAAAATTTTTTTATAGCAAAAAAAACAATGTTGACAAAATTTTTTATATAAAAAAATGTGGACAAAATTTTCTATAGATATACAATTTTGATGAAATTTTTATAGAAATAACATTTTGACAAAATTTTTTATAGAAATAAAATTTTGACAAATTTTTCTATAGAAATAAAATTTTGACAAAATTTTCTATAGCAAAAAAAAAGTTGACAAAATTTTTTATATAAAACAAGTAAGGAAAGTCTAAAGTCGGGCGGGGCCGACTATATTATACCCTGCACCACTTTGTAGACCTAATTTTTGATACCATATCACATCCGTCAAATGTGTTGGGTGCTATATAGAAAGGTTTGTCCCAAATACATACATTTAAATATCACTCGATCTGGACAGAATTTGATAGACTTCTACAAAATCAATAGGCTCAAAATTTAAGCCGGCTAATGCACTAGAGTGCAACACAATGTTAGTGGGAAACATTTAAATCTGAAGCAATTTTAAGGAAACTTCGCAAAAGTTTATTTATGATTTATCGCTCGATATATATGTATTAGAAGTTTAGGAAAATTAGAGTCATTTTTACAACTTTTCGACTAAGCAGAGGCGATTTTACAAGGAAAATGTTGGTATTTTGACCATTTTTGTCGAAATCAGAAAAACATATATATGGGAGCTATATCTAAATCTGAACCGATTTCAACCAAATTTAGCACGCATCGCTACAATGCTAATTCTACTCCCTATGCAAAATTTCAACTAAATCGGAGTTAAAAATTGGCCTCTGTGGTCATATGAGTGTAAATCGGGCGAAAGCTATAAATGGGAGCTATATATAAATCTTCACCGATTTCAAACAAATTTGGCTCGCATAGCTACAATGCTAAATCTACATCCTGTGCAAAATTACAACCAAATTGGGCCAAAACTCTGGCTATTAGAACCATATTAGTCCATATCGGGCGAAAGATATATATGGGAGCTATATCTAAATCTGAACCGATTTCAATCAAATTTGGCACACATGACTATACTATCAATTGTACTCCTTGTGCAAAATTTCGGGATAAAACTCTGGCTTCTAGGTCCATATAAGTGCATATCGGGCGAAAGATATATATATGGGAGCTATATCTAAATCTGAATCGATTTCAACCAAATTTGGCACGCATAGCTACAATGCTAAATCTACTCCTTGTGCAAAATTTCAACCAAATTGGGCCCAAAACTCGGGCTTTTACGACCATATTAGTCCATATCGGGCGAAAGATATATATGGGAGCTATATCTAAATCTGAACCGATTTCAATCAAATTTTGCACTCTTGACTATACAACTAAGTGTTATATTTGTACAAAATTTCAAGCAAATCGGTATCAAACTCTGGTTGCTGGGTCCATATTAGTGCGAAAGATATATATGGGAGCTATATCTAAATCTGAACCGACTTCTTCCAAAATCAATTGGGTTCTATTCTGACCCAAATTAGGAACATGTGCCAAATTTGAAGGCGATTGGACTTAAATTGCGACCTAGACTTTGATCACAAACATGTGTTCACAGACAGACGAACGGACGGACAGACGGACGGACAGACAGACGGACGGACAGACGGACATGGTTATATCGACTCAGGGACCCACCCTGAGCATTATTGCCAAAGACACCATGTGTCTATCTCGTCTCCTTCTGGGTGTTACAAACATATGCACTAACTTATAATACCCTGTTCCACAGTGTGGCGCAGGGTATAAAAATGTGGACAAAATTTTCTATAGAAATAAAATTTTGACGAAATTTTTATGGATATAACATTTTGGCATAATTTTCTATAGAAATAAAATTTTGACAAAATTTTCGATACATATTTCGGCTAAAATTTTGACAAAGTTTTCTATAGAAAAAATTTTGACAAAATTTTCTATATAAAAAAAATGTGGAGAAAACATTGTATAGAAATAAAATTTTGATAAAAATTTCTCCCAATTTTGGTAGGTTAGTTTTGGCTCGATTGGCAACCGCGTCTCCAAGCCAATCGTCTATAAACTATGGACTGATGTGGACCAATTTTTATCCACAAGGCAAATCGAGGGATCGGGGGCTATGTATAATTATGGATCGCATATTGACCAATTTTTTCAAGGTTGTTAAAGGGCATATACAATGGTGGTGGGTATTAAAATGATTAGAAAAGTTTACATTTTTAATTAAAGTATTAACTATCCCAATAAACATTTTAGTTAAAGGCAGGTATTATATTGGCATTATCGTGGTAAAATAGCAATTTTTCACGGCTACTTTTCTTTAATAATTAATTTTAGAGAAAAACAACTTTCTCAATTGTACCTTTGGGTTAATTATAATAAAATTTGGGTTTGTTATAATAAAATTTGCCAACAAAGTTATCTTATTCTAATTTACCGATTATTTTTTTTAGTTTTTGCCAGCTAAACTTGAACTCTGTACCCACTTAACATAAAAAAATCTTCCTGTTAAAAATATAATTGAAAATTTTGCTCGTAAACCATTAGTTAATATATTTATTTATTTTTATTTTTTTTTTATTTATATTTATTATGAAAATAACCAAGCCAATAGTCCAATAGAAGATAGCTAAAAAAATACTATTATTTTCATTAAATTGTTACTCAAATCCATGGAAATATTATATTTTTATAATCGAAAAAAATCAGAGAGTTTTTAATCATATGCATTTTTAATTGAATAACTACAAAAATTAATTGAAAAAAAGGTAAAGTTTAACTTCCCAGTAAAAAAAGCGTCGCCAAAAAAGTAGTGAAAATGTTCTTTTTAGATCCGGAAGTGGTGCAAAAATGGCGCAGAAGCGATGAATTTAACATGGGCTTGTCATAGGACGGATGTCCACTATTTCAACAGCCGTTGCACTGAATTTGCATCACTTCTTAAGGTGTGATCCGAATTCAGTGTTTTGGATGTGAATGAAAAAAATTGTGTGATATTTTGCCAAATAAAAAAATTGTATAATTTTTTATGATTTTAAATGCATAATAAAGCTTGTTCTCAAATATTTTCAAAAATTCACAATTTTTTTAGATTGGATTTAGCATTTTTTTCGACAAAATTTAAATAATCTGTACCATTTTATGAATTCTTAAACTGTTTTTAACCTATTTGAAACAAAAAAAGTTAAAATTACCCATTAAAAATATGAAAAAAGCGAGTTATAAAAAAATGAATTAAAAGAACATCCTGTGTAGTTAAAATAAAGAACATCTTTGGGAGAACATTTTTGGAAGTGTTTTTAAAGTCATGCCTTTAGAAGAACTTCCAAATTTTTTTGCTGGGTTAACTATTGAATTTCCCAATTAAAAATTTAATTGAGTTTTGCGATCAACTTCAATTAATTTTTTAACTGAATAAATTAAATACTTAAAAAATCAATTAAGTTTTTAATCAAGAATACTTTTTATTTTATTTTAATCAAGAATACTTTTTATTTTGTGATTGATAAAATCATTTTTCCCGATTAAAGCAATTTCAACTAAAAATTAATTAGATAAATTAATTTCATGATTGAATCACAGAAAATTTTTTAATCAAAAACTAATTTTATATGGTTAAATTCTTTGAGTGTATGCAAGAGATACCTACATTTGCTCTTCTCACCTGAGGAAATGAGTAGGTTAAATTAAACGGTGTGGTGAAATTCACAGTGCTCTGCTACTCTTTATTTCTCAAGACACCTTAGCAGTTGTTATAAGGTAAACCGTATCTTTTGGAGCACAAACACACACACGCGCTCGTTTACACTTACCTGGCAAACACACAACAACCATTGCTTGTATTTCAGCCAAGATATGCCTTGCCTTGGCAATTGAAAAGAAAGCAACATCTTTGGTTTCTCAGTTCTTCGACGACTGCTGAACGTGTTGGTTGTGCGTGGCAAACGAAACGGAAACGGTTAATGTCTTTGAAAGACGAATGCGCTTGTGTTGTTGCCGTGATCAAATGTAAACTTGCCGAGTGGTGAAGAATTGAAATAAAAACAAACGTAAATGTTTAGACAAGTGATTTAAATTGCGATTAAATTGGAATTGCTGAAGCAAAAGAAATACATAAAGAAGGTTTCAAATAAGAGAAAAGAAATTACTACATCCATTGCACATTGAATAACCCTGAGTTTCCCAGTGCTTAGTTTTTCCTTCACCACCGAAAAAAAGAAGGAGTTTTTATGCAAACAGTTGTTATCTGCTGCTAGCCCAAAACCAGTGATCGAACAACAACAACAACCCCAGAAAAAAAACATCATTCAATGTCCGCAAAAGAAAAATCATTGTGAAAACAAGTTTCCTTTTAAAGTCAACAGGGAGAAAAAATACAACAACAACAAAAATTAAGTACCCATGAAAAAAGTTTGTGTGAAGAAGCGCAACAGCAGTAACCGCAAATTGAAAGAAGCTATATTTTTGGAGTAAGCCAAGGCAAATTGCAAAAAAATTATATTGTGGCTATAAATAAAAAGAAGTCTTAGCTAAGAGACTATTTTCTCGTATCTGTGAATGTGTGTGTTAGTTTGAGTGTCTCTGTCAGAGTGTGTATTTGTATGTTTTCAATATGAATGATGGTACAGGAAAAGCTTGAGAAAAAATAAACAAATCTCTAAGATAGTCTAACAATTCTGAGTTGTGAACAAGAATATCAACAAGAGCTTCTTCAAACAAGGACTTATTTCATCGAATCGAATAGAAAAACCCCCCATTCGACAAATCAAAGTGGATTTAATTTTCTAAAGTGGATTACTTAACAATCGACGACTACAGTAGAGGCATAGAATATAAAAAGGTAAGCTATTTTTATTAAAAATTATTTTTAGTAAATCTGTAAGGGGTCTAAAGAAATGTGGCATTGTGTCATAAAAGGGGGGGGGGGGGGTAGCTCCGAAGTGATCGGTTACGGTGAGGGCAGAAAGTCCCGTGTTATAAAAATTAAAATAGAAATAGAAATTAGACACATTCCAGCAAAAAAGCGTCGCCTAAATAGTAATGAAAATGTTCTTTTTGGATCCGGAAGTGGTGCAAAATTGAAGCAGTGAATTTAACATGGGATTGTCATAGCACGGATGTCCACAATTTCAACAGCCGTTGCACTGAATTTGAATCATGCATCTGAATTCAGTGTTTTGGATGTGAATTAAAAAAATTTGTGATAAGAACTTCCTGTGTACTTAAAATAAAGAACATTTTTGGGAGGACATGTTAGGATGTGCTTTCAAAGAAGAACCTCCATTTTTTTTTTTTTTTGGATAGTATGAGATACTATCCAAAAAAAGCAAAAAAAGAGTCGCCAAAAAAAGTAATGAAAATGTTCTTTTTGGATCCGGAAGTGGTGCAAAATTGACGCAGAAGCGATGAATTTTACATGGGCTTGTCATAGGACGGAAGTCCTGCATTTCTACAGCCGTTGCACTGAATTTGCATCACTTCTTTAGGTGTACTCCAAATTCAATGTTTTGGATCTAAATTAAAAAAATTCTGTGATATTTTATCAAATAAATAATTTATATAATTTTTTATAATTTTTAATGGATTTTAACGCCTGTAGGAAACGTTTATCAAATATTTCCAAAATTCACAATTTTTTCATATTGGATTTAGCATTTTTTTCGACAAAACTTAAATGATTTCTACCATTTTATGAATTCTTACTCTGTTTTTAACCTATTTGAAACAAAAAAAGTAAAAATTACCCATTAAAAGTATGAAAAAACCAAGGTATAAAAAATTGTATTAAAAGAACTTCCTGGGTAATTAAAATAAAGAACATCATTGGGAGTGCATCTTCTGGAAGTGCTTTTAAAGTTGTGCTTTTGGAAGAACTTCCAAATTTTTTTGCTGGGAAGTTAAGCATCCAACAAACAAAGCGTCGTCAAAAAAAGTATTGAAATTATTCGTTTTCGATGTGGATGTGATGTAAAAGTGGCAAAATTGAATTTGTCATTTATCGGGTGTGATGTTTTCTATGTAAATTAAAAAATTCTATAATATTTAACCAAATAAATAATTTTTATTATTTTTAATAAATTTTAACACTTGTTTGAAATCTTTGAGGTTGGATACTTTTAAAACCTCTCAAGTTTTCTAGAAAAGATTTAGAACTTTTAGAATCAAAAAGTTTAATTTATATTTTGGATGTTAATTCATAACTTGCGTATTTGATTTGGATTCAAACAACCAAAAAAAGTGGACCCACCGTGGAAGAAAATATGTTGAAAGAAAATATTGGATTTAAAAATTGTTAAAATGTCTTTAGCGCCGTACGAAGTTCAAGACAGTTACAATTTTAGTAAAATTTATTAATTTGAAAGACTTATGAACTAAATTTTAGCAAACTTCTGCCATTTAGGAAAATAAGAACTATTAAATTTTTTAGTAAAATTGTGCACTATATTTGTATACAACTTTTTTTCTTATTTTTAGTTCACGTCATTAAAGTTAGCAAACAATTATTCTAATAAGGAGCATTTACTCATATTGTGCTAAATTTAACTAAAATCAACTAATCTTCATGAACTAAAATAAAGTTCAGTTGGCATTAGAGCCCCTTTTTTCTGGGTGAAGGTACAATTTATTCCAATATGATTTTCATAGGAAACTATTGGTATTGATATTAAGGCTTTATAAACTCAATACTAATACCATTCAACGAAATATTAAAATTTCAAACTTAATTAAACATAAGAAAAAAGTGAACTCTAAAAGCAATTTAATTTTTTTTATCATAGAAATTATTATATTTTAGTTCAAATTTCTCCAATATGAGAAAGTTCCCAGCAAAAAAAGCATCATAGTGAAAAACTTCTTTTTGGATCCGGAAGTAGTGCAAAATTGGCGCAGAAACGATGAATTTAACATGGGCTTTTCATAGGACGGATGCCCACCATTTCAACAGCCGTTGCACTGAATTTGCATCACTTTTTAAGGAGTGAGGCGAATTCAGTGTTTTGGTTACGAATTAAGAAATTTTGTGATATTTTGATAAATAAATAATGTTTTCAATTTTTTATGATTCTAAGACATTCTAACACTTGTCTTGTGTTTGACCTCAAATATTTTCAAAAATTATCAATTTTTCTGCACTTAGCATTTTTTTTCGGTAAAATTTAAATAAATTGTTCCATTTTATTCTTTCTTACTGCGTTTTTAACCTATTTAGAACAAAAAAAGTTTAAATTACCCATTAAAAATATGCCAAAAAAGCGACTTATAAAAAATTATTCAAATGAACTTCCTGTGCAGTTAAAATAAAGAACATCTATGGGAGGACATTTTTGGAAGTGCTTTTAATGCTGTGCCTTTAGAGGAACTTCCAATTGTTTTGCTGGGTTTCCTTGACATTACTAATTATTTGGGTACTTTCATTAAACGAACTTAAAAACGGACGAAAACTTATTCACATATGAAACCGAAAGATTTTTTAATTTCGTATTTCCAACAAAATTGTTCGGATTTTCTTAAAATTTTTACATTTCAACACAAATAGGCCACTCTTGATCATTTCGTATGGTACTAAAGTAATTTTTGCAATTTCGAACTCCAAATTTTTCCCTCCAAATTATTCGTGAGAAGCAATAATTATGTCTAATAATTTTCTTAAATATTTGTTATTTATATTATATCGGCGTTTATTTAAACTAAAATCTAAAACTATAGCCAAAATCAATCTACCAAAATTTAGAGAAAATTTAATCACAAAACTACCAAACAAAAAAATTCTTATTTTTTTTAACTTTTATTTTATTTTTATAGAAAAATTTTTCAACATTTTATTTTTATACACAATTTTCTCAAAATTTTATTTCTATAGAAAATGTTGTCAAAGTTTTATTTCAATAGAAAATTTTTCTCAAAATTTTATTTTTATAGAAAAGTTTCTCAAAATTTCGAGAAAATTTTAACACAAAACTACCAAACAAAAAATTCTTATTCTTATTTCTATACAAATTTTTTTCAAACATTTTATTTTTATACACAACTCCAAATGTTTCCTTCAAACTACGAAATTTTCATTAACATGTGAGACGCAATAATTATGTCTAATAATTTTCTTAAATATTTTTTATTTATATTTTTTATTTATATCGGCGTTTAGTTAAACTAAAATCTAAAACTCCAGCCAAAATCAATCTACCAAAATTTGGAGAAAAATTTATCACAAAACTACCAAACAAAAAAATTCTTATTTTGCTAACTTTTATTTTATTTCTATAGAATTATTTTCAACATTTTATTTTTATACACAATTTTCTCAACATTTTATTTTTATAGAAAATTTACCCGAATTTTGTTTCTAAAAAATTTTTTAATATTTTTAATAAATTTTTGATTAAATTTTTCTATAAAAAATTTTTCACAAAATTTTATTTTTTATATAATGTTGTCAAAATTTTAGTTCTATAGATAATTTTCCCAAAATTTTATTTCCATATAAAATTTTCTCAAAATTGTATTTCTATAGAAAATTTTTTCAAAATTTTATTTTTGTAGAAAATTTTCTCAAAACTTTATTTAGAAATTTTGGTCAAAATTTTATTTTTATACAAATTTGTTCTAAAATTTTATTTCTATAGAACATTTTCTCAATTTTTTTTCTAGTGGAGGAGGAATATTTTGCAAAATCTACAAAAATATCAATTTACCAATTTATCAAACAATTAAAAATCTACCCTTTTTGTACCCAACTGTCACTGCACGCAGAGAAAGAATATGATCACCTCCTAAAGCAAAATGCCATACATAAAATGATTGTTAAAATCAGATACATAGCGTCCGATGAAAAAACATGGTTGCGACAAACATGTTACATATTCACCGCCCAAAAACAACAATTTGCTCTAGGAGGAGATCGTATTCTCTGGGAGTGTGTTTGAGTGGAAGCAATTTAAATAAAATTTCTAAAATCTACACTGAAAAAAGTTATAGGACATGCATCTTAACAACACTAATTTTGACAATTCATAAGTCAAGAAGATTTACAGGTATAATATTTACAGTATTTTAATAAATAAAATAAAAAATTAAGCCGATAGCCTTGTAGCTAGTGCTTTAATGTTTATTATAGTTTTTATAATTGTAATAAATAATGAATTAATAAATAAAATAAAAAACAAAGTGAAAATTTTTATAAATAAAAAAATATATTTTTTTTTATCAAAATTAACAATTGTTCGAATTTACTTTAAATATACTGCATATACTCCTTACACACAAACCACCATTACTTTATTGTGAAACGTAATTTTTGATCCAAAAGTTTTTCTTTTTTACTGCAACAATAAAAGATCTACAACTTTTCCGAAGAAAATAAATTATATTGAAATGAACACATCAAAAAATACTGTTCCAGACTTGTGCTTAATATTCAGACCACAAGAACTTTGGGGTTGTTATATATAAAACATATTTTTTACTAAGTATTTACAATGGATTTATTTTTTTATTGGCTTCATGTCATATATAAAATTATTTCGTTGTAAACATTTAATATAGAACTAAGCAATGCCGGAAACGACCGTGGTGCAATGGTTAGCATGACCGCCTTGCCTACACCAAAAACTTTTTCAGCGGTGAATTATCCCCTCTCATTAATGCTGGTGACATTTCTGAGTGTTTCCTACATCCAGAGAAGGAATATGATCAAATCAAACATGTTTTAAGAGCAAAATGTTATTTTTGGGTGGTGACCATGTAACATGGTTTTCGCAACCATGTTATTTTCTCGGAAATCATGTATCTGATTTCGGCAAGCAGGTTATATTTGACGAGAAAATAACATTTTAGTGACAAACATGTTACATGGTCACCATACAAAAATAACATTTTGCTCTTGAAACATGTTTGAGGTGATCATATTCCTTCTCTGCGTGTAGCTTCTCTAAGTAGTTCCACTGCAATGTGGAACGCCGGCAAACTCGGCTATAAAAAGGAGGGCCTTGTTATTGACCTTAACATGGAATCGAGCAGCACTCAGTGATAAGAGAGAAGTTGACCAATGTAGTATCACAATGGACTGAATAGTGAACCTAAAACATCGGGCTGCCACTTAACCTGACCTAAGCAATGCTGAACATCCTTTCCAAAATATGGGAAAATCAAAATTATTGCAATAACGTAAACAATTTTTTGAAAAATCTTCCAAAAAAAAAAAAAATAACAACAGGAAATTGTTGAAAATCAGGCCTAAATAAAATCTTCCTAAATTCATCATTTGCACTACCAAAGAAATGCCTTGAATAACATATATATGAATTATAATTATTTAATAATTTAAAAAAAAATTAAAATTGAAAATTTGTGGTTTGCATTTTTATTAGAAATTTTAAACTTTTTCAAGCTTAAGATCCTAGCAGTCAAAGCTTATAATTATATGTATAATTTTATTGTAAATGTAATTAATTAATAAATAAATAAGTAAATAAACTTTTTATACATTTATTACTATTCTATATATGATTTATTTCTTTAAAATAATTTGCCGCTCGTAGGGATCTTTAAATCTTACTCGTTGTGTTCAGGGGGCATCGATAGGCTTGGTGGGGAGATTTGATTTACTTGTCCCCAAACACACCACCATTAACTGTTTCTTTGTTAGTTTCCTTATTGTTGTTGGTTTAGTTGCACTGGTTCAGACCAGCTGTCATGTGGGCCTTATATATTTCTTTTGTTGTTATTTTTGTTGGCTCCACTCTCACCACATTACAATACCAACAAAGCTGTTACTGTCGTTACTGCCGTTGTTTGGTTTTACTCACTTCATTTCACCTCATAGGTGTATATATTTGTTTTTGTTGTGCTCCTAAGATCTCTTCTCAACCATGCGAGCAAACAATATTTTCACATATGCAAAACTTGACCAAATACGAACGGCAACAACAACAACAAAAACGTTAGAAGTATGACAAACTATGAGATAAGTTGAATGGTTTGCCAGAGAGGTTAACTACAAAAAAAATACAACAAAGTTTGCCAAGAACCAAAGAGCAAAACAAAAACCAAGAAAAACAAATTTGCATAATATGTGTATTCGAGTAATAATTGTGCTTCGTATTATTGTTGTTACTGTTATTCTAATGGAAGTTAGGTTTCTAACCGTTTGCTGGAAACTAGTTTAAAATATCGCATTTTGTTTGTGAATTGGTCGGATGTACTCGTAGCCCAGCAAAGAATACTTCAGTAGTTTGAGTTTAGTTGCGCTTTTTGGTATACAATAAAGTAGGCAGTGCATCCACACTACATGAATCGCTGGCAATAACGTAAACGAGTAATCAAACTATTATATGACCATTCGTTTACGTTATTGCAACCAATTCATGCAGTATAGATGCATGAAAGGTAGTGCTCTTTTCCTTCACGCCAATAATGCTATACTCAAGATTATATATCACTTCTGAGCAACATTTCTATTAAAATGAGCAATTATATCAGCGCTATGTAGAAGCTGCTCCAAATAGGGACATCGCCCACAAAAATCAGCGCTGATTGTAAGTTGGTTGGTATTGCCTCCCTCCCTTACAATCCTGCTGAAATAGTGCTCCATTTTTTGCTGAGAGATAGTTTTACAACGAGAAGACATTAAAATTGGAAGTAAAAACTTCTGGTTACATTTTATTTTATATCATAAATAGGTTTTATTGAATATTTACGTTTTAAAGAAGATTTTGTATCGAAATTGTGGACTGACAATATAAAAATGCACTGAAAAAAACGCATACTCGGTTCCAAAGATTTTGTCTTTACTTTAAAAAATTTGGTATTGATTCCGAGCCAAAGAAGCGGAGAATACAAGTAAGGATACTTTTAAGACACAATTCTCTTTTAATTTTAGGTTTTGTGTACTTGCTTCTAGGAAGCAAATTTTAATTTTTCGCTTTCTCAGCGTTTTTTCTTCATATGCTATCAAAGTCCTTTAAAAACGAGTTAACGGCAACTTTATTTTCCAAATTAGGACTTGACTTCCAGTAGAAATTATGCTATGTTTGAAGTAAAAAACTTCTTTAAAATAAAGTTTTGAAAAACATGTCCTATATTTGAACGATTTTTTGCTTTGTTGTCAAGATGCAAAAAGACAACAAATTTAAAGACAATTTCATTAAATTTAAAGAATTTTTCTGAATTATTAAAGTCAAGTTGACCTTAGCCTATAAATTTTTTCTTTCATGTTAAGATACCCATTTTTAAGTCAAATCACTTAATTATAAGGACAATACGACTTCATTGAAAAGTTTATCGACTTTTGGACAAGGAAAATAACTTTATTTGAGAGAAATGCGTCTTCTATGCTAAGCAAAATTTGTATTCGTATTTTAAAGACATGAAATCTTTGACCTCACGACAACATTTTTTTCAGTGTGATATGCACTACAAACAAAATGTTCATTAAAAAATTAGTGTTCTTTTCTCCTACATTTAGATAATGCGAAATCAATCCAGTGGATATTTAAAAAGATATCTACCGCCCTATACTGAAAAAAAAAATATTATCGTGAGTTGAGATTTCATGTCCTTAAAATACGAATGCGATTTTTGCTTAACATAGCTTTTTCCTTGTCCAAAAGTCGTTAAGCTTTTCAATGAAGTCGTTTGCCTTATTGTTAAGAGATTCGACTTAAAACTGGAAAATTTTGTTTGACTAAAGTCAACATCGCTTTAATAAATCTAAAAAATTCCTCAAACTTCAAACATAGCATAATTTCTATTTAACGTCGGGTCTGAATTTGGAAATTTATGTCGCCACGTTTTTAAAGGACTTTGACAGAACATGAGGGAATAAGCTGAAACAACGAATGCATTAAAAATTGTTTCCCAGTTCGCAAAAATCAAATTTAAAAGTAAATTGGGTCGTAAAGTATCCTCACTTCAGTTCTCCGCTTCTTTGGCTCGAAATCAATACCAAAATCATTAGTGTAAAGACAAAATCTGTGGAACCGGGCATGCTTTTTTTGAGTGTATACAATTGATTGCCTCTGATCCGATTGTGTACCAATTCTGGACTCAAAAAGTATTAAATCCTTAATTCCCAATTTTGTAGGATTGACGCGACATCTAACTTTACAGTTGCTTTGCTATGTGTCAATTGAATTTTTGTGAAATAATACACAAAACGTTAAAAAATACGTGTTTATTTTTATTGAACTACATTATGGAATTAAAAATATATGCTATACTGAAATAGAAATAAAAAATACGTGGAAACATGCAATGATGTATTGTTTGTCGAAAAGATTATTGCATGTGGACTATAGAGAAAAAATATTTTCTAAACTATATCCTTTGCTAAAATAGCAAACGTTTTGTCTGCTAATTTGTAAACGTGATTCCGCTAGTACATAATTTAGCTTTGTTGAAACAGTCAAAAAACTGTAAAAAAATATTACAGTAAACATCAACAGCCGATTTTGCAGAAGTAAAAATATGTTTTCTTATTCCCGTTCAAACGATATTATTCTCTCCGATTCTATTTTCCATTTCCTTATACTGCTGTGTTCCTGACTCATCCTGGTTCCTGACCTATTATATTCCTGCTATCACCATGTTCCTGATTCCTGCTATCACCATGTTCCTGTAATAACTCCCATTCAAACGATATTATTCTCTCCGATTCTATTTTCCATTTCCTTATACTGCTGTGTTCCTGATTCATCGTGGTTCCTGACTTGCAATTGCCTAAATTTCTTCCTTTCATCATACCTGTTATGCTCCTGTCCTTTACCGTCATTTCCTGTATCCGTTCCTGCTGTCCTTATTGCTGCTATCACCATGTTCCTAATTCATCCTAGTTCCTGACCCATAATTCCCTATATTCATCTCTCTCATCATACCCGTTATCTTCCTGCCCTTTAACCATACATAACAGGTTGGCTGATAATTCGCCGGTCTGACACATAGATGGCGCCGCTAGTATTAAATGCATATTGTTTTTATATAGTGCCAACCTTCAAATAATTCGTGTCAAAATTTGACGTCTGTAAGTCAATTAGTTTGTGAGATAGAGCGTCTTTTTGAAGCAACTTTTGTTATTGTGAAAAAAATGGAAAAAAAATGAATTTCGTGTTTTGAT